>NC_044255.1:1094335-1459114 GCF_003957555.1 Calypte anna
GTTAGTTGTCTGCTTCCCAGCCTGTTCCTATAAACCATACCCACTACTTAGCATAGCTGGAGTGAGTGATGATTTGGAATGGAGAGTGGGGAGTGGGTGGCTTCCAGTGTGGGTATTCTTAGCCCAGTGTTGTTGCTAGAGTCTTTATAGTGGGGAATCAAGGAGATGCTTGCCCAAAGAGGAGTATTTTGCTTCCCAGGGGGTTTTGCTGAATTCAGCTTCTGGATTAATGTGCTAATTAACACAAAATAGTGCTTGATGCTTCACTGTAAGAGTAACTAAAACTGTTGATAGCTGTTGTATGGGCATAATGTATGCTAATGAGATCCCTACATTTGAAAAGCAAAGCTGTTGATACTGTGTGTGTGTCCAGGCATTTTAATGGGCTGAGAGGTTTCCTTTCCAGGGATAGCTCATATTGTGTGAGGTTTACTTAAAAAAGAATGGGTTCTTTAGCTCCTCAGTGGTTTCCTTTCCCCTGTCCATTAGCTGTTTTGTTTTTTTTTTTTTAGTTCTTGAATTTTGATCAAGGCCTGGAGGCTATTTTTAGCTGGCTTTGGCTTGTCAGTATGCTTGCTCTTGGACTAAGTGTAATTTTTCTCTCCTAAGAGACAGCCAAGATTGTGTCATTCCTATTTGTGTCTAATAATAGCTTAATCCACAACTAATTGTCGTGAAGTCACTTGGGCCACTGGCAGAGAATAATTAGATGCAAAAACCACTGAAATGAATGGGATCCTTCACAGAGAGCAAAGCAAAGCTTTGGGTCAGACCCTAGGGTGCTATTCCACGTACGGGCGCACGCACACGCATGTGTGACACTGTTGGGCTGTGCTGTGGAAACAAACGTCAGAAAAATCCCTGCCAGCTCTCCTGACTAAACCCTGGTGAGCAGAAGCAGCAGCCCTGCAGCCAGGAGATGGGTTCCAGCAGCCCCCAAGGTAGCAGAGCAGTTGCCATAACAGCCAGCAGCAGACCTTATCCAGGCCCCTGGTGCTGCTGCTGGAACTGGAGTAGGAATCCAGGTCTGCCAAGCTGCCAAGTGCATCTTCTGTGTGGCCAGGGTGTCAGTTCTAGTTCTGGATCAGGAAGGGGACTGATGGAAATGTAAACAATAGCAGCACCAGCAGGCAGGATTGCCAGCTTGATGCAGACATCACCCAGCTGTGCTGCTGCCCTCTTGGAATGGTATTTAGGAAAGTCAAAGGAATCAGCATGAGATGAGGCCCCCTCTGCAGGGGAGGCTGTTGGACAGGCAGGCACATCAGGGAAGCAGGTGAGATCTTGCTCAGTGAGATCCAGTGGGGAAGTGCTGGGTTGGTGCATTGGCAGAGCTGGGGGTGAGCTTGTTCCATGCCTGCCAGAGCTGCTGACTATTTCCCCTGTGCACTCGAAGCAGCTCACTCTAAAGAAACAAAGGTAAAAAATAATGGCAATGAGTGTGTAACTTTTAAAGGGCAAATATAAAGGCTTAGCTTTTCTGGCAAATGCTTTGCCAGATTGCTGAGCAATTAAACCCTAATCAAACCAGAAGAAAGTATTCCTATGGAACGTTTTCACTGCAATTCGTGACAGATTGTGAGTATTGTTTGTCAAGATCTCATCAACAGACATCAGACATTTGCTTATGCCCCCATGGGTGCTGATGGCAAAACTCTCATGGCCTTCATTAGAAAGCCTTTTGATGCAAGATAAGCATCTTTTTGGGTGCACATGTAATAAAGCTATGTTTATTAGTTTAAAAGCAACTTGTCTGGTAACCCTTTTGGAAATCCTTCGTTTTCCTAATGTATATGAGAAATCCATTTCTATAGATATTTTTAGTGCTAACTTGCTCTCAAGTGCTGTTATCCTACTCTCTCTCCCATTAATGCTTGCTGTGTTTCCAGGTCAGTCACGTGTGTTCAGAGCATCCCTGCTTGCTTTTTGAATGATTTGTCAGGCAGGAGCCAGGCAGGCAAGTTGTTCCTGCTGGCTGCAGGCAGCTGCTTCTCCCTGCTTGCATCCCTAAAATGCTTTTTCCCCTTGCCCTTCTGGGAAGGTCATTGGTGTTTGGATCAGTGGAAGAACCTTTCAGCAGAGACCCTTCTCAGCACAAGCCTCCTATGTAGATATAAAAATGTATTACTCTGTGGAAGGCAGGCATGTGTGGGAACACACAACAACTGCACTATTGAAAGGCGTTTCAGAGCTACACACTGCTGTTTCTCATTGAGCCGTGGCTATTTTAGCATGAGCTGAGCCAGGCAGTCCAGATTTCTCTCTTGTTTTTTTTACCACTTGTTACATTTACAACTCAAATGAGCTTGCTGTGCTTCAGAAAATTGCAGTAAGTGAAAAGATTACAGGCCAAATCCCTCAGGAAGCTTAAATACACCTCTTTTTCTTTTTTATCTTTTTCTTTTTCTTTTTTTTTTGTGTGACAAAACACACCTTAAGGTTAATTATTTTAAAAACAGCACTGCTGATAATGACAGCTAGTAACTTTCCAGATGTTTGCTATTTTCCTCCATGTGACTTTTTAAAGAAGCTGTCTGAACTGATCCTGCCAGTTGCTGTGGATGCCTCTGTGTGTGTGTGTTTCATGAACAGCTGGCTCTTTCGATCTAGGAATTTTAATACTTTCAGTTCCATGGAACTGGACTCAGAGTAGGCAGCTGATTGTACAAGAGAAGGGGAGAGCATTTTCTCATGTGAATTGAGAAGCAAGGAGGGAGGGAGGAAGGAAGAGAGAGAAAAAAACATGGTAATATTGCGTGTGTTTCAGCGGATCAAATCTTTCCTCTATCTGCATCCAAGCTATTTGGTTGTGATCAGATGATCAGAGCTCAAGGAAGTGATTGGAGAGCGAGCTGGCTGCAGCTGCACTGTAGGCTGTTTTCAGGGACAAGGAGCCACTGTTTTTCAAACATAGCATAAACATAGAAGTTATTTTGTAGGCTTCAGGATGCAGATATGGGTTGTGCTGCCAGCATTGTTCTGCTCCAAGCCTTTCGTTCTGTGGTACAGAGGAACTGTCCACATATCTGCAGGCGACGACGGCGAGAGGAGTTGTCACATGAAATTCTGCCACTGGATAGCAATGATGAAATGAGCAGACCCAGGACTCTCATCATAATGGTACAGTATATTTTAATTGGCAGAGAGAAGTGGAAGAATTATTGTTACAGACGTTATGTGATGGTATTTTTCCTTTATGTATTTGGAGAGAAATAGTATCAACAGACTATTTGTCACTGACAGTTTGCTGATAGATTTGCTGTGTGTCAAACAGAGCTGAAATGTTACTTTATAATTGGAGGTGTGGGTTTTACACATAAGCTCTAGATAAATTAAACATTCTGTTGTTTAATTGTTGGTGGGGTTTGTTGCTGTTTGTGAGATGAGCAGCAGTAGACCTGGTAGTGTGCTTATGTTTTATTTCAGACTTCCAGTTCCAAACAGCAGACAGCTTAGGAAGTGTTTATTAAGTCTGTTCATCATAAAAACAAAAGCAAATTCAGAAGCCAAACAAACCAAAAAACCTTTACTTTCACCCAGGATGCAGTTGGAATTTCTATCAAGTTATATGGAAATAAACTCCCATATATTTTTGCTGTGAACTGTTTGCAGCAGTAAAATGTTTGCTGGGTCACTGCTTTCCGGTTCGGAGAGTTACCTCCGTTCTTTAATGCAAGGGGCTTAAAAGGCTTTTAGTCTTTGAGAGTCATTTTCATTCTGAATTAATTTTTTTTTTTTTTTACTTTGTGTTGAGAATATAATAAGCTCTCTAGGTTTATTAGGAATAAGTGACGGGGTTGTTCCTCGTGATGAATATCTGTTTCAGAATGAGCAATACACTTACTCCTTAGTTACTGCTCTTCCTTGCCAAAGACATGTCTGGTGAGTGTTTCCAGAACCCTGGAGTGTTTTGGGTCTGAGGTGGAAATGATGTGGTCCTGTGTGGCTCTCACTTGATAAAAATGTTACTGAGACACTGTAGATGGTTTGTCAGGGCACTTGTATATACTCACACCACTCATTTGAGTGGCAGAGATAGTTGTTGGTGTGGGGTGGTTTTTTTTCCATAGAAAGCATGTTATGATGAAATCCAAAGTGCATCCCCCAACACCCTACTCAGAGTGGTAACTTAGTTTTAAGTGGGTGATGGTAACATTAGGGAATTAAAGAGCTGTCATGAGATCTAGCAGTGGTTTGATTAGAGCATTACTGCCCATGGAGTTGTGTGTGGTGCAGTCATAGCAACTCTAGGAGCTAGGACCCTTAGCTGGAAATATTATTCAATGCCTGAGGGAAGCTAATGGTCATAAGGAGGAAGGGAATGGATTTCATCATAATGAAAATGACGTTCAAGATGCTTGTGCTTTAATATCCAGTATCTATAAAACTAACTCCTTTTTTTTTTTCTTTTCCTCCCCCCCACGCTTAATGGTTAGATAAATGACCTCAACAGCACTTAAACAAATAACTTTCTCCTTTCTGGTAGTAATTTCAAGCATAATGAAGTGAGAAGGGACTGGAAGAAATTGCAGCCTGTCTGAGTACAGATCATCTGTGGAAGCTGCTTCAGTCCTTGGAAGAGAAGAGTAGTCTTGGGTGTTATTGCAGCAAATGTACCAGTCTCTGATGCACTTACCAGCAGCTTGAGTTGCAGCTTTTTGTGCTCTAAATCTTGGGATAGTGAGGCTCTGAGAGCTACAGCAAAGGTGCCTGGGCGTTGAGAAGTGAGGCTTTGCCACAGTATGGAAGGAGCTGGGGAAGTCGTCGACCACCCTGCAGAGCTGGGGGTACTGCTGGTCCAGCAGTCAGATGGTCTGTTCCCTGCTACTGTAATGGGGGCTTTATTTTCTACAGCAACAGTTCATGCCCTGGTCTTTGTCCTGTCAAAAGGCTACTCTTCCCAGGAGATCTGTGGGATCATCTTCTTCCCATTAATCCTTTGAGAAGAGAGCAGCTGAGCCCTTTGGTAGGGCTGGTCTAGATGCAGGTGGGCACTTTGGAAGAAAGGGCTGGGCAAGGGATGACCATGAAAATGGTCTTGCTTCACCCATCTTTCTCTTCTGAATGTATGTTATTATTGTGCCTTTGTGTTAAGAAACAGCTAATTATATAACTACCTAAAATTATTTGCCATTGAGCTTTGCTGTTAGGATTAGTAATGATGTGGAGACTTGAAAGAAGTAGAACTTTGTCTTGCAGGTCATTCTTTGTTTTTTCATGTCATTTATTATGAACTAAGATTTGTGTGGAAGATAAAAGCAAAGCATTCTGTTTGAGGATATTATCTTTACTCCCATTTCCCCCTGGCCCCTGTAGCCAGCTCCAAAAATCATGGCATAATGTTCTGCATTTTGAATAAAATACAGTAACTTAAACTGATGTATTAGCTTGAAGACAGCCCCAGGAAAGTGACAATGCCATTCTCTCTATTCAGTTTTCCAGCTCTGAAAAGAGACAGATTGGAGAGCTTTTCTCTACTCTTTCCAGTGACAGAAGTAGTACAAGAACCTCCCCTGTTGCTCAGCTGCAGGGTGGCTGTTCTGCTCCATCCTAAAGGCACGGCTTGGGTACTGTCTGAGCTGATTCTTGGTTACTTAGTTTGTAAATGAAATGTTAGTCTTCTAAAAGCAGTAGACACAGTAAAAGCACAGCTTTGAGAATTTTTCCTTATCTAATACTAGGGTTTACCTCCTCAGTTCCTCCAGACTAGATGATCTTTCGAGGTCCCTTGCAACCCCAAGGATTCTATGATTCTATGATACTATCTGTGGGCTTTTTTCCTAATTGAAATAACTGAGTTCACTTCCTCATTTGTATGCATTTACCTAATGAAAATTTGTACTCTGTGCACATTAAGTGCCATGAATAGATGGAAACTCTCAGAATTGCAAGATCTCCAACTCATGACTTACTGGTTTTGTAGGAAGGAATGTGTCTGTTCTCAAATGGGGAGGACTTGCAGTGATGTGAAAGTCAGCATGAGGCTCAAATCTGGGAAGAGAAGGGTGTTCTCTTCCTCTGGAGGAGGAATTGTCTTTGTGAAGCCAGACTACCCAGGGCTGTAAAGTTCAAAAGAAATATTTAAAATATTCATGTATTTTAGCTCAAGTCAGAAGCCACAATGTGTAATGCATTTTTAAGCAACAATAAACATATGTTGTTTTATTTGACCTTAAACAACTTCCACTTTGGCACTTGACCTTAACAGGAACAGAAACAGGCCTGTGTTTTGCAGAAGTGAGTAACATGAGAGTGTAAAGAGGGGAAAGTAGTCAGTGATGCACAGAATGCAATTCTGCTTCAGAGACATTTTTGCAACTGTTTTTACTTTTGCCATCTCTTTGCTTTCTATGCCTGATACTCAACAGTCCTGCGGTATCATTGCCAGCTCTCTTCTGGGCTTGTGCTCCAGTGGGGTCAGAGGGGCTCAGCAGAGCAGAGCAGCACAGGAGGGCTGGTGTCCACCCTATGGGATATCTTGATCTTCAGAGCAGTGTTTGTGCTGAAAAACATTTGGTTTGGGTTTGGCTTTGGCTTTTACCAGTGTAGGCAGCTGATGAACCCAAGATGTTTTCCTACTTCTGACTGTTGCAGTAGCATTTAAAGTATGCATATGGTTGAGAGTGGTAAAACCAGCCTTTTGGCACTGAGAAAACCTCCCCACCTGACCTTAGTACTCTGAGCAACAACATTTTATATTGCTTTCACTTATTATTAATGTGGCTGCAACATGTGTAGTATAATGGAATGTGGAGTGAAACTATTATGAATCAGATAATCAGATTCTTATGACAGCTTATGAAGAGTTGGACTCAAAACAATAGTGATGAAAAAATCTTCCTACAGAGAAGGAATTTCTTATCCTTTTTTTTTTTTTTTTTTTGAGGAGAAAGCTTATTTATTTGATAGCAATGCATATCTGGAAGAGTAGGGTATAAAAGGAGCACAGAAAAGTCTCTGTAAGTAGCAGTCCTTAGGCATGCTTTGGGTTAGGCTTTGCAATTTTATGCATTTAATGAAAATTGCAGTTTAATGTGCATGTTCAAACTACTTTTTGAGAAAGAAAAAGATTGCTCTATAGAAAGGCAAAGTAGCTTGATTAAAGTCAAGAAAGCAAAGAGAAACAAACACGGGGAAAAGAACCAATAAGGAAAAAATAACTCACTTGAGGTTTTTCAGGCATTGGCTGTCTGCAGCCACATTACTTTGCATGTGTATTAATTTGTTTATATTGATACTTATAAAGTGCCTATCACCATATGGATAACCATTCTTTGGAATCACTCTGGCAGTGTGGTTGATTTGTCTCAGTTCTGTCTGTGATGCTCTGTCTGCAGTTCTGCTTGGCTCTAGCTCTGATGGGCTGTGTTCAGTGCTAGCTTTCTGTGTTTTCATTGTTAGTTTTGCTCTTTGGACCTTCCTAAGAGGAAGGTAGGAGTTAAGAAAACAAACCAAACAAACAAACTATTATCTGACTCGTCTGGGATTTTGGAATGTGGTGAGCTGTGGTTGTAGAAACCTGAAGCCATTTACTGGATCTAGTGCCCTCTTACACCACATCAGTCATGAATGCTGATCTTGCGTTTATATTTGTCTGTTTTTAATGAATTATAAAGAAAGGATAAACTCTGGAAAATAATATAGGTAAACATAGATTTAAACTTCACGTGCGAGGCATAAGATGAACCATCTAAAATAACCACAGTAATATATTTAAAGTTTTAGAGATCTCAATAAAATGATTTGAAATGTATTTCACACAGAATTTAATGGAGGTGTTCTGTTTCATGAGGTCAATAAACAGTGTGGTATTGGACAGAAATCTCAAGAGATTTTGACTTTTAGATTACATTTCCTGAATCACGTGTGGTTTTAATGACAGGCATCACTACTTCATGGCTATTAAATGACAACTGCCAGTGTGTGGGTGAACACAAACTGGTTCCAGATTGTGGTACCTCCTGTAGCTTAAGAGGAACTGGGCAGATACAGGCAAATGGTTTTGATGTTCCCTAAACAAATACAAACAAAAGAAAAACTTGGCAAAACACAGGCTTTCATTTCTAAGGCTAAGCAGCGTTTCAACATATTTGACCCTGTCAGCTAGTACTGACTGACAGCTCTGCTTCTGTGAGTGAAACTAGGAATTAGTTTTCTGCCAAGGTACCCAAGCAACTGAACTCTTCTTCCCTGCAGTACGGTTGTTCCAGTGACACAGAAACAGGCATGGTATCTTTGAGAGCTGAGGATGATGGAGTGTCTAGGAAGTACCAGAGCAACTCCTGCTCTTTCAGCTTTTTGATCACTTCCTTGAATAATTAAGACTTCCAGCTTGAATTAGTGGTTGGAATGAGGAATACCACGGTGGGCAAAGGATTAGAATTCGGCACCAAAAAGCTTGTCACATGAATACTTCTGCACGGTTTGGGTGGCAAAGGTCTGACATCATCTCAGGGCACTTCTCCAAGTCTTGTGCAGCTGTCTCAGCCCATGGACTGTTTTCTCTTTCTCTGAAGTGTGGTAGCTATCCATGCACACATTTCCAATCAGAATCTGATTCCTTCATTGTTCTGGGGCTCAATGATTGGAGTTCTGCTGGGACTCTTATTTTCCACTATGTTACCAAAAATGTCCTTTTTTGTCCTGTTAATTTGGTACCTCTTCAGAACAAAATGTTTTATTCTGTCTGAGCAGAAACAATTTGTTTGCAATATTGTCTACAATTGCAGTCTGTTAATTATTGCCAATTTGTGGTTAGCTTAAAACATAATAGAATTTGTCTGTGTGGGTTTTGATGAAAAATAGCCATTGTAATGTTAGTCAGGCTGCTATTTGCCTCAGGGATTACTTTGGTAGTTTCCTAGAGATTTTTACCTTTTTATTTTGGTAATAATGAAGTTTGCACATTTGTTATAAGTCTCATTAAGGATTAGCCATTTGTCATTAAGAAATTAAAAATAAAGGATGTAGAGGTGAAACAATTCTCTGGGGGTATGGAAAATTATGTTAGAGTGATGAATTCTGTATCAGGTGTTGGCACTGCCTACACTGAGCTGCTTCCTGTGATTCCAGAGATCAGTAAGAGAAGTCATGCCAAAAAGATACAAGCTTTTTTTCTTCTCCACATACCAAACTTCCTAATATAAACCTGACTTGCAGGGCTTTCTGTTTCACTCCTTTTTTGCTAAAACAATAAAATAATCTTACCGGCTTTTGAAATTTGTATGCTTCTTATCCCTTCCAAAATGCCATTATTTAGCTTTCAGTTATGATGAATTATTATATGCAGTAGCTTTTTTAATTGCTTAAGATGCCCACAGGCACTAGAAAGGAGTATACAGTAATTTGTGTCATTGAGTGTGTCTTATAAGTATGCAGTATCAAACACAATAGTGGTTGCACAATCACCTTGCACACATATGGAAGGGAGTGCATTTTAGTACTTAGAGAAAGAAATTGAGATATTTCGAATTAAGATGTTTAAGATGGTTTTTTAAAGAATTTTTAAGAATTTTAATTTAATTAATTGAGATATTTTATATCAGTATTATGGTATGGTAGATGTTGATTGTGACCTTGAGTAAATGTGTGAGTTGCCTGACCTCCTTTTGCTTCAGTTATTCCAGCTGGAAAATTGGGTGAAAATGGGGATTCTCTATATAAACCAGATGTCATCTACCAGAGCTTTTCTTGATGAAGAGAAAGAAAAATTCTTTCTGCAACATTGCATGGATATGAACAAGCATTAGAATTGCAGTCAGAAAAGTGTGCAGCAGCATCGATGTGTCTGGAGATAATAAATTTAGATGATTAAATAATTTAATCACCTTTTATGGTCCTTCATCACTCTATTTTTTGTTATCAAGGGCTGATTCCAGTCCAAGTAGATGAAAACCAAAAGGACAATATTTGCTTGAAATTTCCCAATGGATCAAACTAAATTAAAGTAATTGCATATTTTGCTTTTGTACACATCAGCAGGATAGCTTTGCTAATGGGAAGTTTATTCCTCCAAGTTGATTGCTGATGTAAGAAGCAGCATTTGTTTGCTAAAGAGTTTAAGTATAGCTCTATTTCAAAGATACCCAGAATAAAAACCTGAAATGGCTGCGCTGCCTTGGGCTCCATCTGAGTGTTCAGCTCTGCTGTGCAACGTGGACAAAGCAGACCAGAGGTGGGACCCCAGCACAGGACCAGTATCCCATCTTGTCTTGCCTTCCCAGTGGCTGCCATCTCCAGAGGGCTGAGAGGGCCCATGAGGAACAGCTTCAAGCATGAGACCCATGATATTGGTGTTCTGGAAGTGGTGCCCTGTGGCTGTAGCTGGAGGCATTTTGGGTTACATCAATGGGTTCTCCAAGGTTCTCTGTCTAGTGACAAAGGAATGAACCAGGTGCATGTGGGTTTACAGTTTGGAAAGCTGCTGAAATGCTGCTGCTGTTGCATCTCTGTTCTTGGAGGGCCAGCTGGTAGCAGCATTACTGCAGCAAGGAGAGTGTCTGGGAGTGTGCAGTGTTCCCAGGCTGTGGGAGAGCAGTAAGACATGTCTTAGGAGCTGTAAAATCAGCAAAGGGGTTGTAAGTGGCTTTTGGAATGTGAACATTATCTACAAACTCTCATTACTGCTCACAAGGCCATTTTGAAGTGATAAAATACGTGTGCTGAAGGGCCCTTGAGCACTGCGTGTGAGATGGGGCTGGGAGCTGCCAGACTGCCCTCCCCTCAGCTGCCTTCTCACACACCCCAGGAGTACTCTCAGCCACAGATGGATCTTACCAGCTCTGGCCATGCACAGAGACACTGGCACCACCAGTCCAACTGGAGGGTGTGTTTCAGCCTGTCAGCCAGGGCAAAGAAATGCAGGAGCCTCTCACAAATTTTCTCTGCACGAGTGAGCTACTATCTGGGGCTTGAAGTGAAGGTGAAGGCAGAGAGGAAGGAAGAGCTGAGCTCAGCATTCTGTCAGCCTGGGAAGAAAAGAAATGGCTTGACATAGGTGGAGTCACTGACACTGGGGACTGTTGTCTGGAAAGATCTATTAGCAGAGCTCTGATAAACAGAAGGAACTCTTCTTCATGGATATTTATGTAAGGTTATTGTGCTGCTTGGGAGAGCTCACCTCGTGTCCTGAGGTTGTTTTTACCATTATGCATTCTTCATGTCTTTTATGACAAAGGGACTGGGTGGGAGGCCACTGGGTGCCCTGCATTATCTTATAGCTGGTCTGTTGCTGGTCCCAGTGTAATGCTCTGCTTTACCTGTCCAGCATGAAGCTCTTGGGAACTGCAGTTTTTACATCCGTTCACAAACCTCTACAGAGCACACTTTACTCCTGACACCTGGAAGATACAGGTGAGACACACGTGTGGTATGCAGTCATGGACACCTCAGTTTTAGTCTCACAGTCTCATTAGTAGATTTTTGGCAATTATATCTGAAAATATGTGCAGTATACTGTCATGCATTCAATTCATTTCCTAGCAAGCCCTCTGAAAACAGAGAGGGGGCAGATCCTGTACTCAGCGCTGGTGAGACCACACCTTGAGTCGTGTGTCCAGTTCTGGGCCCCTCAGTTTAGGAAGGATATTGAGGTCCTGGAGCAGGCCCAAGGGAGAGCAACCAGGCTGTTGAAGGGACTCGAGCACAGATCCTGTGAGGTGAGGCTGAGGGAGCTGGGGGTGTTGAGGCTGGAGAAGAGGAGGCTCAGGGGAGACCTCATCACTCTCTACAACTCCCTGAAAGGAGGTTGGAGCCAGGGGGGGGTTGGGCTCTTCTCCCAGGCAACTCTCAGCAAGACAAGAGGGCAGGGTCTCAAGTTGTGCCAGGGGAGGTTTAGGTTGGAGATGAGAAAGAATTTCTTTCTGGAGAGGGTGATCAGGCATTGGAATGGGCTGCCCAGGGAAGTAGTGGATTCTCCGTGTCTGGAGGTATTTCAAAAGAGCCTGGATGTGGCACTGAGTGCCATGGGCTGGGAACCACGGGGGGAGTGGATCAAGGGTTGGACTTGATGATCTCTGAGGTCCCTTCCAACCCAGCCAATTCTATGATTCTATTCCACGTGATGTAGCTTGCTTTGTCCAAGTGCACACCTGACTTCTGGCAGTGTGACCATGCCAGGGGGTGACAGTGATGGGGGATATGTGGGGGAAGGAAATGGAAGACCAGGAGAGGAATATGTGAAAGGTAACCTCACTGTGCATTAATGTAACTTGTACACTGGCACTGCCTGCATGTTGTGGGATGTTATGTTCGTCTTCTTCTCATTGGCATCGGTAGCTGAGTATAGCAGCCAGGTCTCCAAGTTTTGTGATTTCTGTTTCTTACAACCCTGGCATGCTGGCAATAGCAGAAGGCATTCCAGGGAGGGAGGCAGGTGCTGCGTCTGCACTCTGCCAAGTGCTGCAACAGCAGGTTTGCCAAATTTCTCAATACTGGTCTATGGTGCAGAGGCTGCCTGCTACGGTCATCATGGGGGTCTTAGTTTATAAATGAAGAGAGTTTTGTTATGAGAAATTTGCCTTTCATTTCAGAATAGGTGTAATAGGCAGTTGATTCAGCTTGTCCCAACGAAAGGACTTTTCTTAATTGTTAATGGAACTGTGCTTCTGAAATCTGTTCCACACAAGGTGCAAGTGTACGTGGGCATAAGTGAGGGCTGTGTTTTTCACTTGCACTCTGTACCCAGACAGCAGTTCTGAGCTGAAGGGAAACATTAATTCACTGAAAGTTATGAATTTTATCTTTGCATTTGATTTTTTTTCCCCCCCCCTCTGGAAAAAAAAATAATCTGGTGTAGCAAACCGAAGACCTTTTTTTGGTGGTGGATGATAGATTGTTATTTTAGAAGGATGATGTGGTGAATTCAGTATTGTCTACATAGCAACTCAAGTATTTAGCCTGTTTTGGAGTGTCTTGTATGTTAGTTGAAGATACTGATGTTGGGGACTGAATTTTTGCATCTTTATATGGCTGCTAGCAAAGCACTACTGAAGTTAATTTTTTCACAGTTGCATGACATATTGTAGCAGTGGATTAGTTTTTTCCAGAAGTACATTTTTACATATTGCTGTATATCCTAGGTTCAAACTGGAGTCAGTTAAACATGGCAGTGAGTGGATTTAAGAGGGAAATATATTTAATTGACAGAAGCTCTAGTAGAAATGTAGGAAAAGAGAATAAAAATGTTAGTAAAGAATTGTGACCTCTATCAGAAAGCTGAATGTTAGTAGCTCTGAAGCCAAAGTACTGCTTAGCTATTTCTTAATAGGAGTGGAGATATCAAATGCTTTTATTCTCCTATCTAGGTATTAGGAAGTTTCTTCAAAACGCTGAGAACAGATGGAAATGGTCATCAAAGACAGCAAAGCTGAGGGCAGTTAAGCACTGGGCTGACTACCTTGCATATCTTAACATTTTTGAAGTGTTTCAACATCCTCATTTTGAGTATATTTATCTGATACAGCACTTCACAAACCAAGATTAAGGATTTCCTGTGACCAAATACCTATTTTCTTGGGATAGCTTGAAGTATGGGTAATACTTCTCACCTTCTACATAGTTGTTCTAAATTTAAAAAGCACTGCAGGACCTTTGTTCATATTAGCATAACTAATTTTATGATCACCTTAAAATACCTGATATCTTTAAGCAGAAAGAGAAGTCTTTGAGGAAAAATTAGGAAATCTTTCCCAGTCACACAGATGCTAATCAAGTTTTTTCTTACTTCTGCTACAGGTAAAAACATTATTCAACATTTGACTGGTTGCTTTATCCCCACAATAAATATAGAGGGATTTGCATTCAAAGCAGATCTAAGAAAGCAGAATCTTTATTTGCAGTTGTTTACCCTTCTATTCTATCTCTGGGTGAATGCTGTAGCTTGCTTATTCCATTGCTTCAACCTTTTAATGCCTTGGTGTTGAGAAAATATAATGCTCAGTGCCTTTAGCATCGAGTCTGAAAAACTGGCTGTCAGAGATATGGAAATAAATGAGGTTTAATAACATTAGGAATGAAAATACTTTGGACACAAGATACTCAGCAGAGTAAACTGGATAAGGACCAGCTGGAAACTTGAACCTAAGTTCATCTTTTGTATTATTTGGGAGTAACACAAGTTCATCAAAGTTTCAGGAAGCAGTGGTTACCCTTATCTCGGTGGAAAGGATGCCCTGGAAAGGCTCCTCAGTGCTGCTGGAGGCAGAGAGCTGGGACAGAGCCTTCCTGAGCAAAGAAAGCTGGTGCTCAGCTTGCTCCATGGGGTAGTTAACAGAGAAGAGATGATAGATGAAGCAGCCCCTGAGAGGAATTGATACCTACTTAAAGTTAAGCCAGCAAAGCTGATGGGTCCAGCATTAGATTTAACTTCTGGCAAGGATCCTGTCTCTTGGCAGATGCATTCGATATGTTATGTGAGAGGCACTTGGGACTCAGTATAGATAGTGTGGTGGTTTCAGAGAAAACAAGGGTGATTCCAACTTGGTTAATCTTGTGGTGCTGTATTGGTAGCCACTTGAAATGTCTGCATACCTTGGCAAAGGGTTTCTGCTGTCTCTTCTGTTTTCTAGAGGCAGACACTGCTGCTTTTCACCACTAAGTCCAGTGAAATCTGTTTTAAGCAGTAGCACAGCAAGCTGGTAAGTCAGTTTACAAGAGGTGATCTTCTCAAAAGCAAAGCTAAATGACAAAGGTGGTGATAAGATGGGGTTTTTAGTTCATGGAGTTGCACCAGGTTCATACAAAAAAGCAAACTAAGCAGATGGACAAATTGGTTTGTAGTGCTTAGGTCAGACACACTGGGCTCAGTGTGACTGCTCTCCTGGCATGGAAATCCTAGATGTGGAACAATAATGGGATTCTGTAGAGGTTGGTTACTTTGGATTAAATGTTATGAATGCTGAAAAATGCATGAATGAGTTCACAGAACTCAATTATTTCCTGTAAAGAAAAAAAAAAGTGGCACTCAGTTAAAGTCTAAGATGTAAGAGAAATTAGTTGAAAAAAATGTCAAAAAGGTGCTTACTTTCCAATTTGTAAAAGATTCAGAACGAAAAAGCTGAAAAATTATCAGTTTGTCATAGCTATGCACAGTAAGTAGAAATAATCAAACACATGCAGACGACATGAAGACTTTGTGCATAGGGAATGCAGCTTTGCTGCTATAGCAGGATGAATCCTCAGCTGGAACAGAGGAGAAGAAAAGGGTCTCTGTGTGTGCAAGCTCCTGTGTGGGCACTGAGGGAGTGTGTTCAGTTTTAAAAGACCTTTGTGCCCTGCCAGCCTTCAGAGAGCTGAGCATTGGGCAAATCTCCTACCTTAATTAAGAACATTCTGATTGCTTGTGTCACTGCTCCCATTGCCCCTGCAGCCCTGAGATTCCAAGTGAGAGACTCCTAACCTGGGGAGGTGCTGCTGTGATTGCAGGGATAACAGGGATGGGGAGAGAATGGCTGTGATTGATCCTGGTGAGGCATCTGAGGTGCAGGTTCTGTCTGGCAGCTTTACTCTCACCTGGGGTGGGAGCAGGCTTGAAGCAAGCAATGATTTGTCTTACTTGGCTGGTGACAAAGCTTTCCAAACCCTCTTTTTTAAGCCAAAAATGTATTTTAGATATCAGCATTTTTTTTCTGTTTTTTCTAACTGAAGATTTAGGAGTTTGCAGGGTGCTTCCTCTTACTGCTGTTTCCCACCACTTTTTAAGGGGAACTGTTACCCTGGGTTAAAAGCAGTGATGGCTGTGGGCCCTGGCAGCACAAACCTGTTGCTGTGTGCTCGGTGGTTGAAATCTGCTACTGAGGGTCTCAGCTGGGGGTGCTTGTTCTGTGAATTCCTTTTTTTTTAGCATGCAGACAGCAGAACACACGAAGTAAGAGTGCAGCCCTTCTGCCTTTCGAACTGGGGAGGGTGGTGAGGAGAAAGGATGTGTAATGGGTTCTGAGACAAAGATAGATGTTGAGTTGCAAGTGTTTTTTGTACAACTTCCTATTTTGATTTGCATCGGAGGCGGGGGCTGGGTGCACTTATGGTTTAATGAGACACTCTCGCCTTAATAGCAGAATATTATTCACAGGAAGAAATGAGTTATTGCTGGTTTTCTTCTTCTTTCTGTTCAGTTGCTGTGGATACAGCATGTTAAGTTTTAGAGGTACTTCCTCCTTGAACAGTATATGCAGCTTCCAGTTTTTACACTGAAGCTGGAGAAGGAAAGAGGGTGAAGGAGCACCGAGATTTGTTTGAATTCCTGTGGATACAATGAGCTTTCGTGGGAGATTCAGGAAGCAACCCAGTGAGCTGCGGAGGAAGGGAAGGGCTGCTATGAGAGTGGATCAAGCAGAAATTCACAGACTAAGCTGTGTGAGTATTCACCCCTTCTTCCATCTCTTCCATGAAATTTCAAAGGAATTACAGGTCGAACGCTCTTCAGCCTTACATGTAGGAGAGAACAGGACTTGTTCCTTGATGTGTATGTAGGATTGACTGAGTCTCATCAATCTGTGATGAGGTACTGAAGGCTGAAGAATGATGATTACTGAAGTCTGAGATTGAAGCATGGAGAGTTCAGGAGTTTACAGAACTGAAGTGCATTAGGGAAACTTTGTATAGCATCACACTGTCCATCAGGCACATTGCTGATGGCAGGCATTGTGTCATGGGCTGTCTGGCACCTGCTAACATGTGCTTGGTCAGTACAGGAAAATCCATAATGCTGCTCCTGGAGCAGAAAGCTACTTAATGCTATTATAGACCTCATGACCTGCTGTGGGTTATTTCTGTCTCTCAAAGCCAGAAGGAAGCCACCATCCTCCTGCAGCCCAGGGAGCAAAGGGAGGAAGCTCCAGACCCCTTGGTAGAAAGCTGGAGTGAGGTTCTGCCCCATGAGGAAGGCTTTGCCAGTGATGGCTTTGCCAGTGATGGCTTGGGGTGAGAACTGCAACTCCTGGAACTGCTGCGTGACAGTGTGCAGCTCACAATAACTGCATTTTATGCCAAAGCTTTCTTGACTGTGGCTGAAACTGCAGACAGTTTGAGGTGAAATGCTTAGAGCCTTCTCCTAGAAGCCACAGGCAAGTACTGGTTTTCAGTGTATTCTCTGAACGTGAGAGATTACTTTAGATGTGAAATGTTTAATGGCTTCCTCAAGAATGATGTGTGGACAGTGGGTCCTTTTCTTCATGTCAGGAGCTGTTTGGTTTTCTTCTAGTTTTGTATATCCAATTACAAGCCGTGTTGCCTGTCATTCTGGAGGCACTTTTAAGGCTATTTTGCACGTCCAGTGTAGCAAAGAATCAGTGGGAAATAGACTGAAAATCATTCTCATTAATTTTCTTAGTAGGAATATAACTTTGCAGTTATAACACTTGGTCACGGATTGATTAAGATAGGCAGTGGTTCACCTAACTGAGTGGGTTTGCTTGTGACTAGCTGCCATTTTGGATAGATATTTTACAGATCTTTTTTACAAGGCTACAACATAGTTCCTGCTGCCCTGAGTTAGTGGTGCAGAATTCAAAATACCAAGTTAAAGCCTCATGGGTACCAGGAGTGAATGCTGGTGGTGTTGCTGAAAGCACCTAACCCTGGCAGTTCACAAGACTTTGGTAGGAGTTAGGCACTGGTGCTTGGTTTATCCTCTAAAATCCTGGTTAAGGGGGCATTTTTGTTATGGTACAAATTCTGGTTATATGTGAATAGCTTTCAGAAGTGGTTGAAGCGTTATGTTTTTATTACTGGAAATAAAACAAAGCCTGGATAGTAATGAGAAATCAATAGCCTGCCTGTAGATAAAAGGAAATGTGTTTCTTCGTTCTTGCCAGTTCATTCTGATGATAGAAGCAGAGAGTTTGTTCAATTTAGTTGTGCCAAAGAACCTTTAAATGTTCTGCTTTCTAAGAGTCAATGAAATGTATTGTGCTCTGACCTAAAACTTAGAGTGCTTGTGATGCTGTGTGTGCCTGTTGCCTGTAACTGGAAACGGGCCATGTGCCTTTCATCAGAGTTTTGTGGTTCACAGAGCACTTCTCCTGAGGTGTAATGTCCAGGGCATAACTCATGCTTTCAGGGGAATCTGTTCATTCTGATTTCTCTTCTTTTCAGGAATAAGATACACTAAGATGGGACCACTGTGTCATCTTGTTCTGCAAGAGTATTTCTCAATACATTTAGCCTTTAGGAAATGCAGGCACACTTGACTTTACTCTTCTGCCTTGTGACCTCTGTCTTTCTGCCCAGTGTTTCATAATTGGAGCATGTTAAATCTTTGGCCTAGAGGCAATTTTGCTATCAGCTGGGAGCCAATCTCTCCTTCATGCATCAGTCCTCTGCAGCTCCAGAGCTGCAGATTTCAAAGCACTGTTTGCTCCCACTGCAGCTGTGGGGCCTTATTCACAAAGTGCATTTCTTGATGTACTACATTTAGACCTGTGTTTTCTGTAGGTAGACTTGTATTATTTGCTGAAAAGCTCTTTAAATGTTTTTTTTTTTGTAAGACTAATTACTATCTGATTAGTTTTAATTGATTTTAAGTTGCTGATTGAGCTCAGTGTGGTTAACCAGATTTTGTTGTCATTTACATGTGTGTGTAAGTGACTCAATAGCTAGATAATGGATTGGGGAGGGTAGTTGATGCCAAGGAAACTATATTATAATTTTAACATCAGCTGACTTTATAATGGTCATGTTTAGATTGCATTATTTCCAGATAAGGCCTGTGTGGAAATGCTTATAATTATTTACATAGACGTGTGTTACTCATGAAGAGATAAGTAACCTCAGTGTAGGTAGAAATACAGAGATATTCACTGAGTAAAATCAAGTGGAAGAGCATATGTGAGATTTGCCCTATGGAACAGTGAAGTATTACTAAGTGCTCTCTTGAAGTCAGATGGTAATTCTGGAGGTTTTTTGGAGCTAATGCAACATTTTTGTCAGTTGTTCTTGCTTCAAGGGCCTTCTGAAGTGGTAGAGTTCTTTTCAAAAAAGCTGTTTGCTTACTCGACAGGTCTAGGACTTTGTCAGTATTTAAGTGAAAATGGTGGATGCTGTTTGCTTTGTGCTGTGTTGTGACTGTCATCAGACTTGGAATAGTGTTCAAAGTCTTTAGCATCACAGCATGATGATGGTTTTATGAGGATTCTATGAAACAATGGTGATTTCCTGTGTAATGACTCCGATTAGGATTCATCCCGTCCCAGCTGTATATGTTCAGAGTCTCATTTAGTGAAGCAAATCCCTTATTGGTCTAAGTCAACGTTTTCTTTGAATAAAATAACTTTTCACTTTCTTTATTCCCTGCAGGATGTTTATTCCACAGGTTTCACCACTTTTGCACTGCTTAAGCTGATGGGTGCTGTAGCATTTTGGAAACTAACTTCTGCATAGCTAGGAATTTGGGGAAGGTTTAATCCTTTTGTACTTCTTGGTAGTTTTCTCTGTACCAGAATCCTGTGGGAACTGGCAATCCCCTTAATGAAATTTATTGGCATGTCTGCTTTACCACTGCCACCAAAGAGTCTATCACTTGTGCTGTGCAGCTCTGAAAGACTGGCTGGAGTCTTTCCAAACGCAGTTTTCCAAGGTTCACTGAAAGACATCCCAAATGAAACATTTTGGACCTGACAAGTGAATGTGTTTTAGGGTGGGAGGGAAGGACTGACATGAAATTTTCTTTGTGCCACTAATTTTAATAAATTTGTTGACTGTGTATTGCATACTAAGCCAAATGTAGCCCTTTGTGATGTGGCCAGTTTGACTGTAAATAGATGCATACCAGGCCAAGCAACCATAAAAATGGAAAGATTTAAAATAAAAGGAGGGACCATTTGCCTGCTGGTTCTGGCTGTGCTTCCCTGTCTTAATACCTTTGCAAACCTTGAATTTTCTCCTCTGTGCTTGAAATACTAAACTTATTTTCCTAAAAATAATCTGTAATGTGATGTGGAACGTGTTTGGAATGGAGATAGGGTGGCCTTTTGGGGTATTTTGAGTTGATGAGACCTGTCAGTGCCAATCCTGCTGTTTGTGGGGTCAAGGACACCATAATCCTCACCTGGCTGGTCTGTCCCTGCTCCCTGGGTAAGATGCTGCCATGGGACTTACTGTTAGGGGCACACTGGGGCATCTGGCTGCTGTCCAGATGGTGGAGGGGAAAAAGGGTGCAGGTACCTTTCTCATGGACACCAGACACCACTCTGCTGTGCTGCCTAATAGTGAATAGAGATGTTCATTGCTGCTACAGAAAATAAAAGGTTTTGGTGACTCCATAAAAGTAAAATGGTTTTCTAGGTTCAGCTCCTTGAGCATGCTGGCAGCTGGGCAGTCTGTATTACTGCATCTCTATGGACAGGGTTAAATTCAACCTTTATGCTACATCTCTTCCAAAAGTCATGGAGTCCTGTCTGTGCTTTAGCTTCAGTTTGGACACGCTTGGCAAAGAAATAATTACTTTAAATTGGCCCATCCTGATGAAATAAAATCAACTGCATATGTTAATGGTATTAAAAAATCCTTCAACCACCTAAGATTATGTAATGTACAAGAGACAGTATTTAACTGGGGAAAGGAAAAGGATGGGAGAAGTGTGAGAAGCACTTCACATCAGTGTCATCCCAGGAAGTAATTGAACTTTCTGTTGTGTGTTTCTGTTGGGTTGGGCTTGGTTAATAGCATCATCAAGAAGTCTATAAAAATGAAGAAAAGTGAGGTGTTATTTAGATATAATAGTATATGGCCCTTTATCTTCTAAGTCTGCCCATCTCAGTAGTTGAAATCTATACTAGAATGGATTTTAATTTAAGGCAAGCCCTAGATTGGATGAAATATAAAATCAGAGTCCTACTTGATCTTAAGGAATCACAATTGGTCATCTCAATTCTTTTGGTTCTTTTTATGAACATTCAGTGGATCCTCCTGTCATGAATATATTTTAGTCCAGGTAACTGAAGTCCATCAGCATAAGTTCTATCTGTTTCTTTAGTTTTCTTCTTCCTGGCAAGGGGAAGAGAAGAAATTCATTTAAAGATCTGTAATAAATTCAGCAAATTTTGGATGCTTAGGATTTGGTGGGAGTAATACATCATTAAAGCATTAGAAAAACACAGCATTTGGTCTGGTTTATTTTTAGAACAGGGAAATGCTTGGGATGACTCTAAGATCATTTCCTCCTTTAGTGAGTGTTCAGAGAAATGCAGTTCAGGAGGATGGTATATATGTCATTTTATCCTATATTATAATTATGAAGAGAGGATGGGTACTAGCATCAATGCACAGTGTCTGTGCAGCTGGAGGCAAGCCAGGTACCATATCTGTTTCTGTAAAATCACTTAAGTGGATATTTTATTTTATTTTATTATTACTGGGAAAAATAATGCCTTAGTACCTAGGCTGGTCGATGATGGTGATCGAGTTGTACATCCCTGGAATCTGGGCTGTTTCGTCTGTGTGAAATTAAGTAGTGGTAATCCCTCTGTGATGGCTCTGGTGCTCATTAAAGGAGTCTTCACTATTCATAGAGTTCATAAAAGACAGCTCAACAAGATACAGAAGGATGCTCCCCAACACTGTCAGAGTATGAAGTAAATCCCTGCTGCGATTGTTGTGGCAGGTGAGGAGTTTGGGAGTGCCTTTTTACTACAAGTATTCACAACCATTTCAGTGCAGCTAAATGTAATTGATTACTCACTTGAGATAGAGAATATAAAAAGCATTATAAAAATCCAAGCCAGCATAATTTGATCTTGGCACAGATTGCTAGGTTGGTCTGTTTCCAAAAAGAACAGACAAGTTAAATTGAGAAGAGGCAGCACTACTGTTATTAAATTAGCTTTAAATCAGCCCTTCTCATTTACAAATCTGTGCTAGAGCTTGTGGGGAGGAATTTGCTAATCCCAACACTGCTGCTTCTGTCTGCTTGTGATGAGAAAGCTGAGCAGCCATTCCATGCTTAGGAGAGAGAAACTGCTAACAAAACCAGCTGCCACTTCCCAACACAAATGCAAAACTAAGCATGGCAGTGCTCAGCTTTGCCAAGTCCAAAGCAGTGGCTCTACAAAGGGTGGTGTCCACGTTTTAAGGTTTCTAAGAACATGCAGAACTGATAAAGAGAGGCATCATATTTATTACACTGTCATGGAATGGATTAAATTATCTCTGCAGTCAGTGTACGGATGAGGATGGTCTGTTATTTGCATCCCTGATTTATTGGAGTTGGCATAATACTGTACTGTATTTTATACAGGATTTTGCTTCAGTGCCATAGAAGGAAGAGTGACATTTGTCTTTGCACAATAGAAAAACAGGACCATAAATATTGCAGTTCTTCACTGCAAAGTTTTACAATAATTTTGGTGGTGTCACATCTGCTTACGGTTATTTACATTTTGGATGTGTAAACTTTCTTCTAAGACTTCTCAGTGAACATCTGTTAAAATGTTTCCACCAGATCATGCCCTTTGCAGCACAGAACTGGTGCTGTGGGAACAGGGATGCTCATACACTCAGTGTTCCTCTGCTTTAGGGTTTTCTCAAGTTGCACTCTGGTGTCACGTAAATGACCTCGCAGCTGTCAAGAAGTTTTCCCCCTGAGTGTTTCGGCTATCACGAGTGGCTTTATGAGTCCTGCCAGTTTCTGAAGAGGCTTACCCTGCCTCCACCTGCATCTGAATGTGTTCATTTTGAAGGAGATTTAGCTATGCTCACCCCTTGCAGGGATTTCCAGGGGGGAAGAATGCCAGCCCCAACAAGAAGGGTAGTTTCCACTGGGGTACAGAACCTAAAAATGGCACATTTTTGTGGGATTCCCCCATATTTCAAGAGAAGTCCCAAGGTTTGTGGGATTTCCCAGCTTTTTGTTGGTCTGTGACTTCAATAGGAAGGTGGCTGCTTATGTCATTTGCTTACTTTGTATTTTAAGAGATTTTGAAAGCTAACATTCACAGTATTTCCAAGGAGCATCTGGACTAGATTAATGTTGTGTTGACGCTTCTCTGATTTTGATGAGGGGACATTTATGGTTCCAGTGGCATGTCTGACTTACTAAAGGTTGATATTTTTGCAAAACCATTGGCCTAACAGTATCTGTTCTAGGATGGGAGAGTTCTCATTGTAGTCCATGTCACAGACTTTCTGCAGAAACCTTACATGTTTTACTGAAACTCCTGTGCAGAAAAAATGCTTCAGTGAAACATTTGTACCTCCTAACTGTCACTGCACGTGTTTTTTCACTTTGAATTTTCTTGTAAGTGGTTGCTGTGAAGTTTCCTACCGAAGGTAACAGTTCGTTACAGTAGAAGTTTGTTTTCTGCTTAAGTTGGACTGAGAGAACATTTCCAAATTGAGTAGTGCAGCAGATGTGGTACTCTCAGCATTGCATTTGTGTTTTAACTCCTTGAGGCTTCTGTCCCTGTAGGGACATTTAATAAACATGCACAGTGGTGGATTTAATGAAGGAGAGTGAAACCTATGACTAAAGGGTACTGTGGTGACTCAACATAATGTAATAGAAAATGAGGGAATGAGAGTGAGCTGTGCATGATGAGATAGTTGGAGCCCATTACATTTCTTTGGGGAACCACTTTCAGCAAATGGCAGACTGAAACCTCACTAAAAACTACAGCTGCTCCTCAGCCTTGGTGTTTCTGAAGAGGACTGGGTATTACTGTGTCAACTGGTCCTGACCAGGGCCAAGCATGAGCTTGGGACAGTCTAAGGTAGCATGGCTGAGTAAATATCAACTGTTCTATGTCCTAGCAGGGTGCCCTGTCTTACCTGAGCATCACACACTGGTATATACAGTCCTTAAACTACAAGTTGCTTTTTCCAGTTTGGGCCTTTTGAATTTTACAGTGGTTTTCTTCTAGATAAGTTTGGGGTTTTTTTCTGTTAGACAGTCCCAAGTTTTGTTTAAAATGCAATCTCCCTGTCATATCTCTAAGGCAAGACAGACAACTGTTCTTGTACATCTCCAAATTAATTCAGGAAGGAATGCAGCATGGTAGCTGTGTGTCAGAATTCTTTTTTATTTTATTCACATAGACAGAGCTTTTAGTGATTTTCTGGGAGTTAATTATTAAAGATACACCATATTTAGACAGGTCAAGTACTGCTTCTCCTTCTTTCCTCTCATCCCACATCAACATTCATGAACCAGGTTTCCTCAGAAGGAGAATTCAAAGCAGTTATATTTATTACTGCTCTGCATTGATCTTGTCAATTTTTTTTTTCACAAGTCCTTAATGTCTCACAATGTTTCACAAGTCCTTATTTGGTCTGCAATGCTAAATACTAATGATTTTTAGAAGTTTATTAGCTCTTAAGCTGGCAAATGGGGCTAAGAGAGTTAATAGACCAAGACGAAACTTTAGAGACTGAACTGTTGAAGGAACAGCTCTTCCTTTCTAAGTTGTATCTTCCTCCTTGGGGGGTTTCAAGAGTCATCTGAGCAAATTCCCAAGCAGCTTCATCCAACTTCCCCTGCTTTGAGCATGTGTTGGAGTAGATGAGCTGCAAGAGGTCATGAAGTATTCTGTGGTTCGATCGTAAGTGCTTAACCAATTGAAAAACTTCCTAGGAAGATGTGCATTTTAATCTCTTTTGTGTGGGTGTTTTGCTGATACTTAATTCAATTTCCTATAGATGCATTTGATACCAAAGGGAGTTTGGAACTTCATAAGGGAAACAGTATTTGCAAGGGCTGAGGGCAAAGTCTTCAGATCATTGCAATTAATGAAGAAAACAGGAACTCTCTAGGACAAAGTCAAAAGAGGACTAGATTTGTATAACCACATGTGAGTGTTGTATATATGTATAATTAAATATAATGATGAATCATAGGATTGTCCACTGGAGAAATTTGGTTTATGGAGATAGGAAAACTTACTTTTCCAATGCACCTTGGTTTTTGTTTAGGGAAGAGAAAACTAGGGAAACTTTTTGTTGTTCTGGATAGCACAGTGCAAGAACAGTGGATGAAGTACAACTCAGTTAATATCTGTCATTGCATCAGACCAAGGAAGTCTTTCTGTATTTGCTTTCCACTCATGTCCTTTTTCTCTCTCATCAGCTATTTTTCCATCCCTCCTGGCAGGTATCTTGCCCTTTCTTGTTTACTCTTTCTGATGCTTAAATCTTTGAATTAAGCAAATGTTGTCACTTTAGTGTAGGACTTAATTTGTGTAATGTATTCTAGCATCTCATGTGGGCTTTTCTTCTATTCTTGGGCTGTACTTTGAAACAGTGTGGCTTTGTCTTTGTTTGGTTGTTCCTATGGTGCTTTGTTACTTTACTGCTGTTTGGGGCAAGAGTAGTACTGTAACAGTGATGCTAATCCAATTTCTGATAAGAGAAACTATGGGGTTGAGTGCCAGATAGTTTATTACAGGAGAATAACCTTGGATTATTACCAAGTAAAACCATGTAGTGTGCTGACGAGCTACCTGCAGTTCAAGAGGTGGAACTGTGTAAGACAGTGAAGAAATAAGTGTGTTACTTATTCTAAAATGTGTTAGCACAAAGTCATATCTGTGTTCTGTTCAAATTGTGTCTGTTTGCCTGCATGCATTTACAGAGACAAACTGTTTCTGAGAATGACAGGTAAGTCACTGTGTTGGTTTGGGTCTCTGTAATGAGCTGACTGATTTCTCCCAAGTTATCAGATCAGGAGTAATTGTTAAAACTGGCCCAGCTGGGAAAAATCAGTGGGGGAGGGAAGAAGTTATTCATACTTTGGTGTAAAAAAGAAAAATGCATCAGATCTCAGGTTTTGAAAAGGGAGGAAGAGACAGTGCTTGATCTTTTCTCTTTTTTTTTTTTTTTTTTTTTCTTGTTTGTTCCCACAGCAGGAAAAACCCAGACTCTTGGAGCCTTTGGATTATGAAGCTGTTATCACAGAAATTGAAAAGAATATTGGGGATAACCCATTTAAGGATCTGATATTATTCCCCGATGATGATTTTTCAGTAAGTACAATGCAAATATATGTAACTCTTTCTCATAGGCTTTTCTGTTCATTTACTTATTTTATCTTCATTACTAGAGGAAGAGTCAAAAGTTGCCTAAGAGCTCCCTAAGATTTTTCTTAATTTAAGCATAATGCCCTACTTCCCTCCCACCCATTTCACTTGATTTTTTTCCCTGAGATTTGAATATGAGTTAATTTACTGTTCAGGTCTAGATAAAGCTTGAAGCTCTGGTTGTCTACAAATATATTTCAGGAACTCAGAAAACATGTTATTCTGTAATGTAGACTTCACTTGCCTGTTTGCTCAGCACCCTGGTAGTCTGGCCAGTGCTGGGATCTCTCCCTGCTATTATAATACACACAGTTCTGTAACTTAGATCCGGTCTTTCTGATCCTATTCTGTGTAACATCCTTAGCTGCTAGAATCAGACAGCCTGTGATTCCTGGCTTCTGCTCCAAGTCAGAAGGTGACTGTGACATGTTTTGAAGCTGTGCCCTTGCTGATGTTAGATTGCATGAGAAAGATAAATACCAACAGAATTGATTTTTGTTTGGTTTTGGGGGTGTCTTAAGCTCTTCTCCAGTAGTATTTGAGAGCGTCCTGAGTGATGGGGGGGTGCAGAGTCTCCAGGGCTAAGGCAGGCTCTCCTGGTGGGATGCTGACGAGAGGCAGATACTGGAACCTGCAGCTGTGGAGTTCTCCATTCCTTGTACTTGAAAGCAGCAAAGAAACTGAGAACCTGTAAGTCCAAGGCAGTCCTCATTGCAGCGTTGATGGGGCAGCTCAGGAGGGCAGGGGCTGCCTGCTGGGCAGCTGAAGAAGAGGTGTGTGCCAGGCAAGGGAGCTGGCAGATTGCCTGCATCTTATAGCAGCTTCTTAAAAATCAACCAGTCTTTGTAAAAGGTTTAGCTTTTGATGAATAGGCATTCTCTAATGGAAATAGATTTCAATTTGTGAACAATTTTAACTGCTGTGTGAGGGCCCTTCCCATCAGCTCATGGCACTGCTACTGTCCTGTGGGGCCAGCTTAATCTAATCGACTGC
Organism: Calypte anna; assembly: GCF_003957555.1. Lineage (NCBI taxonomy): Eukaryota > Metazoa > Chordata > Aves > Apodiformes > Trochilidae > Calypte > Calypte anna. Next base: position 1,121,332 of record NC_044255.1, read on the forward strand.
TTTGTTTTACTAAATGGCTCTATTTCCTTGGTGGCATTAATTGAGTTAATGTGCTCGTGGGATTGAGAGAAAACTAAACAGAATGGATTCCCTCTGCAGTGTTAATTCCTTTATCCATTTTGCACACTTGTGATTTTATGAAATAGAAATTTATTATTATAAAGCTGACAAGACACACTATTTGCTGTCACAAGGCCCCTGAGCCCCTTGATTTAGAGTATCTGAGCTCAAGTCAGTGGAGCAAACCCTCTCAGTGAAAAGAGGATCATGTCCTGCTTCTCAAGACCTCTGGCAACCAAACCGTGTTTTCACATCCATTTTTTCATTTCATTTTTAAGCAGTTGCTGGCTGTCTTTTAGTAGCTGCTTCAGTTTTGTTTCCTCTGCTTTATGCTTTGCAACTGTTCTGCATAATCTGTTTAACTAAGAAAAGTAGAGGAAGAAAAGATTAAGACAGATGAGAGAAGTATTCTCATTGTGGAGGTGGCCTGTACTCACAGAAGAGCAGAGGCAGTGATGATAAGTAGGGTTTGCAATAAACTTCTTTCTTTTTTACCTTTTGTTGAAGTCAGCTGCAGTAACAGGAGCCTGTGCCACCAAGCAGGACTGCAGAGCTGTTGTAGCAAACAGGTATTTCAGTTGTGGAGCATCTATCTATTTATAGCTCTGCTCCTTCCTGCTGAAATATCACCTGGATACAAAAGTCTGGGTTAGCCATTTGAGTAGCAAATAATCCATGTCTGACTGAATTAGGGGGTGCTCAGGCTGGCTCTGAGTGTTATTTAATGTGATAATGCCCCAGGAAATGGTGGACATTATTTTTTGACTCCTGATGATTACATTTGCTTCAGACTTCGTGGCTCAGCGTTGATGCAGCCCCAGTTTGGGCCCGTGTGTTAGCATGTCCTGTGAGCAAAAGCCTCTTCAGAGACAAACTCCACCAAAAGATTTAGTTGAGGTAGTGAACACATGAGAAAAGTACTGCTTTTGATAATGATTTCCCTTTTCTGTATCTGTAGAATTCACTGCATGCATCAAATATGGGTTGATTATCATGACAGCTTCTTTTTTGTCTCATTTCTCTGATGATTGCTTTTTTTCTGAATGTAATTAAAAATAATGCAGTTACTCTCCCAGGACCACTGTTGGTGAATTCCAACATGAAGTCTGAGGACAGCAAAGAATTCATGATAGCAATCTGAACCTGATAGGCTGTATTCCTCCATTTCCCTGCATCTCAGCAGTAGAGCACCAGATGTATTCATCACATTCTTTGTTTTTACTTCAGCCAGGGAAAAGCTGTTTAACTTTTCTGTAACTCTTTAATAAACATTTGAAGAAAAAAAAAACTGGATAACATCAGTTCTGCTTCTTGTTTACCTAGCAATGCCTTGCTTGCTAGCTCTGCTTCTGTCTGCCCCAAGTCCAATTTCCCTTTGGAAAGAAAGTGTGTCAGCTCAGTTTCATTTTTCCTCTGCTCCTAGATCCTGTGAACAAATTGCCCTTCCATTGCTGTGCTGTGAATTAATGGCCACTGGAAATTTCTGCAGCAATACAGGAACTGTGTAGAGGAAAGATCTGCACAGTTTCACAGGAGCTCCCTGTCACATGAATACAACCTGGCACTTGGCTTCTTGGTGGTAGTAAGTGGGAGGTGATGGGCTTCCTGTTGAGCTCATAAAACTGAGTGCTTGGTGGCAATGCTGATGGGTTTGCATTTTCACCACTGGGTTACCTTCCCTTCACTTTCTGTTTCTCAGACCTGGCCACAGTCTGCCCTTTCAGCTGGAACAACTGCTGTCTGACATTGCTATTTCTCACTTTTCTCCTCCATGTAGTGGAAAGTAGGCCATGAGAGAAGTGTTCACAACTATCTTAAGATTGGTCTCCCTCATCTTTAACTTTTTACATCTTAGTCTTGCAGAGTTTTGTTGTCATACATTTGTACGTCTGCTTCTAATGTACACAAGCAAAATGCTTGCTGTATCCTTTCATGAGATTTTTTCATCCTTTCTTCATCACAATCCTTAGAAAATTCACTGAACCCTCAGCACTCTTCAAATCTCTCCAGGATCTCCAGCCTGAAGTGGAATCCCTCTCTCAGTGACAAGCTCAGCACCCTTTTGCTGATGTGGAGTTTTAGTAACTAAATATATGTTAACCATGTTATCTAAATTTAAGTTACTGCCATAAGAAGGCAGCTGAAAATATTAATAAATACTTCAGTTTGACATAGTATAAAAGGATGTTAAAGTCTCTGAGTCATTAAGTTTTTCTTCTCCTTTCTTGATATACTATTTTTTAAAATTTGAAAAGTGGAACCTGGACTTTCCTAGACTGATTCTCTCTAGCACTGCAGGTGTGACTGGTTTCAGGCTTCTCTGCTTTTCAGCTCTGAAGGAAGAGCCCAAATCTCTCTGTTTTTCAGATTGCAAAAGCTCTGATATCTAAAAGCTGTGTGGGGACAAAAGTTGTTCCTTTGGATACAGAAATTTACCAGATGAACCTTTAAGGAGAGAGGGCAAGAACAGACAACAACATTTCCTCTCACATGGAAGAGAGAACGTGTGCCATGGGGCAGTGCTAAGTGGAGGAATTAGAGCCTCCTTGGAAATAACCCCATAAACCTGACTGTCATTTCTGAGATCTGAAGTTTCAGTGGTGAGATCATGGGTTATTTTCAACCCCACATGATTTATCTCCCGCTTTCCCATGTGATAGGCAGTATCTGCTCATTGTTAGAGGAGCAGACACTGAGCCCATGAATCTCATGACTAATGGGATATGGACATCCTTGACATGCAAGTTTGCATTGGTGGGGAGGAGCAGGAAAGTGAGAGGCATCTGGACTTAGAGGGAAGCATTCCAGCTGTTCAGAGAGTCAGGGAAGCAAATACTGTGGCATAGCCTCTTGCAATGACTGTAATTCAGTGAGTGATGGGGCAAAATCTGTCCTTTAAATGTGCTCAGTGCTCCCTTTCCTTTTGTTCTGCTCCCTTACCCCTGCCTCCCCGGTGAGGTCCACGTTGGGGCAGCAGACATCAGCCTGCCAGGAGCCTGAAGAGTGACAGCATTTGCTTGCTGGTATTTGTAGAGCAAAGTTGCATCTTACCTTACTTTTTAATTTGGGCTAATTCATTACAGATTTTTTGTAATGTGAATCAGTTTATTTGGATTAAAATAGAGCTGAGCAGCTTCTCTTTAGAGAGACTGAATCTAAGCACTAACAGACAGGGATGTGTCTGCCCGGGTGTGGTTTGGCCTTTTAGAAGGGGGCTGCCTTTTCAGGAAGTAAATATAATGGGGTTTGATGCATCTGTCTAAAGATTTAACCACTGGTTACATGCTTCTAGCCTAAAAGCTATTAGAATAGCTTCAGAGCAAAAATGATTGAAATGGCCAATGGAGTTTGAACTCCATTTTCATATGCTAAACTCCCCATGTCTGTGGGACATATACACTGTCTGAAAACATTATTCCTAATCAATTGTTGATAAGAAGCAATATTAACTTGTGGTTTTCACTGTAGAAGGTTGATATAGCTAGAGAGAGCAGCATTTAATTAAATGGCACCTTATGACTAATCAAGCACCTGAAGCCAACATTTTGTGCAAATGAGACAGTCTGTCTGAATTCTAGAAATCATAGTTTGATATAGGATATTTATATAAAATAAATTTTAAAAAGAATTCAGAAGAATTGTAGATTTTCATCGTTTAGGCTGATACCTGCATTATTTGATTGTCAGGGTTTGTGTGCATAACAATGATAGCTGGCTTCTGATTTGCACAGACCATTGCTATGATTGCTTAGACTTTACAAAATTAGGCTGCATTCAGAGCACATGTGTAAATACTGAATTCTGTAAATGCAGTCCTTTATTTTTGATGGCCCTTTCAGAAGCACTTAGTCTGCTGTAGAAATCTAGTTGTTTTTTGAACTAAAAAAGTTGTGGTGAATATGTGCTATGCTTGATCTACCTTTAAGAGCATTTAAGCTTGTAAGTAATAAACTACAAACAGGAAGTGTTTTTGTGGCAAGGCTTTTGCAGCTACGTGGTTGAACATAGCTAATTCTCAGAAGGGAAGTGCTTTGTAGTTTTTTAAACAAGCTTAAATATATCTAGACTTTCAGTATAACAACTAGACTTTTCAATAGAACTTCAAATATAACAAGACTTTCCATGTCCCAGCTCTCGCTATATAAACCTGTGATATTCTGTGGCAAAGTCTGCAAACACAACAGTCCTGATGTTACCTGATTTGCACAGCCACGTTTCCATCTTTGAAGTGCAGCCTTGTTGGAGGACAGTGGGGGAGCATCCTGCAGGCAGACCAGTGACTTAAGCTGTGTGTCTTGTTCAGCTACACATCTTTTGACAAGCCACGTAAAGGAAGGGAGAACAAGGAGTCCATTATATAAAGTGTCTTGGTCAGTGTTTTGTTATCAGTTGACAAACAGGGTTGTATTAGGTAAAAATTTGGCTTACTATATGTCTTAAATAATAATAAAAAAATACTGGAAGCTATCTGTTGCATAATACATGGGGCAGATAAAGGATTTATGGCCAAGCAGCAGGAACTGTGGGTCTCTCTGCAGCTTGGTCACCATCCCAGCAGGGTCAGTGCAAGGCACAGAGTGCATCACACGCCTCTTGTGGTGTCTGCCTGGGTCTGGCAGCAGCAGCTGATGTTCAGCAACAGGGAGAGATCATGGCAGGACTGTGTGTGTGCTGTGGGGCTGCTGGTGGCACCAGAGCCTCAGACAGGGGAAGAATGCCTTGGAGGCACCTGTGGCTTTTCAGCTGTGCTCAGGGATTGCATCTTTTCAGGGCCGTGTAAAAAAATGTCTTAAAATGTCACATATTTGTGATGTAAAAGTAATGAGATGTCTTCCAAAGACTCTGAATGCTGCTGGGAAATTCCTAAGTGATCAAGGATTTAGGTATCTTCACTGTTACTAAATGTCAGCTGAAAATTCATACTTCTCCATCTGTTCTCTCTTTAGCTCATACACAAAGTGTTGTGTAAATCTCCATTGCATGCAGGCTTTGGTAATACAGCTGCAGAGAGACCAGGAACCTGCATTTAGGAAACTGCATTTAGTTTGTCAGAGCAACAGGGGTTTTATCACTTTTTGGTGTCCACGAGACACCACTATTATTGGTGGGAGCCCACAGTGTTTTATTCGCTTTGTATCCTGAGCTATCCAGATGAAAGAGAAATAAATTTGGGGAAATTCATGATGTTTGCATCTGCCTTTCCTTCATAATTACTCATATAGAAAGTGATGGGGGCGAAATAAGTATGGTCTGTGTAAGGTGCAAGGAAACGTGCAGTTAAGAATTTCCAGGCAGTTGTCACCTAGAGTATGAGGGCTTCAATTTGAAGAGAAAAAACCCATCACTTGTTAGTCTGAATCTGGGGACTGGGAGGAGATCCTCCAGGAGCACAGTAGGTACTGCAGGCTGCTTCATGGCATTAGTAAATCACTGTTCTTCCTGCTAAACCAGTTGCATGCCAGAGGCCTTCATCTCTCTCTCTCTCTCTCTCTGTAATGGAAGAGAAAATGAGCTTGGGAAATCACATTTGTGTTGACTTTAGTCCTATGTGTGGAGTGAGGGGGTTACTCCATTGTAAGTGAGAGCATAGTCTGGTCTTCTGGGGCTTGGTTTGTTTGTTTTCTCCCCTTATGCCAGAGAAAACGAGTGTTGCACTTCTATGGATTGATGAAAAATGTCCCAAAGCTTCTTCTTGTGTGACTTTTGCAAAGTGGTTGCCTTGCCTTACTTCCCTCAGCATGGGGGCTCTGGGTCCCACAGAGGATTGCTGCTGGGGGCCCTGGCCTCTCCTTGGTCTTCTGAGAACTAAGGGAATTTTGGGTCCTTGTGGAGACCTTCTGGAGATCCACTTCTCTGTGTGGTTTCCTGCTGTGGGGCCTTGACAAGCCAGCTTAATGGCTTCATTTCTGCAGGTTCTGTTGAGCCTGGAAGGGGGAGGGAGGTTGCAGGCAGAGTCAGGAGTCCCATGTCAGTCCCGCTCTGCTGTCTGTGCCCACGGGTGGAAATGCCCCACTGAGAAGCTGTTGCCCACATCCACTTTATGACTATCAAGCTGTCCTGTGGGGGTCCTTTCACATCTCCTTCCAAAAGAGTCAAAGCTTCTAGTTCTGTTTCCACATTCCTTGCTGAAAAGGTGTGAGGTGCAGAAGGGCAGTGGAGGAAGCAAGTAGCACTGGGGGATTTGATTTGGCATCTGTTTCTGGGAGAGGATGTAAGGAGGACTTTTGATGACTTTTTATCAGATATGTCAGAGACTGAAGCAAGTTTGCTTGGAACAGCTTTGTTCCCAGAAATTTATTCAAACACTGCTCTTGCTTGTAATTAATGCTTTAGCTGATAATATTGAATAGGTTGTGTGGGCCAGAGCTGGGTTGTAGTTGTTGGTGTGGATGTGTATTGGCTGTGTGACAAGCTGAAAAATGCAAGCCCTAGTAAGGTTCTTAACCTCTTCATGAGACAAAACTGCTGTTCTGTCACTCTGACTAATTTTCTTTCTTTTATGTTTATTGTCAGACAGATACAATTTCACTGGAAATCAGGACGTTGTATCCTTCTGTACCTGAAGATGCAGAACAAAAGGCAGAAAATTTATTTGTTAAAGAGGTAAATATCTAGTGTTTATATCCTTTAAATAAAACCAAAGGTTTGGGGGAGGCTTGCTATGATTGTAATGAACATCTTTTTTCTTTTAATATTGGTTAGGTGATTTGAATCAGGTTTGAATTTCAGGTGGCCAGAAAGTGCAGAGTTTAAACAGCATATATTCAGGTGCCTCTTCTCAATGTTTGAGAAAATTACAAATGCTTTGAATCAGCTTCTCATTTGACTGTTTTCCAGCAGCATTCCCTCTCACTACTAGTCCATCAATATTGATGTCAATATTTTTACACCAATGCTTATGTTTGGTGATTGCAGTGCACTTTGCACTTGAAAATATTGTTATTTTTCAGAAAAATAACTATTTCACATGTTTTTAGACTGGTAGAGTTATTACAAGCAATTTTTCCTCTTCAGAGGTGTATATTATATCTCTCTGAGAAGAAGCCACACTGTGAAGGGTGTGTAGGGGGTTCTGTTGTCAGTACTTAGTCTCTTCTACCTTCCTGGTAGAAAGTCATGCCAAGTTCTTCCATGGCAGAGCCCCACTGGGAGCAATTAATTGCTCTACCTTCAAAAAAACCACTATAGTTCTATTGTTTCCATACATGATCTTGGATCCTGAAAGATTGTTTTTCCTGTTACTTCAGCAGTATTTCAGGTTGTCACTGGTTTTATCACTCTGAAGGAAAATGGAGGTGTTGGCTGCACATTCCAAAGGAATTTACTTTGGATGGATCCCTGAAACTTTCCCATCTTTCACTAGAGATGCAAAGTATAGCTCAGCATTTGCATTAGCAAAACAGATTTATCAAATCACATTTTCAACCAGTTTCTCTAAAGAATTTCATTCCAGTCACTTATAATTAACCTGTAATGTGTGTGTCCTGTGCCTTTTTTTTTCCAGTTTAGGATGAATTACTTTTTTTACTTTGGGATACTTCATATGCAGTATAGCTGCAAGATAATTTGTAAAGAAAAGGCAGTTGCCAGCAAACATAGAGAACAGAAAAAAGAAAATCCAAGATTAGGTAGAAACAAAGCTGTTGAATTGTTTGCAACATGACAAATTTTACAGGGTTGGTCCTGTTTCTCTCCAACAGGTCTAGAAAGAGTAGAAACAACTTGCTGGCTCACATTGCCTGAACCTTGCTGTTTTTCTTAAATCTGACAGTAGGGTTAAAAGATAACATAGCTTGTGGAATTATCTACTTTCCCAGAAGGCTCACTGCCCTTTCAGCACTTCAGGGTCTGCTTTTTGTATTAAGGTTCCAGAAGTTGCAAGACAAGCACTGTGCTCATGGCTTTAGGTCTAAAAATGGAACGTAGTCCAGTGTCTGGGAATCATTAGAGCTGAGTACTCCAAGAGGATACTGATGACAGCCTGGCAAAATACATACTGAGCACACCTATTAGCTTGCTCTGCAATACTGGTGAGACAAAGGGAGGGGAGAGAGGATAAAGCAGTGGAAAAAAACCACTACTACAGAACTAAGCCTGTGAATGAAATAGTAGCAGGGAGAGGACCTACTTTTAAAGTAATAATGCAGATGTTTCATTTTGCTACAAAGCCAAAAGCTATATATAAAAAATAGATTACACTCCAGGAAGATGGTTTCTAGTCCAAAATGAAGTAAAATTAATTCAAGGGGCCGTGAAGACCCGTGATTGTATTCCACTGCAGCAGTGGCACCAAAATCTATGACCCAGCAGCAGCCTGCTGTGTCCCAGGCTGGTGTGCAGCACTTCTGGGGACATGTGCAGAAGTGCAGTCTGTGACATTCACGTCCCTTCTGGAGCTCTGAAAAAGCCAACACTTAGTGAAGGAGTTCTCTCTCTCTTCAAATATACCATGGCACCATGAACAGTGAAGGCACCCATCTTGTGCATCCTGTGCTATCTTTTTGTCAGCTGGGCTTGTTACAGCCCAGGATCAAATGCCTAATTCCTGCTCAGACTGTTGATGAAGGTAAAGAAAGGCAATGAACAGCTTCATCTCACTGAATCCCTCTGGTGGTCCCCATAAGTGGTAAGAGCTGCCTCTGACCATCAATGTACATGTTTCACTACCTCAGTAACTTAGCAAATTTCAGCCTGCTCTCTGTGTTATTCACAACTGTTGTTTTGAACACATCAGCCTATAATGTTTGTAATAAAAGCCTGCCTTGAGAATTCTCTGTGGGTTTTAATTGCATCTGTTAAGCAGAATACTTAGTAATGGAAGTACCACAGGGAAAAAGTGGTCCTTCTGTGAAAGGTTTAGTTGGTTTACATTTGCCAAAAAGAAAGCAAGTGAAGTGTGAATTGGAGGGTCTGTGCTCATCCTCACAACAGTCAATGAATAAGCTTTGCATTGGCTCAGGTTTAACAGGGTATATTTTGTATAGCCTGAACAAACATTTAGGTTCTAACAAGTACAAGTGTTACCAAGTCATTTTATGAAGATTTACACAACAGAAAGGTGGGGGGATTTAGGCTGGTTTTGTTTGTTTGGGATTTTTTTGTGTTTATTTTTGGTTTTCTCTCTCTATTGAAAGGCAAGGTGTGATCAGCGTTGAAGTGGTGTAGGAACCCAGCTTTCTGGGGTGGGCTTTGGACCTGACACTGCGAGGTGCAGAGTCAGTCAGTTGTAATGCTGTAGTATGGTGATATATTGTGATTATTTTATCTTGTCTAATGGTCACACTTGGTTTTCTATCCTGTAAGACAGTGAGGGTTTATGGCAGACCATGAAGCAGATGCAGGATCCACATGGAATGCTGTTCACTACAGCTGCCTTTGGTCTGAATGGTTCAGCTTGGTGTTGGGCTGGGAGAGGATTGCCTAGAAGGAAAGCTCCCTTCCCTGCTGCCTTTTCCATAGTCTAAACCCAACACAGCTGTCACAGGATCCTCTGACCGCACCCAGGATGACTTCCTAAACAAGTTTGTGGCTACGTACTCTGCATGTTTTCTACAAGATTTAGAAGGAGCAACAGCAGTTACTCAGCAGTGCTGAGGAGTTTATGAGGCACCACCTCTACGTTTTCAGCCAGGCTCGGTTTTTGCTCCAGCAGCAGCCTGGTAATCATCCCTCTGTGTCCCTCAGAGGCAGAGATCACTGTGCAGGCAATGACTCCTCGGAGAGCTTCAGGAGAGGTTGGCAAGGAAGAGAGGTTGAAAATTGAAAGATTACTAATTTAGCTTGTCCCTTTGTTGCCTTTTATTCTGCTTTCCCTGTGTAGCTTTTGGTATTTAAATATCTTTGATCTCTCCTTTATTCCATTATCTTTGCCTCGTGGAGTGTCATCCTTCCCTTACCCTTCTGTGAGAACATCTTTCCTCTTCCCAACCCAGAGTCCTTCCTTCCCATGCTCATGCTTCTTTGTCTACTGTAGATCTCCACCATTTTCTTTCCTTATGTGCTTCCTATGGTCTTGGACAGCAGGTTCTACTGATAGGCTTTAGGCTTGATACCTCTATTTCTTCCTGTGGGCTGGTGCAAGTGTTCATGTGGAATGTGGAAAGAAAATAATACAATTGTGGGGTAAATTTTTAGCATACTCTACCACTACTGGTTTGCATTTTACACTCTTGTGTCCTCTTACACATTTCTAACAAGAATCCCTGGAAATTATAATGTGTTGTTTTTCAGGTTGTAGATGTTGAACTTATAACTGTACCTCTTTCACATATGTTGTTGCCTTTAATTATGTCATGTTATATTTAATTGCATTGGTTAAAGTTCTGCACCAAGTAAACCCCACACTTATTCTGGTCTACTTGGCAGCATAGCAAAGGCTTTCTCTGTGGTCTTTGTTCAGGTCTGGTCCCCTTGTTTAAAGAAGATGGATATATTAGGAACAGTTTCAAAAAAATGACTGCAAAACTAGCAAGAAGGTTTTTTTGGAAAGCAAAACTACAAGGAGCTTGAGATGACCAAGCAAATGTAGTGTGGAAGGGGGAATGAGACTGTTGTGGGAAGTGATAGTCCTAGTAATATCTACCTGAATGTTATTAAGAAGTTAAAGGTCAGTCCTTAAAGGCAGAACATGAAGTAGAGGACTTGTGTTCTAACAAGGAGGGATAAAAGAGTAGAGCAAATTCATTTGCAGTGGAAGGCTAAGGTAATAGAACACAGTGGGAACAAAAAATAGCTAATTAATGTCCATGGGGAAAGTCAGACCTACACTAGGTCTTTTGGGGCAGTAGTGATAGAATTTAATGATTCTTCTGACAGATTAGATGGGAATCATTAAAGCGTGTTGGATTGCTATCAACCCTCTCTTCCACCTTGTATGATTCAGTGCAGTTGGTTTGAAAGGGAAATTGTGCTTTAAAATGTGGAAACGTATGAGTGGCTTTCTTTAAGGTCTGTGTACCCAGCTATGGAAAAGATGTTCTTCAGCACAGAGTTCCCTAGTCTTCCCGAGTCTGAATAGTTGTAGTAATTCTGTTGTTTGTGTTTTTTCTCTTTAGGCTTGTAAATACTACAATTCCCAGTGGCATGTTGTGACCTACAAATATGAACAGTATTCAGAAGACTTTCGACACTTGCCACAGTAAGACATAGCATAAGATCTTCCTTTTATTTTTTTCTAATTAGGTTTGTCTCGTTTTGCTGAGCTTCGTCCGGATTTGCACTTTCCTTTGTCTTAAATGCTCTGCTTGTTTTACTGTATTTATAGTGCCTTGCATTTTTAAAAAGGGGAAGAAAAGGTCCTTTAACAAAAGTTCAAGACTCTGCAGAATTCAGTAGTATCAACAAACCCTATTAATGCTGATTCAAACCCTTAGAAGCGTTTTTGCATATTCAGAGCACAGTTGATACAGGAAAGCTGGCTTTCCTTTTTCCTTAATAATGCATAAATGTCACTCACTCTGACTGGGATTAATTCTCCTTTTTGTTACCCTGTGTAACAGTGGAGTAGGATTTCACTGAGTGTGTTTTAGCTACACTGTACAGAAGAGCTGTGTGCAAGGTGTACAGGACATGCTGGTGCAGCTGGCTGGGTAAGCAGGCATCCTTCTCTGCTTGGAGGCAGTAAAATCTGTGTACAAGTGCTAGGAGGAGAACGAAAAAGTCCCTGCTGAGTGGAAAGAAATTAAGAATTTGGTGCTCTTTCCTTCACATGTGAGTTTCCACCCATATTCCTGTTTCTGGTTTGTAGCCTGTGGCCTGGGGACTGTTTTAAGTACTAGTTAATCAAATCATTGAATGCCCAAACAAGCTGTGTTACTGCCTCCTTTCCTGGAGTCTGAGACATTACAACTGTGGTACTGGATGAAAAAGGTTGTTATATGCACGTAAAGCATCAGTGGGTGCTCCAGTCTTGGCTTGGGAACTAGTACTAACTAAACATAATGTTGCAGGAATCAATGAACTGAATCTTATGCTCCCTTTAGATATGCTGTGCTGCAAGCCTTCCCTGAGGTCTGCAGTCTCTTGAATGTTGGTGGCTTTACACAGTGAAAATGGTAGTACAAAAAGCATTTAAAAACAGTTCTACTCATGAGCAATTAGAAACATAGAATCATAGAATCGACTGGGTTGGAAGGGACCTCAGAGATCATCAAGTCCAACCCTTGATCCACTCCCCCCGTGGTTCCCAGCCCATGGCACTCAGTGCCACATCCAGGCTCTTTGGAAAGATCTCCAGACATGGAGAATCCACTACTTCCCTGGGCAGCCCATTCCAATGCCTGATCACCCTCTCCAGAAAGAAATTCTTTCTCATCTCCAACCTAAACCTCCCCTGGCACAACTTGAGACCCTGCCCTCTTGTCTTGCTGAGAGTTGCCTGGGAAAAGAGCCCAACCCCCCCTGGCTCCAACCTCCTTTCAGGGAGTTGCAGAGAGTGATGAGGTCTCCCCTGAGCCTCCTCTTCTCCAGGCTGAACACCCCCAGCTTCCTCAGCCTCTCCTCATAGGGTCTGTGCTCGAGTCCCTTCACCAGCCCAGTTGCCTCCTTTGGACCTGCTCCAGCACCTCAATCTCCTTCCTGAGCTGAGGGGCCCAGAACTGGACACAGGACTCAAGCTGTGGCCTCACCAGGGCTGAGTACAGGGGCAGAATCCCTTCCCTGGACCTGTATAATGAATAATCCAGTGAGGTTTTTGTCTGAAGCCTTGAATGGTGTGGGGACTTTTGTAAAAAATGGGATTTGGCTTGAGATTTTGTAGGAGGGAAGTGCTTGTGTAGGAATTTTTAACATCTGCCCTTGTCCCTTGCCTTTGAAAACCTGCAGTGGATTTCCATCACAAATTCATTGAATATTAATGCTTTTACAGATGTCAGGAGATGGCAGATGTTCCTTTTATTCAAAATATCGATCAGATGTGTACATTAAATAAGCACCAAAGCCCATAACATACCAAAACAGAGAATAAAGCACTCCTGTGTTCTATGTGCACTTGGTTCTGCTCTCCTGAAATGCTGACTTCAGTTGTAGATATTCACATCAAGAGAACATAGGCTTTGAAATGGAAAAACTGAAGAAGAGATCAGAAGGTTAGGATAGCTCAGTAATGTTCCTAATCTGTAATTTTTGCATGAAGGAACAGAAAATGAAAAGGTTACAAGTTACCAATTTGGGGTTTTTTTTCTCTTTTCCCTTTTTCTTTCTTTTTGATTTTTATATATATATCAGTGAAATTTAATGTTATCTGCTAGTTTGCTAAATTGAGAGAGGAAACAAGCTTAGGAGTGTGAGTTTCCTCAGCTTCTGACTTTTTTTCCTTGCACAGAAGAGAGAAGTGTTGCAGTGTTTCCCTTCTCAGGCTGGGCGAGTGAAAGGAAGTTCTGGAGAATTCAGCCTTCCTGATAAATGATGGCTTTTATCATGACAACTTTTGTAGGTTTTGCAAATGATAACTGAAGTTTTTCCAGATGAGATTGATAATTGTCAGGAATTTAAAAAAAAACACTAGTCATTTCTCAGGCCACAGAAAAATATGAAGTTTTTTCCTCCATTTAAAAATTTCTTTTCTCAGGTGTATTTAGCTCTTCTTTATGATTTAATTCTACAACATATGAGGTACTCTCAGCTTAGGTAACTACTATTTACATGCTTAGTCTTAAGCAAATTTGTAGGTACTTCCATATTCAGTCTTTATTTTCATTTTACAGTATGAGAATTTTAAATGACAGCACATCTAAAAAACACCTGTTTATTTTTGAAAATTCCTTTGACTGTAGTTATCATATTGAATAGTAAAAAAATCTTTTGGAATATTGAAGGAATATAGAAACTTTAAGATGAATGTTTTAAAATTGTTCTTTATTAGAAAAAGCTATTTAAGAGTTTGTTCTCATTTGACAAGCCCTAAATAGGGTATGTCTTTGGAAATGGTTTGGGATTTGTTGCTTATTGTGGTGGTATAACAGTGGAGAGAATAAGAAGTGGTATTTCGTTGTATAGAACTATTGCAGTTCAGTAGTTTTAAAAGTTGACATCTGGCTTAAGAAAAGAAAAAAAGCTGTGTTTGAAACTGCAGTGTTTTGTAAAGGAGATAATAAGATCTCAGCAATAGTTATGCTGAAAATTTCATGGGGTCTCAGGGGTGTTGTATTCCTGAAATAGGTAAAAGATGATTTTGAAAAATAAAATTCAAGACTTTTTTCTTCCCTTCCCAGAAATGAATGTAGAGCAGAGAAACTGCCATCACATTGCTTTGAAATTGATCATGAAGATGTGGATAAGGATGAAGTATGTACTCTGTCTTTTGGTGGCTTTTCTTTCCTTTTTTGTTTTTCCCTCGGAAGAGTTATTTGTTGTTTTAATATCAAATAAAGGATTATAATGGAGGCTCATTCCCTGTTATAAAATATTTGCTATTTTAAAGAACCATGAAGTTAGTGGAAGAGTTGTGTCTATTATGTCATCCTATGCACAGCAGATGTATTAATACCATTTTATTTTAAAAGGAAAGAGAATTATTATTTGTTAAGCTGATATTGATCCATTACACTTTTCCTTCATCTTAGAATTCAAAAACCAAATCCATGCAATGTCAATCATGTCTTTCATACAGGATACAACATCACACTCCTCTTCAAAAGGTGGTGGTGGTGGAGGAGGAGGATTAGGAGCAGGAGTTTACAAGTCTGGATGGCTTTATAAAGGGAATTTCAACAGCACTGTAAACAATAGCATTACTGTTCGGGTAAGGGGACAGCATTCTTCCTTTTTTATTCCATTTGAATTTATACCCCCCCATTTGCCATTGTCATTTAGCTGTTCAAATCTCAGGCTTGATTCCATTGCTTTAAATGATAGTAAAGTCATATTGCATTTGTCTGCAAAGTAGTGCTGTTCAAGTGCAATCAAGAGCTGCCTGTTGTTTAAACCCTGTGAATAAAGTCTGAGTGAAAATAACTTGTCATTCAACACTTTTCATTCTTCTTTTCCCACTTTAGTCATTCAAAAAGCGGTACTTCCAGCTGACACAGTTGTCAGATAATTCATATATTATGAATTTTTACAAAGATGAAAAGATATCAAAGGAGCCAAAGGGATGTATTTTCTTGGATTCTTGCACAGGAGTTGTACAGGTAATTTTCAGTTTATTTCATTGCACTGTTTGGGTGTAACATAAGTCCAAAAAGGCAAGCAGAAGTGCACATGCTTCTGTGCAGTGGCAGTCTTAGCAATTTCATTAAATGAAAATACTTTTAAATTGGTGCATGTGCTCAGACTGATAGGTTACAAAAAACATAGTTGAATTTGGTAGCAAACAGTGCATATCCTCTTGGCCTATGGCACACATGAGAAAAAATATCCTAAAGTAGTTCTTTTCACTGCAATTTTCTTCGCTTTTCCCTTATGCTCATTAAGAGCATTCTTGCTTTTTGTGGGTTAAAAAGCCTCAGGTTACAGATCATTGGCTGCTGGGCAAGTGGTAAATTATTCCTGTATCCTGAGCCTCTTTGAAGATCATCACTTTTGGAGGTGATACACTCTTATTGGCAGGAGGTAGGACAGAGGCTTGTTTATTGTGACTTGGGAAAATAAATAGCCAGGAATGTCTGACTATTGTTTTGTTCCTCCTAAGACTGAGTTCTCCTGCAGACTATCATTCCTGCACCCAGCTCTGTAGGGAATGTGTTTTTCCCTTGTGTAGCTCAAAAGAGTGGGGGTTTTTATTGTGTTTTGGTTTGGTTTTGTGATTGTTCTTTGATTGTCATTTAGAATGGGCTGTAGAGATGTATGAGCTGTTTTCACTAGCAGGAAGTGAGAGCCTTGGCCAATGGGGTAATAGGGCACATCCCATCAGCTGTCAAAATCTGTGATGAATCATAGGACTGAGCACCAAAATCTGGCTTAGAGTTGCCTAAAAAAGGGAGACCATAGAATACAGATGAAGAATTGGGTAAACCAAAAGATGTAGAGGAAAACTGTGATGTGAAAGTTCTGGTTTGTTGAGTTTTAATACCACCATATTATAAATATATCGTTTAACTCCCTATGAATGACTTTGAGTTCCTGTTGGATAGAGTTTGAATATCTAAATTGTAGTTAAATTTTTGAGAAATCATCTCCAGAGAAAATATAAGATACTTCAAAGACAATTCTGTTACTTTGGAAGAATGACCCTGCAGGCATTAGACTTAGCCTGGTGTTTCATTTATAGCTCATCTGGAGTTTCTTTTTGAATCTGGTATTAATTTCTTTTGGTAAAAATTTTACACTTGAAATTAAGTGTTGAAGGTGACCAGACAACCTCAAGATCCATGGAAATTATGGAAGGACCTACAGAGAATTGGTACCTTTTTTTTTTTTTTCCATATTAATTGATCAGGAAGACAAGTTATCATTAGATTTTAAACAAAGCCTTGGCTATAGATCTCATCTGTTTGACAGAAGTCTGACACACAGATGGAAGAGTAGATATTGAAGTTTTCCTGCCCTCAGGTTCTCAAGATTCAGCATGCAAGATGTATTGCTCTATCAGATAATGTCTAACAGGGTTACAGAACCTGATTTAAAGATCTTGGCCATACCTGTAGGGAGGGAAGTACATAATTTAGACAAGAAATTCATTAATTTTAATGCTCTGTGTATTTTCTGAAGATAAATTGAAACAGTATTTTCTTCATAGATTGTGCATAAATCTGTATACATAATCCACCTATACATATAACCAATCTTTAAAAGTTTGGAACAGCCACTCCCTAAGATTCTTGGCATTGTTTTGTTCAGCTTCCAGGCCTTGGATAAGCCCCTCATGTTACATCAGTTAAAACATGTTTCAGTCCTTGTTTTCTATTAATACAAATGCGTAATGATTGGAGGGTTAAAGTGGTTTCTGAATCAAGAAAACCACTGGGAAACTTGAGAACTAGTTGCTACAAAACACAGCCCTATTCTTACCCTGTCTGGGGTGAACTAAAACTTGTATCCCTGAAAGAATGTTCACCTCAATAATGTACTTGAGAGGAAATCTGTTTCCTACCAAGAGAATTTCCAGTAGCAGGACTAAAAACCAACATGCACACATGCACATACAGACACACAGTCCCAAGTCAGTTTTAAAAGCCAAGATTTGACTGACTCTGTTGACCCAAGCAGCTCCAGAAAAAGTTGTTCAGTCTTATCTGATTCCTGAACTAGGTCATGGCATGTAATACAAGGACTGGAGCAAGTGATTAAGAACATATTGAGTAGGAATTTTCTAAACCATCTCCGTTCCTGGAAAAAAAAAAAAAAAAAAAAAACCGTTCATGGAACTTTATTCTCAGTGTCTTTGGGTTCTTGGTCTCCTTCTCTGCTAATTAGGATCAGATTTTGCCTCTGTTTCTCTTAAATAAAAATATTAATATCGTCTCACCATCTGGCTTAGAAACTATGCTTAGTGACTTGTTGATATAGAACTGTACTGAGAAATCATCATATTCTGTAGTACTACAGGATACCATTGTCATCTTATTTAAGACTTTTAATTAAGAAAAATAAAACAAAGTGAAATGGCCATTTATGAGATGAATGAGTTGGTTTTTGTTTGTCAGCATCACTCTAAGATTAGATGTGTCAACCAAATTATGCCAGTTTTCTAGAATGTTGAAAATGAAATGGTGGCCCTGATGTCCCTTGTCAGCATTCATAAAATGTAAATGAAGCAATGGGGGTTGGGTATGTCAGTGTTCTTGAGTATTGGAGCAACAAGGAGAGGCAATTGATGCAACTTCTTCTGTAAGGCCAAGAAATAAATGCCTCACTAATTTGATAAATAAGAAGGAAGAACGTTATCATAAATCAGTTCTCTGTGTTTAATTTTCCTGAGCTGTTTCAGTAACTTACCACCTGTTAATCTCTGCGACAAAAATTGATGGATTAAGCACCTATCAGAGATAAAACCTGGTGATGCAGAACAGATTTTAGAACTCAGCCTGTTGCCAGCATATTGGGCGTTGGGTCTTATTGTATTCCTGAAAAGGGTAGCATTGAACAGCACTATGCCTCACCTTTTGCCTCCTGCAAAACATTGTTGAAATTGTCTTGAAGTTGTTTTTAAAACCCTTTTAACAAAGGCAGGAGTGGGAAGGACCCATTGTAATATTTTCACATGAAGGGATTTGTCCTGTTGCAATTTCCTGCAGAGATTTGCTGGTTAATCTCTATTCTGAAGTCAGACTCGTATCATCCACAATTTCTCAAAAAATATAAAAACAATGAAATTGTGTAGCAACATTCTTATCCTAACCACAGTGTTTCTTATCTTCATGAGACACTCAGAAATTGTTACCTTTATCTAACTTGTTAGCAGCTACATATATATACAGCATTTTGAAACAGAAGATTTTATAGATTGTTCACAATGTATGAGGACCCAACAATAAATTGACATGAATTTGCATAGATATCATACTACCTGGATTTCCCTTAACCCTACTGACTTTTGCCTGAATGTTATTTTTAAGAAGTGGACCTATACAAATCCATTTTATGGATGTCTTTTTTGGTACCTTTTAATAATTAGTTCTAGTGCTTATTTTTATTTTTCCTTTTATTTCAACAGAATAACAGGCTTAGGAAACATGCCTTTGAGCTGAAAATGAATGACCTCACATACTTCGTGCTGGCAGCTGAAAATGAGCAGGATATGGATGACTGGATTTTCACTCTCAACAAAATCCTGCAAATAAATCCAGAGGGAACCATTCAGGAGAGGAAAAGTGCAGATCTCACTGATCTGAAACTTGGTAAGGGTGAAGAGTCTCTTGCGTTGTTTTATGGCTTTCTTTAATGCAAAAAATTGAACCTTCAGAGATCACTATTGAATAATTTTTACTGCCTGAGTCTCTAAAGGATTCTGCACCTATTGATTCCTGAGGAAGCAGCATCAGACTTTTGGCAATCCCAGATCATTTTCCATAGGCTGTGAGAGAGGCAGAGCTGCTCTCTACAAAGTCAGCAAGAGGAACATGGCTCTGCTTTGCAGAAGCTGCTCTTTTCAAAACATAGTCCTCTCTTTCAATGAATTTGCTACTAATTTATGTTCTACTGTTTCTGGAGTCTGAAGGCTGGAGTTTTGTGCTGGAGAGAAATTAGATCAGTTCTTTTTCCATTGCTTTGTTTTCTTTAAAAATCTGGAGCTGATAATTAAAAAAATAAAGAAAGAATCCCAGTTGTGGTATATTGCTCTTTTCCTGGAAGCTTATTGATTTTGATTTCTTGTTTTTATGAGTTTGAGCATTAATGTGCTTTCACTGTGGAAGAAGGACTTGGATCTCTGCTACACTGCACTTCTCATGTGACAGTAACTCATTTCTCCACATAATAAATCCATGTTCAGTTTGGATGAACCCCAGGAGTAATTCTAAGACTGGAAATGCTTGAAACCTTTTTATAGATTTGAACTGTTTGTGCTCTGAGCTGAGTCAAAGCTGCCCACGTACATCTGAATCTTGGGGAAGTTCAGAGCTAATTGCAGACTTGGTCTGGTGTTTATAACAAATTCTGATTTTGGAGGGAGAGAATAATCTTCATATAGCCAAAGATTATTTTCATAATTTATAGACACAGGAGACTTGCACCTCAGGATTAGAGAAGTACTTTTGAAAATCCCACCTGTAAGGGATATTAATGAAACAGGTAGAAATATGTACATAAAAGGTTAAAGACATAAGGCTAAAAGAAAACAAAGGTCTATACTGGTAAAAACAGATAACAACAACAGGAATGTGCTCTGGAATTTACTTGTCAAAAGGCGTGATGCTTTCTTGGCAGAAGAGCCCTGAATATCTCTAATGATTTATTTCATATTGGGCTGAATTACCTGGTGAAAGCAGAGCAGTGCCAGGGGAGGTAAGTAAAGCAGAGTGGTTGCTAAATAGTGCTGCTATAGATCCATAGGTTTGCAGTTCATAGACCCCAGACCACATCACTTCCCAAAGAGCAGGTAAGGTCCTGCCTGTTTCGCTGGAGACTCCCTTTACTGGGAGTCCTAAATCTTTCAGTTGCCATAACCAAGAAAGGTTATGTCAGGAGGAACCAAGAGAGCAAAGGAAGGTGTCTGGTGGCCTGGAGATGTCAGGTGTTTCACTGAGAAAAGTAGACCTCTTGTTTTGGAAATTTAAGCTACAATAAGTACCAATGGGAGATGAGGCTGAGGAGGACAGAGTTTCTCTTCCATTTGTTATTCTATAGATGCTAAAGGCAATAAAAACAAATAGCGTGAGGATAGATTTTCTTGTAATACAGTGGTAATACCAAGTATAATAAAAATATCTGCTTTTTTTTATCTTTTCAAGACCCTGCAGAAGTTGCAATGAATTATGATTGCTCTCAAGAGGAGACTGATTCTTCAGAGAACACCTTGCACCCAGACTTCGCAAAAGTAATGGATGTTATATTTATATTTACAAGCTTAGTAGAAAGTGCTACCTAGATGAAAAATGCCTGCCAAGAGATGCTCAAGTGGTTTTCTGTGTGGCTGTTTGTTTTTTTCCTCATCTTGGGAATTCCTGATGTGATTTTAGTCCACTCATCCACTGTTCTGACATCTTTGTCAGATGTAGGATTGTGTAGTAACATAGTTGAACGTGAATTACTTAATTGATCTATTTGGGGGTTCCTCTAAAAGTGCATTATAGCCTGAAAATTCCTGCTTTGCTAGTCCATAAGCTTCTAAGAGTGCTTTAAAGTTCTTTGGAATAACTACTGCAGATCTGAGAAGTGTTGGTACAAGAGAAACATTGATCATTGATTTAGAAGCCTATGGATTTCTGTCCTTGTGCAGAAAAGTAATTTATTATCTGTCACCACAGTACATAACAGAAACAGAAGAAACAGTGAAAGCCTCTCGAAATACCGAGCGACTGAATCTTTTCTCTCTGGATCCTGATATAGCAGTAAGTGATTTTGGTTGGGTTTTTTCAAGTTCTTAATAGTTTTAAAATACAGGTGGTGTGAGCTAATTGGGTTAGCTAAGCCACCAAAGTGGCCTGGAGTCCAACAAGCAACTGAGTATACCCAAGACTTCAGCTCTGAAGGGTGGGGGAAGCTGGTCTGCAGAGATTTATGAATGGGCTCTACCCATATCTGATCAAAGAATGGTTGAAGATGGACATGACCTATGGGGGTCATCTAGTCACTCTAGCTAAGCTTGGAATGATTAAAGCACACTGAAAATTCTGCACTACCAGAACCTTCTCTTGGACTGGAAATATTACAACAGTGTTTCTGTTGTTTATATTTCTTCAGTGTTCCTATTCCTTTACACTGAATTTGACTGCAAAAGCATGAATAGATCCAAAAAGTAGTGAGAAGGTGCAGCTGAAGATACACAATGCTGTCTGTGGGAATTAAAAGTGTAGCTGGAAATTTAGGAAGTGCAGGTTGCATTTCTTGTTTAGCAAGTGCAGCTTGCTGATAATTTAGTGACAGAGTTTGTGATTCAAAGAAAGTTCTTTGCACTGAATGCACATTTGTGGGTGATTTAACTGGAAACTTTAGTTAAAAAGAAGAGTTAAGTAAAATTGAAATCCATACCTATTCAATCTTGAACTCGTTGTCAATCAACTATAGCACCATTATTAAAAACATTAAGCAAACTGAAATAGTGGTGATGGATAAGGGAGGGGAAGGTCTGAAATATAATCCTAAAATGTGATGTTACAGTTTGAAAATATGAGGCTGATTAAACTAGATGAGGAAATTAAAAGCTAGAGTTTCAGAAGCAGTGAGCAAAGAAGAGAAAAAAAGTGTTTCTAAAATTATAGGAACCTTACTTGGGTGTAGGAAACTTACTTCTGGCATTATTGTCCTCGGGCAATCTTTTTGCTTTCCTTCCTAAAGTATAAATTAGGAATAGCACTCATTTACTATGGTAGTGATAGATATCAGCAGTGACTTTTTGAGGTTTCAGGTGATTAAGATCTCTAAAAGCTTGCTTAGCTTTGGAATGCCTTGTTTTTCCCATGTATAACAAATCTCTCAATTTATTTCAGTCAATGAATCCTCAGAAAAAGGAGTTTCCAGGGACAAACTCGGTGATCAAGCCATTTGAAGGAAAACCTGCAAAAAGGATCCTGATAACTTGCAAATCCCTCAGTTTGAATCTCCAGGCCTGTGTTACTGAAAATGAAAATGATCCTTCAACCAATGTGAGCTGTACTTATTTCCCTGCATTTTTTTTTTCTTTTTTCTTTCTCTTTGCTCTCTTTCTGTTCCTTTGTTACTTTGTAGGGCGAAGGTAAAAGGAAAGCTGTGCCATGCACACAAACTGCATTTAGTCTTCCTCTGTCCATCCCTTTGGATTGACTAGTGAAATTGATTACATTTCAATAAATCTTTTGAAACTGGTTGTTGGACAAACGAGACAATCTTGCTTGCTTTTGCTTTAGGAAGAAAGGGCAGGGAAAAGTGAGATGTAACTGTCAGTCCATAGCTTTTGTTTAGTTCTCCTCTGAAGCAGCAAAGATTTGAGGAATTACTGTCCTGGCAACTCAACGCTCATGTATTACATGTTATTTTTTGTTATTTTTCTTTATTTTTTTTACAGTGAGTGCATATTCAGCATGATGTAATCCATTTTTTTTGGCAGAGTGGAATAACTGTGAAATGAAGTCATGATAACTCTACCAAGGGCATGTGATAATTCACTACAGAAGCTAAAATAGCATAGAGTATTGTATCTGCCATGTGTTCTTCCTTATCTCCAAAATTTTAAGGTTCTCATTTCTGGACAGCTCAGAAAGTGTTATTTCAATTATGAGACTGATTTATGTCATCAGAACTATGGAGGCTCTTTAGAGGTTACTTACTCTCATAGGAATTAATTCCCTGGTGCTATGTGATAGGATAAGGAGTTACTGTGAGAGCAGTTTGAATGCTCTTAGTTTTGTAACAAAATGGAACATGTGTTTCCCAGAGAATCAAACACCCATGCATTTGTGTTTGTGCCAGTAAACATTTTTCATCCACTTAACCTTTGTCATCTTTGTGCCACTTTTCTGATGATCCCTGGAAAGCCCACCCTCATTCTTCTTTCTTTTATAATGAGTCTTAATCTACGTTTTTAAAATCCTGCAACATGGTTCTCTGGGGCAGGGTTCATTTATTCTAATAATTATTTCTGCAAATACATTTGGTTTTTATTCTTCAGGTTTCTAAGTTAATTATCAGTTCTGTGTCATTGTTAACAAACTCCCTTTAAAAGCTCCTGGCTTTTAAAGCTTAATTTCACATGGCTGGAAATTAAGTTTGGCAGGGGGGGAATGTGTGAGTGGATTTTTTTTAATGAATCTCATAAGTTGTAAATAATATTTGTTTGCCTTCTTTTTCTAGCTGCAGGAATGTATTAAAAGATAGGATTTGCCCCTTTGCTCTCAATTACCATTATATTATCTTTCTGGTGTTTTCTCCAGGTAGAGCCTTTCTTTGTGAGCGTGGCATTGTATGATGTCAGGGATGGCAAGAAGATCTCTGCTGATTTTCACGTGGATTTGAACCACCCACTCGTTAGACAGATGATTTCACGTTCCTCCTTTTCATTAGAAAATGGCACTGGTGAAAATACAGACTCAAACGAAATGGAAGAACCACAGGTCAAGGGGTTCCCAGAAGAGTGGCTGAAATACCCAAAACAGGTATTGCACGTGTGACTTATTGTACTTCAATAGTAATATACATTTTTGTCAAAGAATTTATATCTACTACCAGTGGGTTTTGTTTTCAGGAATACTCTTTTGTGTGTGTCAGTGGTACTCTTGTATCCAGATGCTTGATTACTGGGCTCTCTGTAGACTTTAAAACCATTTACACACCAAACTAAAAGAGTTATTGTCTATTATTCAGAGAAACCAACCATATTTCCGGTCGTCTTTGGCTCATGTTCTGATCTCTCCCAAACCAGCCAAAATCACAGCTTGAAGTCACACCTTAGTATTGCAGTAATCATTAAAGTACTTCCACGTTTTTGCTGTTGCTGTAAGCATTTCCCCAAAACCCCATACATTATGACTGAAGGTAGGACTTGATGGTCTTGAATATCCTTTCCAGCCATGATGATTTTATGGTTCTCTTACCTTCTCTTCTCCATCATTCCCCTGAGCTGTGACTGAATTAGGTCAGTATTTAAGTACTGTCCAAGAGGCACAGTTCAGCTGCACGTGCTCAAGCTTACCTCAGCATAGGCACAAAGATTTTATTTTCAAGCTGGCTGTACTGAATATGTAGAGATAGTAACGACCAATAATCATACTGACTTGGGTTTGTTTCTGTTTCTATCAACAGAGAGCACTGACAGTATTTAATTTCTCCTCTTTAAGTGTTTACTCTTATCCACAGGCCCTTTTCTCCATAAGTAATCCACATTCCGAGATCGTATTAGTGGCAAAAATAGAAAAGGTGCTTACAGGAAACATTGCCAGCAGTGCTGAACCTTACATTAAGAATCCTGATTCTTTTAAGGTAATGTAACTGGAATATTAGTTTGGGTTTTGTCAGCTTTAGCCTGTTAGAAGCTGAAGGTATTGCAAGTTGTGCTCACAAGTCTCATCACCACTGTGTGGCTGCTGAACAGGACAAGCTCAAAGGAGGCCCATGCCTAAGAAAATAAATATCCAAGCTCCACTGAGTGACTGAAGTACCATATTGACTGCACCATACAGATCCATGTGGTTCATTCTTACACTGGCTGTGTCCTAGCAAGTGAAATCCTCTTCGAGCAATATTTTAGAAATTGTAGTTTGTGTATGAGCACTTTGTATAGGAGCAAAGCTGGGGTAAGCCCCAGTTTCTCCCCGAGAGCAAGCACTGCATCTGCATTGGGTTTATTACAGAAAAGTGGAATAATAACTGTGACTGAAGGGATGGAGAAGGGGGTTAATTCATCAGCAGCATCCTGTTCATCTGTGACATCTTTGCTAAATTGTCTTAGGGACACTTTAACCTCTTCAGCAGAGGAGTACTTAGATGTAGTCTGTGCTGCATTTCAGATGTTATCACCATACTGATTACATAATATTTTCTTTTTTGTAGTGTGCACAGAAAGTGTTAAAATCTAACAAACAGTTCTGCAGCAAGCTGGGGAAATACCGTATGCCATTTGCTTGGTCGGTGAGGTATGGATTAATTGTTTTTATGATTTATAAATACATTATAGCTTATTCTGCTCTTAGGCTTTTGTATCCTTTTATCCTGAAGCTAAGCAAAGCTTTCTGTGTGGTCCAGGACCTCAGGAGATCCTGCAGCTTTATTATTTCATTGCCCTATTTTTCACACAGCTGAACATCAGTTACTTTCTCCTTAAGTGTTACCATGGTGGAATCCTCTCTTCAGGTATATAGTGAAGTTGCCAGGTTGTAGCAAAGGTGGCCATTGGAATATTGATTTATCATGAGCTACACCATTAATTTGGTGCTAAATAATACCAGAGAGGTTTCAAAGTCAGAGTTCTCACAAGAATTTTCTACAAAGATAATTATGGTCTGAAATACATTTGCAATGGCCACCTCAGTTATAGGTGAACAAGTCTGAAGCTCTGTTAGGTTATGATGCCTGTCAGGTTTTAGGCAGGTTATGGTGCCACTGAAACAGTGCCTTGGGGATGATGGTAAGGATTATTCTTAAGGTACTTGTGCATTTTTAGTGTTCTTTAGGTTACAGAGAGCTGTTATTTAGTGTTTGTGAGGTCAGTTGGGTTTTCTTGCAGATCAGTGCAGTGGCAGTAATGGGTTTTTGTCCTTTCTCTCTCCTCCTGGGTAATTTCTGACCGATTGCACCCTCAAGACTGAGGCACTCCTGTGCCTCTTTGACCCCCTGCTACCAAATTAACTCACAAGACCATACACAGATTTCTTACTTTTGTTTTCCCTTTGAGTTCCCATACAATTCCTTTCTCTGTCTTCTCCAGTTTTTTCTTGTCAGTCTTCTGCAATTTCCTGAGCTTACTGCTGCCCTGAGATGAGAGAGCTCCCTGGCTGAGAGCCTCCTGTGTGTCCCTCTGACCCTATTCCCTTCTTTCTGGGAGTCTAACATTTTATATTCCCTGTAGAAAGCAAAACTGCTGCTTGGCAAGTGTAAGTATTCCTTCTCTGTGGCTTCTGTTCTGACCATGGCAGGCCATGAGGAGAGCTGTCTGAAGCTGTAGGGAGGAAGGAGAAATGAGTAGCACGTTGTGGCAATGCCCATGACCATAAGGGAGAGCCAGGTGGCTGTGGGATTCTGGTGTGGAGGGTATGGAGTTTCCCCTGACCCTTGTAGGGGGCAGATTATGATTTTAGAATATGGTGCTTAGATGGCAAAGGGGAAAACACACAGTTAGACACAGCCATTTTAAGTGTTCATTTATTTTTTATGGACACCCATTTTTGTCAATAGCTAGTAGGAACAGAAGTACTTGCATGCTCAAGAGGAAGGCTGATAATGTGTTCTGATCTGTCATTGCAAGCTCAAGGATATTCAATATTTACTACTTCTGTGCAGCCAAAGGACCATTCATCAAAATTGCATTGATGGTTGTCTCTTGGGTTGACAGAGCTACTTTTAGTGTGTAATGGACCATACAATAGCAAGACATGTAGGCTTGGCATCAGACTGACTTGAAGCTTTTTTATTAACTCTGTCCTGCCTGTGTTCTGTGGTGGTACCATCATGAATATGTCCTGCAACTCAGTCATTACTGTAGATATCTTTAATTAATTGAGGCTCTGGCTAGTCAGTCACTCATGGACTTGGGGAAGGCTGAAGCATATTTCTGCACATCTTGGTGTTTCCTGTCAAAAAGAAAAGAAAAATACAGACACGTTTTCTGCTTGTTTTGAAAGAAGCACATTTCCCTTTGCCAAGGTGTAGGCAGAAGCAAGGGGTGGGCTGTGCTGTGCTGTCCTGGGGTGCAGATGCTGAGCACTGTGTGTGCTCCACTCTCAGCATCCTCAGTGCACCTTTGCTTCTCTTCCTCTGAGGTGAATAGTACCTTAAATACCTCTCAAGCCAAGGTGCACAGAGAAAATGGGGCTTTTCCAAAGATTTTCTCTCCCTTCAGTTATATGCTGTTTCAGATACTTTTTTATTGAAATACCAGTTGGCAACTCTTTGGTCATCTCAGACCTAGTATTATTACTGCATAAATTTATTTCTGTAATAAGTGGCATTATTACATTACTCACATTAATCTGGAGTGAGGAATAAAATCTTGACTACAGACCACATCAGGCTTGACTAATAAATAGTTCTCCACCAGATTTAAACCTACGTCTGAGTTTTTTGACTTGTAGTAGCATGGCACATGATAGCAGCAGCTTCCAGTCACCACAGCGAGGTGAGCAGAAGCATTTCTGTAGGTGGATTTCTCTGCTTAGCTGTTGCTCATCAAAGTGGAGCACAGGACCTGCTTCTGCTACACCCAGCAGCATGCAAATATTTGCACTGAGATTTTCTTTTTTGAATCCCGTGCAGAATGGTGATTGGCAGAGGAAATGGCATAACACAGCATTTCCCAAGTATAGATATGAATCTGTGTTTGTGATGGTAGCAGATGCACAGCAAGTTCATCATTTTGCAGACTCATTGTGTGTGCATTACAGAGCTGGCCTGCACATGGGCAGAGGACACAGCTGGAGTTTGTGGACATGCCCCACTTCCAGAAGGCAGTATTTTTGGATGGCATCCTAATTGACTGCTTCACTGCCCTTACCACTGAAAAGTTTTCCTCCCATTTGTAGAATTCATTACAGAAAATATACTTGGATGTGTTTATCAGCTCTTAAACTCTTTCATTGTAAATCATAATGTGAGATAACATAGTTTAAAAATATTTGACCAAATGCACCACGTGTATGAACTTGCTAATATCAGTGATGTTGGGTTTATTTAGCTCACTGAGTCAAATTCTGCCCTCATTTACATCTGTTTATGAATTAACATTGCTCAGGACTCTCTTTGATAACAATGAAGTGTAATTTGACCCTATGTAGTTTATTTCTTTTTTCAGAGCTTGAAAACAGAAATTTCCACTGGAGGCTATTACACTAGAGGGGTAAAGCTGGTTTGGCTATGATAAATAGCAAACCCTTTGTTAGGAAATGTGTTTTTCCAGTTATTTCATTCTGGCGTTAGCGACACTCCCCATTTTGTGTGGAAATTGTTCCCCCTTAAAGCAGTCACAGATGGGCTCACTGGGATTTTCACATGTACAGTCAGCAAGCCAAAATCTTGACAGCTGAGTGTTGTACATGTGACTGAAACTCTTTAATTTAACTTGTGTGGCACCCGGGTTGTCAGAGTCGTTCAAAAGCATGACTCAGGGTTCCTCCCTCATTTCTTGCTGGCGTTGGTGGGATCTGGTGTCTGTAAGCTCTCACAGGTATAATTACAGTTCTTGTTAGAATTACAGCCTGTCAAATCCATCTTCCCTTCTCATATTCCTGCCAGAACTGAAAAAGTTTGCAAATATGTGCCTGAGCTACATATTGGAGATAGGAGGAAACTTCATTCACAGAGAGATAGTTGGTATGTTCTGCTATTCTCTCAAACATTCTCCACCCTTGTAAACCTGACATTTTAGGGCCTAATATTGGAATCCTTCAGCAGCTTGTGCAGCTGCTGGCATAGGTTGATGTGGCAGAAGGCAGTGAGGCTGCACTGATTTACACAGGGATCTCACACTGATCCTCTAATCCTGGAGGTGATTGGTTTTCCCATAAATGGCAAGCCACTGCTTAAAAAAATAGCTTTTTTCAATGTAAAATTATGAGCACAGTGTAGGTTTTCCTTATGGCTGTAGACTATTGGCTAACAACATCAGAACAGTCAAGTCAAAGGAGCACTTTAGATGCTGAGATGATGTTTCAGTTTCTTTAGTGAAGCCTGCTGGTTTGTTTTCCCCTAAATGAACACATTTAGAATATCTTCAGGATTTTAATTCTGTGAAATTTTTCGAATTAAAATTTCTCTGGTAAATAAGTAACCAGCAGTATGGAATTATTAATATGTCAGACAAACATCAGACTCCTGGAAGCTCCTAGAGGCGTTTAATTATATTTATTTTTCTTGGGTGTGGCAGGTGTCGTTCTCAAATGCATTCCCTGTGCTCACTGTGACAAAAAGCACTCTCACTCCACCTGCACACAGCAGCCTGAAAGGATCAAGCAGAACATGGGATTGTGATCACTTAATTTCAGACATAATACATGTATTACTTGCTTCTCTGACAATTCTTCAGCTTGAATGACCTGCAGGAATGCAGACACCAGAACAGTCATACCAGCAGAAAGCCATCTAAGTCTTCCCTGAGTGCATGAACCTGCCTGTCTTAAGAAGGGTTATCTGGTTTTCAGTGGAAATCTAAATTCATCTTGTAGTGACAACTGCTTTATATAAATGGAGTATTGTGTGTAAGCTGGAGGGAGAAGAGCACTTAGCTGCTTTGTATTGCAGATACCTGGTTTCATGCCTTTGATTTTGTCCTGGATGTGTTAATTAGGCTGGCATGTGCTGCTGAGCTGATGAGCAGATGGAGATCTTATGATAGCCACTTGTGGCCACTTATTAGAGAAATAAATTTATGCAGTAGTAATACTAGGTCTGAAATGACCAGAGAGAACTGGTGCTGGAGAGGAGTGGTTGTGGGCAGGAGGACTCTGTAAAGCTTTTCTGACTCCAAACCAGAGTGGCCAGGAGGAAGTGTTCAGTGCACAGTGCCAGTGACCCACAGAGAGCTTCTGCCAGCACAGACCTGACCCTTTTTTCTTTTACACCATGAACATCCCCAGCACTGCCTTGGAAAGTGCCCCTACCCCCTGCTATGCTGAGCAGTGGTCTGCTTGGTGTCAGACTGCACTGGAATTGCTTGATAAGCTCCAGCAGAGCCTGGGTTTGCTCGGCATCACCTTGCAGAGCCCAGCAATGCAGTGAAAAATTGCTTTGTGTTTCAGTCCTCTCTGTTAGACTGGAGAAGGAAGCAGTGCTGAGTCCAAGAAATAGTATACTGTGACCAATATTGTAATAATTATTAAATCATTTTTATTTTTCTGACAGTTGTTAATAGGATTTGTAAAGTAAGTGGTGGCTGCCAGGAATTAGGTCTGATTTCTCTGTAATAACAAGATTTTTGACATTGTCTGTTTGTGTGAACCTTATTTCCTCTCACAATTGGAGGGAAAAATCTGATAGAGGACATTCTCTACAGCTACAAAGAAATGAAATAGTGGTGTTTCTCTCAGTTCATTAAATTAAGACATGGTGCATTTATGCACTGGTTCTTGGGATCCTCTTCCAAATGTTTACTCCATTATTTTTTGCCTGGCAGCAATTTGTGCTCGCATCAGTTCTTCTTACTGGCAGTGGAACAGAGAAGTAAATTAAGGAAGTAAGATTGGCCAAATGATTCACAGAGCAGCACTTAGTGTCAAGAATATTGTACGTTTTAAAGCAATGTTTTTGCATACAACAGTTGAATCCAGGATTCATTAATTTAGAGAGCTGTTACATTACCCAGTCCTGCCAGTGTGAGACCCTTGGGGGATATACAATGGGCACTGGGTTGTCTTAATTAAATCCTGCAAGTGTCAATGAGTAGGAATGGAAATACCTGGGCATGTTTTCCTGTGCACATGACAGCTGATAGGTAACATTCCAGCTGTCACTGTATATCCTTTTTTTTTATTTTCATGGTGGTGAAGTGAACTTGCTCACACTCCTGCACATATACAGCTCGAAAGAGCTTTCTTGTGTGAAGCTCTGCTAGGAGCACTTGCATTTGTTTAAGAATCACATCATAGACTTGTTAAAAGAGTACATGGCAATTTCAAATGTTCAATATGTGTTTCTAAATGTGATTTTCTTTTTTCTTTATAGACCAGTGTTTAAAGATAATCAGGGAAATGTTGATAGAGAATCCCGATTCTCACCTTTATTCAGGCAAGAAAGTAATAAGATCTCCATGGAAGATTTGATTAAGCTAATAGCAGAATACAGAAGGTAAGGAACAGTTTTTAATTTGATTTGAGGAGTAATAAAAGCTTTATTAATTCTATGCAGAATAAATTTAACATAGCGTGCTGCAGTGGCCATAATAAATTAGTGTTTTTCACATTAGCCTTTTACCTGCCAAAGAGGGCTTTAGGTCAGACTTTCCAGGAAAACTGAAATATCATTCAGTACATTAATAAATGTTGTTATAACCTAAAAATAGTAATTGCTTATATTAGCTTCCATCAGGGGAGATGCAGGTGAAGTAACCAATAAGAGAAAATGATGTGTGAGAAAAAAGAATTCTAAACAAAAAAGAGAGAACTTTTGTTAAAGCAGCCTTCTTTAATGGTTTCCTCACTCCTTGCTTTTGTTTGTTTCAGTCTCCATGACAAACTGCAGGGTGGACATTGGGAGGAAAAAACTTCTCCAAATGTTTGACTGTGTGTAAATTAGTGGATAGGTGTTTGGCTGGATAGTTTCCACCCAGGTGTAAATCAGGTTAATTCTAGAGAAGAGGCTTTGTTTATATTGGACAAGTGACATGAGAATTGAACCATTAATTTCTTCCCACCCTTTCTACTCTAAATGTGCCCAGAAATGAATTAATCTAATTAAGTTCTCCTGTTCCATTTATATAAAATCAGATGATAGCAGGACTGGATGTAAATTTTATGGGATTGGATTGAGCCCATAATCTTTGTGTGCCATCCTACTGTTCCTGGTCAGGAAACTTTATGGAAGTTCTCACTGCTCTTACTGGAGTCACCACTGCTGACTTCCTTTCTAGTAGATTTCCTAGATAGAAGTAATTTAGCATCATGATTTTGGCACTTTTCCAATTGCTTGGGCACAAGGAATATATCTTGGTCACTTTTCAGCATGACATTTGTAGAAGTCCTAATGGTGTGAAATCCTCTTGCCTCAGTGGTCACTGAACTTAGAGAACATTTGATTCAGATTTTAGGAAGAAAAGATGGCTAAGTTATTTCTCATAAGGTTTGGTTTATCAGTTTCTTCACTTTCTACAAAGGATGCCTGAATATTGCTTGCAAAACTAAGTCATAAATGAGGCCAAGAAACCAAAGGGGAAAAAAAAAACCAAACCAAACCTGAACCACATTTCTTTCCTGCTGTTGCATTTGGTTTGAGTTTAATAGGCAACAGGTGTATGTTAAATGTGTTTAATATGTATTTATATCATAAATCAGTGTCTGTTTTTAATTTTAGATTCATTACTGTCGTGGTTCTCATCTCCCTTTTTCTAATTTTCTAAAATGTTTTCATTTCTCTCATTGCAGAGCAGAAAAGATAAGCAAAATACAGACTATACCTGGCTGCTTGGAGATTGCAGTTGATTGTGTTCCTTTGGAACATCCAAGTATGATTCCACTTTATAATTAACTATTATAATTAAGTAGGACCTTGTTGTAACCTTTCCAGCCATAATTGCTGCCTCCACGTAGTTCTGGTAGGAGTGTCCATTCTTGTATAGGAAAATGTATACAGGGGACTGTTCTTCATTGTTGTTGTTCATTTAATTGCATCATTCTTTGTTTCATCCTATACCTGGCCAGCAATACAAAACACAACATGGTGAATCCACATGTGCTGGAACTCCAAGGATTACTTTTAGGTCTCTAAGGGATTAGGTCAGAGACCTGAATGGACCTCTGTAGGTTGAGGTTAATGGCCTTGCACTGTTGATGGGCTGTGATGCTCATATCCTTGGTGAATTGTTTCAAGAACACAGGCTTCATGAAAGACTTCGTTCTGAGGCCACTCTGGCATCAGTGCCACAACTGCTAGGATAGATTCTTCTAACTGGATAGTTTTATCTCTTCTAAAATCTTCTATTTCAAGGGCCACATTTCTCTGACCTGTTGTCACAAAAAGCTCAGGACCACTGAATCCTTCTGAAGTCTGTCATCACGTATCTTTATATCATCTTCCTGTGGTATTAGATTTAAAAAATAGTTTTTCTAGTGTTTCAAAAAGAATTTTTTTTTAAATTGAAACTAAATGATAGCTTGGAGTAGACAAAATGGTCCAGACAGAGCAGCTTGCACCTTGTACTGTTTCCTGATTCAGTGTGCACTGTGTCTGGCTTTAAAGGTTCTCTGCTAGCAAGGTGCCCAATTCTTCTTAAAAGTCAGTGAAAATTCCCTTACTCTAAAGAGTAGCAGCTTAAACATGCCTTTTAGTTTGGGTAAAATTTGTCTTAAGCTACCTAAGGCTGAAAAATATTTTAATTACTTTACCAGAAAAACTTCCAAGCTGTAGGATTCAGTAAAAGCCACTGAAAAGGAAGTTGGTCAAAGATCTTGTCAAGGATTTGGCAGTACAATTGTGTCTCTAGGGCCCAACACCAGCCCTCACATTGCCATCAGTTTGTGTTAGCGACAGAATTAGATCTTTGTTCTTGTGAGACTTTGTTACAGCTGTGAGAGCTGGAGCTGGTAGTGCATCAGGATATGTTGCCTGACAGTCTATAACCTGAAACAAAACTGCTGCTTTTCCTGCTGCAGGGAGGAAGCCAGGCTGGCATAGCTCTAGCAATGGGGAAGAGAGAAAAAGGCTCCTGCAGATCCAGCAGAGCTGTGTGGTCCCTGCTTCGTTTTCTTTGTGCGGGAGGGTTGGGGCCCTGAGGCTGGCAATAGGGTGGCAGGTTCTGCTGCTGCTACATCCCCTGCTATTCCCCTTAAAATACCCAGTAATCCCTCCAACTGGGAGGCTCCACTCTTGAGGAGGGCAGCATGGGGCAGTGGCTCGTAGCCAAGAGCCAGGCAGCTGGCAGGCAACTGGGGGGTCGTGTCCCTGAGGTGGGAGGGCAGCACAGAGGGACCGTGCCCTCGCAGTCGGCTTCAGGGCCTTCATCCCCCTGGCAGCTTTTGCCTCTTCTCACACCCCACAGGATATCCTTGCTCTTCAGTTTGAGCTACTGGTATTGCTTACTCCCCTTTCTGTGTTCAGTTCAATGCTATTTCTGTTTCCCTGTGGATTTTCTACGGGCTGCTGGAAATGCAGAGCGTGGGAGGCCTGGGAAGCACGGCGTTCCTATCCCGGGGTTGATCCCCAACTTTCTCTAATTAAAACCAATAGTGTTCAAAATGGCTGCTATCAGAATGCTTATAAGTAAAGTTTGAGGGGCAGCGGACTAGATCATAAGACGTAACACATCCTCATGTTTTAAGATGGGTTGCCCAAGATTTGCCCAAACAGAAAGCTGCCCATCTGTGCTTCACGGGCCATGAGCAGTGAGCAGAGTCTCCCAGGCACTGGGTGTGTTAGTAGCAGAAGAGCAAATCTTAAATATTTTCTATGTGACCCCAAATATCTTCACTGACCAGTGGAGGAATTTGCATGATCATCTATGGGGAATGCTTACTGGCACTTGAGGGAATAAACCTTCTCTACAGCTGACAGTACTTGTTTCTGGCTGACAAATGCAAGTTATTTAATTTAGCTGTTCTCTTTTAATGCTGCTCATTTTGACAGAGAAAGACAACATTTGTCATATATGGGTCTCTCCAGCTTAATTCAGGACCAGGTCTGTTGTCTGGGTGTGTGTGTCAGTCAGTGCTCATATTTTGGTGAGTGGCAGTCAGGGGAGAAAGTTTTCAGTGTCTATTGGAAGAAAAGCAGAGAAACAACTCTGCTATAGTAGGTATAGAGCCCCTTCTCCTCTACCTGCTTGGGCAGCAAAGGACCTGCACTGTCCTGAACCTGGCAGTTTCCTTTTCTGCTCATTTGGAAGGAACTAAAATGGTCCATAGAGTATACAAGGGATATAACCAATGTATCTCAGCTTCCTAACTATAAACTGTTAGTTTTTTTCCTGTGAGTTATGCTAGGGTTTAAGGAATTCATTTGTAGGCAGGACCTTCAGTTTACTTTTCCCAGAAATAGCTTGGGACATCCCTAAGCTGGTGACCCTTTTCAGATGCTTTTGTGCAAACAGCCCTTAAGTTCTCCATGCTGAAGTTAAATGTCTCACTGATTTAATGACACAGGAAGACAGAGCATACTCTCTCCATTTTTAATTTGTCTCTGTCTGGGTGGCAAAGTGCTTATTTTCATCTTCTGTTTCTTGACCTGATTTCAGTTATCCCAATTGAATCATATATTTAATGTAGTTCTGCACTACTTGTTTCTTCGTTTCATTTGCCATGTGATTAAATAATTGAGAAATTGAAATGAGATGTAGAGCTGTAAAATGAATGAGAAACAGCATCGCTTCAGAGTATTCTGTTGAAACTGTCCATATACCAATGGTGCCATCAATTGCCATCAGACACTGTGTATGTCAGAAGAGGTTTTTCAGTGCTTTACTGTTTACCTCAAGTAGTTAAAACATTTAAGAATGATGTATTGTAATTGTTCTGAGGTAGCATGGATGTAATTTAATGCAGGATTTGACCTATTGCATCTCATTTGACCTACTGCATCATTTGTTCTTTGCAAGTTAAGGCAGGATTTTACTTGTACCATCTCAATATTATTTATTCTTAGTAGTAAGACTGTAAAAACAAACTATGTGATGCTTTTCTTTTCTGTTCTCTTGCAGACTGTGTAACTTCATCTTTTATACCAATCAAGCCATTTAATGACATAAAGGAGCATCAACCCACGGTGGAGGTTGAGGAGTTTGTACAGGAATCAACAAAATATTCTCGACCTTACAGAGTATACAAGAACCAAATATACATCTATCCAAAGCACCTCAAATATGATAGCCAAAAGTACTTCAACAAGGTACAGTATGTGAGCCCTTCAGACCAACATTGGGTAGTAATATACTGCGTGAGCTCTCATTGAAATGAAAGAGTACTCATCATAAAGGAGAGGGAAGAGGTGATGCAAGTCACTGACTTGGCTTTTGATCATTTTCTGGTTTTGCAGTCATTAAACGCTGGTACAATTTTAGTGAAATAAGTCTGTGGATTAATTTTAACTTGTATCAGTGATTCAGTGAGAGAGAATATGGTAGTAGCTTTGTCTCAGTTTTCAGGAGGGCTGTATTTTCATGAAAGGATGTTTGCAGATAAAATTCATATGGATAATATTTGTAATCCTTAAATGAAACTTGAACACTAGTTGTGTTTTTGTGGTGATTGAAAATTCATAAAAGACACAGGTAAGTGCTGGTCACTTCTGCACAGTCAGTTTGAGTCCTGGCTTGAGTTTTGCCCATTCTTGGAAATGGTATTTATAGTGATATCACTGTGACTTAAAGGCTTTTTAAATGTTCATGCACCATCTGCCTGTTTCCCTTACATTTTGGAGAGAGCTTATTTCAGCCCTTATAGTTTGCCTGTGTTTATATGGGTACCCTACATCTGATCCAGGCTTCAACACATTTCTGTCTTTTCAGGCACGGAATATAACAGTGTGCATTGAATTTAAAAGCTCTGATGAAGAAGGATCAAAGCCACTAAAGGTGAGCCCCAGCAAGAATATATTCAGAGAACTGTTTCTGAGGGCATTACTTATAAAACTCAGCAATCAGAGATATACTAACCTGGGACAATTAAAGAGTGAATGTTGTCATGCATCCTTTTGCATTTGCACTGTGGTTCTGTTTGATCCCAGCTTTTAATAATGATTCCAGCTCAAAGTGCCATTTTGCAGTTCTGGCTTTCTCAGTGTTGGAGGGGAAAGATTAGAGAAGTTAACCATTTTTTGCCAGTACAACTTGCTTATTCTAGAATTTATTATTTACCCTACGTTTCTCCCTGACATCAGGATTGAAAAGAGTGGGGCATAAAATTAAAAGACCCTTGGACTTAAATTTGCTGCTGACCAAGGGTTGTTGCACAGTGTTGTACTGTGGTTTCCCCAGCAGTAAAGTTGCCATCACTCAGTAATCAAAAGCCTCCAGGCTGAACTCTACAAGCAAGGAGGTTATTAACTGGTGTAGCTTTTGTAACACTGACAAGTCAGTAAAAGCATTGTGTTGTATGTGGTACTGCAGAAAAGGAAAATAGCTTTTGTTAAGCTTTTTGCAGAGAACTCTGAAATAGATACCAGCAAGAAAGAAGTCTTAAGGAGTCAGCACTGCTTAGCAGTGTATAGGCTCATTTTCACAGAATCAATGGACTTTTCCTGGAAGTGCATCTAAAAAATTGCAAGTTTGAGCACTTAAAACGCTGGTTTTAATATTTGATCAAAGTAATTATCAATCTTTCATGATACTGTTTTTAATGTACATGGATATTAGATATACCAAGAGTAGTAGCATCATCAGCAGAATTTCCCAATGTAATTAAAGCATGTTACTTCTGTCAGTGTATTTATGGGAAGCCAGGTGGAGCATTATTTACAACGGCAGCCTACACCGCTGTGCTACATCATTCCCAGAATCCTGATTTCTATGATGAGGTCAGTCTGCTTTTTCTTTAATTACCTGTCTGCCAACCCCATGTACTTGCCAATGAGAGAGAAAAATATGTATAAAGAATACTTCTGTTACCATTGCTTGTGTTTCTGGATGGGCTCGTGCTATGTAGATATACATGCAGTCTCCTGTTTTGGTTTTTATTCTTAAATCAACTCAGTGAATCCTTCCTGTTGTAAACTGTTCTGAGTACAGTTAAGATGCTGTAGAACTGATTAGGAGCAGTCTAGCTGTCTAAAATGCACATCTGGATTACATTAAGAGTACAGCTGCATCCTGACTGTAACGGAAGCAGTAAATGTTACAGTGAAGGGTGGAGCCAAATGTCAGAACAAACCCTCTCTGAGGTGCAAGATCTGCATTGGGGCATTTTTGTTACTCCAGTGGTCTGAAGAGCATGGACAGTGATGTATAGTGGCTGCAGCAAGTCATTTAGCTGATGCTTTTGAGAATGCAGTTACAGAAGAGTCCATATGTTGATGCTTGCCCAGCATTAGTTGCACATGCATCTTCACCTCGCATCAACACCAAGGATTAATTCCCCAGGGTTTCTGCAAGTGAACTTAATTTCACACTGTCAGTAACTACTGTGTTTGGTGGCCTGTGAATATCATGT
This sequence comes from Calypte anna, assembly GCF_003957555.1. Classification (NCBI taxonomy): domain Eukaryota; kingdom Metazoa; phylum Chordata; class Aves; order Apodiformes; family Trochilidae; genus Calypte; species Calypte anna. The sequence continues at coordinate 1,159,395 of NC_044255.1, forward strand.
GTTTAATTCTGGGTTTCTCATTACTGCTTTATGTGTAGCCATAAAGCTGGCAAACAGCATAGCACATAGCCAGTGTTTTTCCAACTGTGTCTGGGTCTTGAAAAAACTTCCTTTTTCAGTTAATATTTACTATAATAAAATGGCAGGGGCAAGACCAGCAGTTAAGGTACAGCTACATGTTGAAGTGTCAATTTTAAGCTACATGTTCAGGAACTGAGGCAGAACCTAAAGCATTACATCCTCAGAGATCTTGAAACCCCCACTACTCCTATGGGAGCAGTGTTTGGTGTTTTAACACATCTGCAAATGTCCTTTATGTGATGCCAGTGAGCCATCAGCTCTGGACAGCTTACTCTCACCTTTAACAAAGCTAAATTCACATCTAAACAACTGATTTGGTTGGAAGAGATGTGTGCCCTAACTGTTCCTAGTACTGCAGTCTTTAGAAGAATGTCGTGTTTTATCCAGAAAGTTTTCTTTGTCTCCATGGTCTGAATGCCCATTTCTTATCTATGTTTATGGCATTAGATTCTTATGGATACACTGATGCAACACTTGAATCATTTATCAACAGTTTTCAAACCTTCCTTTAAGCATAGGTTTAGCTTGGATAAACTTTTATCATTGCTTGCAAGAGCAGGGTGTGTTTTTTGTTAGTTCCTATGATAAAATGTTTTGATTAGTTTGTATTTTTATTCCAATAGGTTAATAATACCTCAGACTTCATAGGGATTCATGGACTACGTTATAGTTGATTTAGGACTGAGCAGAAATCATAAATAAAAGTTTACTTTATGCCAGCCTTTATTATTTAGTCTTTGCCATGAAATGGTGATGAAGCAGTAGCAATGGTGCCATCTTAGATTTTGGATTGGTCATACTGAAAATATGAGAATGGTCATGGCTGTTAGAGTGCAGGTGATCACTTCTAAGAAAGGTTCATCACTCTTTAGTTGTGTTCTCTTTCATCTTATGCTCTTTCATCTTAAATGCAAATATTCATCAACAAGACAGAGAGAAAAACAGCTTTAAGTAAAAATGGTAGATGATTACCCTAAACAATTTCTTTAAGAGAGCATCTCTTACCTCTGCAGATGAGCCCATAGAGGCAGGCTGTGCTTAGACTGCTGTGTAGAGAGAGATGTCACTGATTTACACCATCTCTGATGCCTGGTTTAATGGATTTTTAAACTAAAGTGAGGTGTAACGTTTTACGTTTCAGGTGAAAATTGAACTTCCCACTCAACTTCATAAGAAACACCACATTCTGTTTTCATTTTATCATGTCACCTGTGACATAAATGCAAAAGCTAATGCCAAAAAGAAAGAGGCTCTGGAAACACCAGGTACCTGTAGTAGAATTACTTTCAATTATAAGTATAAATTATATACATTCAAATAAGGATTGCAGAATTTCTGGCTGGGTATTGTTGTCTTCCTTTGAACTTGAGAAGCATGTTTTTCCCAAGGATCACACTGATCTGTTCTTGTGCACAGTGGGATATGCATGGCTTCCTTTGTTGAAAGATGCCCAGTTAGCTTCCCAAGAACACAATGTGCCAGTGGCAAGCAGCCTGCCTCCCAATTACTTGAGCCTTCAAGAACCAGCCAGTGGAAAGGTATTAATTCATACTTTGATATTATTCACATTTATTTGCTGAGGCTTTGCATGAGGTCACATTTGCATTTGCACTTACAAATGCCAATGACTTACAAGTGCAAATGATAAATAGGGTATGGGCTTTACCATATTAGTGTGCATATGATTGAGTATATAAACTAATATCTGTACCACTGGACTGAGAGTCTTGCTGATTCACTGGTGTAGATGGAAAAAGTGTGTTTTATAACAGTGTATTTGTACTATATTATACCTAACTCCTCCAAAACATGGATGAGAGTGGTCAAAAAGAACTCTTTTTACAAATACAGACGTATGACATTGATTCTCTGGCAGATGTGATTCATAATCATGATTTATCCTCCAATTTCATGGTGTGATCACATATTTCCCCACTGATTTTGTGCAGCATAGATTATTTCTGTGTTCCTGTGTTTGTTTGACTGTTGTCATTAGGACAGAGTGGGGCAGTGATCTGGTCCCTTGAATGACAGCATTCATGGCCTTGTGCTGAGAAGTGGTTTTGTATTGCAATAATTCTGCACTTGTGAAAGCACAGCAGCAGCCAGCACGGTTCATGCACGTGCATGTGCAAAGCTATGCAATGAAAAGTTGATGGAGACTTGAATAAAAAGGAAATGAATGAAAAAAATAATTCTTTTGTTTGCTTTTATAGCAGCTTGGCTGTGATGTAAAATGGGTAGATAGTGGAAAACCACTTTTCAAAGTCTCTACTCTTGTTGTATCAACAGTAAATACTCAGGTAAGCTGAATTTCTTCTTAGCTCTGTTACCTGCTTACAGATGAAATATGTCAAGGAATGTCTAAAACGTGTTTTAAAATCTTGTGTAAATTTGTTCCTCTGATGTATAAAGGTTATTCTAATGTAGAAGGGCAGGATGACAACGATGGGACACACACTTCAGGCAAAAAATATGAAATACTTAAGATTGTACCAACAGAAAAATAGTGGAATACCAGTTTCAACAGCAAGAAAATAAATTGTGAACACCAGAAAGGAAAAAACAATCTGGCTGTTGAAATCCCTTAGACTTTGAGGAAAAAACTTGCTCACAACCCTAAAAGTGCAGGAAAACCACCTAGAAATAAGGTTTATATTGCAAGCTGTGCTGACCAATGGGTTAGGCTAGATAAGTTGCCCTGTCTATCTGTGTCTTGCCATCTGAGGTGGTTGGAACCAAGTGTGATGTTTGGTATCACAGGTGATGGCTGTAATGAAGCTAAGGAGCTGAAATCTAATCCTTTCTATAACATACATTAATGTGAATGTTTATCATTTTAGGATCCATACCTGAATAACTTTTTCTATCAGTGCCAAGAAAGGGAAAAGGATCTATCCCAGCCTCCTACCTCAAACTTTATCAATTCTTGTAAGGTAAAGTAACCTGCAGCACAAGCTGTGCTATCAACTTTTATTTAGGGCTTTCTCTCAGCTGATCCATCACAGCACAATTCTAACCATGGCATAGACTTACCAAAAGGTAATGGGTCCATGACAACTCCAATTAGACTTAGTTGAGTGGTCACAGAGATCTCTCTCATTCCTTCTCATTAAGAACATGGCTGCATCTGCCCCATCAGCTTTAATAACCCAGCCTGTGTCAAGCCTCAGCCCTCAATTATCAATTTTAGGAAGCCATTGAGCATACTGGAGAATGTTTAGGAATACTAGCTCAGTTCCCTAAACTACCAGAATTGCACTGCTATTTATTTGCTGGTCTTAGTCTACCTTTTAAAAACATTTCAGTAATTTTATTTGAAAATAGAGACAGCGTTCTATGCAACAAGGGACCAACTTGGAGGTATAACCAAGGAATAAGGAATTTTCCCCAGAGAATTTTCATTATTTATAAATCGTTATTACCTTCGAAGAAATGCCAGAATTATTTAGTAACTGTTAAAACTAGATGGAGGATTCAAAGGAGGATTTTTGGTTTGGGTTTTTTTAACAGCTCAAAATCTCCCTTAAGAAGAGACAATAATGTCATGGCAGTCCAATCAGTTGACAGAGTTAATATTACTTTTTACCAATGTGCTTTCAACATAAGTATGTGAGCCATGGCAAGTTCAGCTTATCAGATCTCTGCATAAAAAGAATGAGTTTCCCTGAAAATACTAGGAAATGCATGTCTTAAAAATAGTAATTGAGTTCTTTTATTGTTCTTACATGTGTATTCTTAGGGAAATATTAAAATTACTTGTGGTTTCTCTCCTTTTTTTGTTTTTGTTTTTTTTTTTTTTAATATTATTAATCAGGACATAGTGAATAATTGGATTTCTGAAATTTGGCCAGTGTATCATTGAGTTTAAAAAAAACTGTGGGGAACCAGTCCTGCACTTAGTTGTCCTGTCTTCCTACTGGTGTTAAACCAGTGGCTGAAGCAGAAAAGCACATAATCAGCTTTCATTGCTCATCTTCTCTTCCTCTCTTATTTTCTTTCTTAAACCTATTACAGAATTTGCTGCGGATAGAGAAGATCCATGTAATTATGAATTTCCTTCCTGTAGTCCTCAATCAACTCTTCTGGGTTTTGGTGCAAAACAGTGATGATGAAGTTACAACAGCTGTGACCAGGTATCTGAAAACTTTCTATACAAGGAGAAGAATTCATGCTGGAGTGCAAATTAGATCTTGGCCCCATTATGGCTGCTATAACAAAGGCTGAGCCTGACATTTAGTCTTTAGTAGGGGAGAGTGCCTGCTTCCCTCTTAGCAAAGGGCTCAGCAAATAATGAAGGGAAAGGCATGGTATCACGCTGCTGACTCTGATACCAACCAGAAAGACCATGGCACCCTGAGGCAATCGTAGCTGAAGGTCTCATTTTTAAGGATCTAAATGCTTTCTAATAAAACAGAATGTCAATTTTGGTTTATGTTTGGGGATGAGGGTGTGGAGTTCAGCACAGGAAGAGCTTAGTCTCTCGCAGCATGCAATGCAGAGTCAAACAACAGGGTCACACTGTCCTAGGACATTTTTTAATTAGAGAAGATCACCAATAACTGAAGAGCGGTGGAAGCTTTTTCCAGTGAGCAGGCAAACAACTGGAATGATTTGCTGAGTCTCTCACCCTGCACATAATGAAATTGTCTTTATTGATGGTGTTAATCAGGGCAGCAGGAAGAGGAGATTATTACTGGTCTCTACAAGAGGACAGAAAGTTGCATTGCATTTTCTTCAGGCCACAGTCGAGTTTTAGTTATAGTTCTGCCAGTAACTAAACATGGGACTACACTACAACGAGTAGGAAAAAATGACAGCTGTCCTCAGCAACCCTGTTAGACCAAACTGCTGCCAGTGTTTTTTCTTTCTTTTTTTTTTTTCCACAAATTGTTCTTCAGAATTAGTTCCTGAAGGAAGATTGATTAATAAAACTTAGAGAAGCAGGGAAGCACCATTCCTCATCTTAGCCTTGGAAAGCTAGAGTTTCAATGTTCTTTAACCAAGGATCATGACACCTTGCCAGGCAAAGTCTGGTCTTAACACACCTGGATACCAGGATTAAAAGAGCCTTTTTTGTAAATGTGTGGTCTCATCACTGCAGACTGTTAGCAAAGGAACAGGCAGACAGCTTTTTACAGGACTCTTTTATGGCCAGATAGAGAGAATAAAGAATTGTGTCTCAGGCTACAGTTTCAGTGCTGGGTAACTGACTGGGAAAGAAATGCTATAAGAGAAGCAGCTGTTTAAAAATTAGTTGCAGTGATTAGATAGAAAAATAGAAGAATAGTATTTTTTTCATGATTCATATTTTGACTGTACGTGCACCTGGACAAAAAAAAAGAAAAGGTTTCTCAATGTTTTTCTTGTCTGTGTGGAAACATTTGTGCTGCTAGAGCTGATGTCAAGGGGAATACACACATCAGCTGTGTGTGACATTCATTGATGTGTCCTATATAGACACACATTGTGTTTTGTTTTGAATAGCTTCAAGCAGCTTGTGTTGAACTTATTAAAAGCAACAACAGCAGAATGAGAGCATAGATTGGCTTATGTGTTGGGGAGAAAACATGATTCCTTTTATACTGTCTCAAGAGTTATTTACTTGTCTGTGGGCCCAGTCATGTCCTCATTTGTGTTTCATCTCTGCCAGAACTTGTTTCAGTTTCAAATGAGAGGAAGGGCTAAGGAATAGGAATGGGTGTAACTGATTTTGTTGTAGCTTTTGTGTTTTGCTACAAATTTTACTTCTGCTAACAGCAAGCAATGAGAGACATGAAAAATGCTGACTTAATTACCAAGTTCTGAGAACAATAATAAATTGGCAGAAAACACTGAAATCACCAAGCTAATCAAAATGACTTGTTGCATGTGGACCACACTCAGGTATATTACTAACCCATTTTAGTCATCCCATTGTTATGTGTACCCCTGAGTTATAGATACAGCTCACTGATTTTTAACATTTGAGAAGCATGAAGAGTTTCCTCCCCATTCTTTTAAGGTAAATATAAGGTTATAAAACTGCAGAGTCTTTTCTGTACGAAGTACCTTGAAAAATTATATCCCAGTTATCAAGAGGAAAATCTCATGAAGCTGAAGAAGGTTGTGAGAGTGGGTGCAGTTTTTATCCATGGTCACCAAGCTCACCTACATCTGTGGCTGCAGTGAGTTTCCAGTCTCCCCCACAGCACAGTAAAGAGGGTGCAGTGTTTGGCCTTTTGTTCATCAGTGCTGGGGCTGAGGCTGAGCCCAAGGCTCTGAGCAAACAGTGCAGTAGAGGGGCATGCTCAGCTTGGAGCCCAAGCTTGTGTTTGGCTCTGATTAACAGTGCCACCATAAGCAAACTCTCAGAGCTTAACAGAATTACCAAGACCCAAGAGAACCTGGCAAATAGCATTTGCAGAGGAAGAGGCTCTTGCCACTCTGTTTCATTAATAACTACATTTTTTTCCTACTCCTAGTCATCCTAGGTCTGCGTAAGCTTTAGTTAGTTGATGGTTTTCTTTTGTTACAGTGTCTGTACAGTTAAAATCATGGAAACTGGGTGCATTTTGTTGGACAAATGCATATATAACAGCACAGTCTGTGTAAGTGGGGGCCCTGGGGAGTGACTGGTTATCCCTACTGGGGCAGTTTCTGCAAATGTTGTTTATCAGTTGGATTACATCCCTCATGGAGTTTTGTTTTGTTCTTACAGGGTTCTTACTAACATTGTTGCAAAGTGCCATGAGGAACAGCTGGACAACTGCATCAATTCTTATGTGACGGTATGGTTTCTGCTATAGTGTTACCTGTTTCATGTGAGCATTTGGGGGTTTGGGTTTTGTGAGGTTTTTTTCCTGTTTACTCTGAGTTGCTGTACTCATTTGTAGCTTTCTCTGGATTTGCATCATAGCTTTCTGCCACCAAGTAGGCTTGGTGATTCTGGTTAGGTAAACCAATGTCATTAGAAGGGGCTGAGCCCATTCTCATCTGCCATGAGTTTCCTGTGTCACCTTCAACTTGCTTCTGTGACTTAAAGGGCATCTCAGAGAGCAGAGACACTCCATGGAGTGTCCTCCTCCACCACCAAGCCACATTCTGCTCACAGCCTTACTTCCTGAGGGAGGGAGGACAAAGGGATGCTCCTGTTTCCTCTGCATGGTGCTGTTTGCTTCCCATAGGATACCAAGCTGAGCAGCCACAGGAGGAAGGAGCTGCAGTGAATTCTTAAAGGGTGCTGGGATGTGGCAGGGAAAATCCCCCATAGTTGGCTGATGAGTAGAGTTTACTTTTTGGGAGCAAACCCCAGTGTAAATGGACTTCCACTGAGCTTCCAGGAGCTTAGGCTCAGTGGCAGTCTTTGTGGAATGGTGTTAAACTCAGAATTTCCTACCTTAAAGGGTTGGAGAGGAGGGGAGGAGGAGGAATATATAAAAGATCATGAAACTTCAGCTAGGCAGGTAGCAGTGAGAGACGTTTAATGTACTTTGCTCTCAGTTTGCAGTATTCCTCTTGACTGTGATAAGTGAAATATTTGGCCACCTGTATTATATACATAAAGGGCTGCCCTCATTTTAGTGGAAAAGGATGCACACCTTTTATGAAGGATGTGCTTCTGTGTGCTCTTAATGGTTGCAAGATATTTCCTAGGGACCTATAGCTTTTTAGCTAAACTTCTGATTATTTTCTTAAGTTATGATTTTAGTTTCAAGGTCCTATATCTGTGTGTGTGCTATTGTACATAAATACTTTGTGGAGTTGAGATTGTTGCAACTGTTCCTTTTTTCATCCAGTATTGCTTTTAAGAAAGGGGATATATATAGAATATGTATGGCTATGTTCTCTGTATGAAGTTGAGTTCTGTCCAGGCTGCAGTATTAAAAAGCTGAAGGAGTGGCCTCTGTAGAGATGAGCTCCTTGCTGTCTGTAGCAATCAAATATCCATTTACTGAGTATGCTATTGGCCAGCAAGCACTTCATTGATTTGGGTAATAGAAGCTGAGAATATTATGAAGAAGTGTGTTTGTAAGTACAAGAATGCATAAAGTGCTGTTGCTGGCATCGACAAAAAAATGAATAGATAAATGAACCTCATTTAAGGGTGTTACACTTGTTTTCCCTTCACTTGCCTTAATTTTTTCCTTTTAATTGTGGGGGGGAGGGCTGGAAAATTTTGTTCTAGTCTTACTAGACAAATCAGTAAGGAATAAATTATCATGTATTTGAGTGTTATCTTGATTAAATTGAGTTTTTCAAATACAGCTGATGGTTGATGTTACATGGTATGGATTTACTTTCATATCTCATGGAAGTACATGTTTACAGGTGATGCACCTCAGCATTTTAGTACCCAAATATTAGTCTTGGGTACTCTGATTTAAGCACAGAGGAATTCTGCTGAGGTGTGGGAGAACTGTTTGCTTCGAAACAAATAACCAATGTGACATTTAAATGTAGTTAATTGAATGGGTATTAACACCTGTTCTACTCCATATCTTTTCCAAATTGCAATAGACACCCAGTGTGGCTAAATATCTTTGAAATAACAGGTGATTATTAGGCCACAACAAAAGTCCATTTAGCCTGTTTTCTTGTTTTCATCAACAGTCAAAAGCCAATAACTAGTAGACTCTTTTATCCCTCCCTAAGGAAATATATACCTACTTTAGAAATGCAGTTTTAGGAATAGGTAAATTGAGAATTGAGTCACTCAGATGCAATAATAGTATGAAATGCCACTCATTTAAATAACTGGGCCCAGAAGTGTCAAACTGCATAGGGAGAAGCTTCTGGCAGCTCCTCTATAAGCAAGGCTGAATATTAATAAGGTGTTTTCAAGGGTTATTCCTCTCTTTTACATACCTGGCTGAACTGAAATAGTGTTTCATCCCAACAAATGCACTGGCAGAGCTCTTGCTTTAGGGAAGAAGCAATGGATCCCAGTACCAAATTACTAAAATATTGTATAAACCCTATGCTAGAATTATGAGTTTGAGCAACATGATAGATAAATTCCTCTCTTTTGGGGGCTTGTTGTCTAAAAGGGGTGTAGTTTCTCCCTTCTGTCAGCTCCAGGGGGTGCTCCATTGCCTTTCAAGTTGAAGTGGTGTTACCAGCTCTGAGCAGCTCTTGCCACTGGAGGAAAGGAGAGAGTCAAAGGTGGCCCTGAATAGCTGTGTGAAAAAACCTCTGTGCTTCCTCTGCTTGGTTATTCTTTTCATCCTCTGGTGAAATGGCTTGAAACACACAGGAGTCATTTTTCTATTTATTAAAAGATAAATCACAGAACTGATTTTAAACAGAATTTCCTCTTGCTTCATGCTAAGCTGAAATCAACAAGTGTTGGGTTTGTAGGGGAGCAGTGTTGTGCCACTCCTGCTAGTGGAATTAAACTTAGGTGAATGTGCTGTTAAGTGACAGACACCTGTTAGTGGTGTCTAAATAGTTTAACTTCTGCTGAGATTTTTTTTTTTTTAAATATATATTTGTTGTAATGTACAGTTTGATAATTTGTATTTTTCCTTTCTTTTTCAGTATGTGTTCAGGACCAAGTCATTTGAAGACAGGACTGTTCATGAGGAGCTGACCAAAAACATGACTGGTCTTCTCAAGTCAAATGACCAAGTAACAGTGAGACAGGTCTTAAAGGTGAGTGACAGCTTGAATCAGCACATTTATAGTTTTACTGTTGGCTTTCAACCTGAAACTCACTTATAGCATCTCTCTTCTTCTTCTTCTGAAAGCCTGGATAAGCTTTGCACAAATCACATCCTGCAGTGATTGAACAGAACAAGTTTATCAGGCCTCCTACAGTTTCTCATCATAACACATTGCTCAGAATGCCATGGTTTGCATAATAAAATTACATTTTCCATTTTCACCTCTAGCTGAGTCAGAAACCTCATTCTTACACGGTATGATGTGAGCAATGACTTTTAGGATAATCCATTTTTATTTTGTTTTGGGGAGATGCAGCAAACATATCCATCCGGGAGTAGGATATTTATAGCTGACTTCAGCTGCCTCCTTTGACTGACAGCGACCAAAATGAAAATGTTTGAGGATTCCTGAGGTTTCTCAGATCAAACCAGGTCTGAGAAATTCATTCAGAGTGCAAGCCCCATCACTGAGCCTGTCACTTATGTGATAAGAGCTAGACAGTCCAGCTCAGGAGTTCCCAGTGGCAAAGATCAAGTTCAACTGTTTAGGGTGAACCAGTTCTTATTTTCTATGCTGAGCCATTGGCATAGCAAAATATAGACTGAAAATAGCAGAAAAACTTGCCTGCAGGAAACCTGGGCCACGTAAAAGTACTTGCCATTGGTTTGTGTTGGGGTTTCTTCTGCTGCTTGGGTTTGTTTGTTTTGGGATTTTTTTGCAATTTGTAAGCTTTTTGAGTGGATTTGTTTCGGGAATCTCCTGGGGTTCCTGAGGGTACAGATATTGATCTGGATTGTGCCTGTTCACCATGACAAATGGCATTTGAAGAAGCACTGTTTATCTTTTAAGCAAGTACCATCTTGTTCTGAGCCAAATTACCAATCTGGTGGAAGTAACAAGGCAGTTTATTCCATGCTTCTGGGCTCTGGGGCTGTGTGCATCCTATATTTTTGCCAGTTACCTGCAAACAGTGAAGTTCAGCAGGAACAGAAGGTTTGTAGGATTGGTGTTTGCTGGCTCTGTATTGCACAGACCCAAAGTGACAAAGTGTCCAAGATGGTTTCAGCTCTCTCAAGGACATGACCCAATGTTATTAAAATAATGCTTAGGTGCTTAGGCTTATTAATGAACCTGTCACATAGAGTTTAGCATTGTGCATTACTGAGAAATACAATCCATCTGTACAGAGTGCTAATGCTTTGTAAAGTATTTACCAGGCAGCAGTTTTTCCTAATCTTTTTTTTTTTTTCCTTCTTTTTGAACAGCATTCCTGGTTCTTCTTTGCAGTTATCTTAAAATCAATGGCACAGCACTTGGTTGATACAAACAAAACAAAGGTAAGTATATATATGATTTCAATTAAATAAACAGTCAGTCTCTTAGCAAAAATATAAAATGTGCAGTCCTGGGAAATACTCAGGCTTCTGGACTGTTTATAAATAAGAAACACTGTTATAATTTGGAAAATATTTGTTTTACCTACAAAAACATTATCTTCCAGCTTCAAGCCTATTCTTGCTTGCACAGAACTGATGGGCCAAAACTAAAGCTCCATCAGCTTTTTAATGGGTGGGTTAGAATGGAATGAGAATTCTCTGATTTCTGCTGATTATGGCAAGCAGCAAATAAATGATCTAGAAACTCTGCTTTGAGCAAACCTTATGTAGCTGGAGATCAGTGCTTTGTCCTCTTTTCTGTCTGATTATTGAAGATGCTCTTAGTAAAATTGTGCTGGAATCTGTGAGTAAGGTTTCTCTAGAAATTTCACCAGATTCTGACTTGTTTTATATTCAGAAAATAGATCCATTGATCTATTCCACTTAGGGATACTTTTCTTCTATGTTGAATGACCTGTGTTTTATTGTCTTAATTCTTGACCTGAATGTATTTTCTGGTTTAATGTGTAACCTTGTGCACTCTCAAGTGATGATATATTCCTTGCTTAGGTTTCTCGAACTCAGAGGTTTCCAGACTCTTTTCAAACTGATCTGGATACACTTGTGATGGTCGTAGCAGACCATGTGGTTTGGAAGTACAGAGAAGCTCTTGAAGAAACCAGGAACGCAAACTACAGCATTGCCAAGTTTCTCAAGGTGAGATGTTCTGTCGTTGCAGCATATGCACTGCTTTCCCCAGACTTAATGCAAAAAGAATAAAACCAGTTCTGAGTGAATGAGGATTCTGTTCCTGAATTTATTCTTGGCCTATTCAGTTTTTCTATGACTTTGGATCTTTGACAATGCAAAAAATTTATGCAAGTCTGCATTAAAGCAATTCTGAGTCATATATATCTATTCTTCAAAAGAGCCCAGGTTTTCAGATTTTTGCAGATTTTACATTACATTCACATGGATAAAAAGTTTGGTAAGGGATGAAACCATACTTACAGTTGAGCTGGTATTTTTTCTTTAAATACTGTAGCCTGAATGACTGTGGGTGGATTAATATTCCCTCAGCCGAACCAGAGTGATGCACAACCAGCTTTTACAAACTAGGATATGGAAATTGAAAGTCTTGTGTGAAATACTGTAAACTTGAAGTGTTAAAGGCCAGGTCGTATGGAGCTTTGAGCAACCTGATCCAGTGGGAGGTGTACTGGCCATGGCAGGGCGGTTGGAACTATATAATCTTTAAGGTCTCTTCCAACCCAAACCATTCTGTGAATCTCCCTTCTCAACTCTGTAATGTCCCTTCTTTTACCAATTATAAGAAAATACATGCACCATTTGGAAAAGTCACTAAAAGGGGGTTGCATTTGATGGTTTTGTCCTAATCTTTCTCCATCAGTTTCATTTTCCCAGCATTGAGTTAGCTGTCCAACACAGGAAAAATGTTATTCAGTAAATTGTGTGGCCATATACTTGATCTATATTTAAACTGGACACACACACCACACACACATCTTTCCGTGAAAGGAGTGATGTACATTAATGATGTACAGAGCATAGTATACGGTACACAATAAAACCCAAGCTCAAATCTTTTATGGCAAATTGAAGCAGAGCATTAGGAAGTGAGTTGCTGTATCACACCACCATGAAGCTGTATCTAACCAGTGTTACATCATTTTCAAGATGATGCTGGTTTGAGGCAGGAGCTTAGCTGGAGGGGCTTAGTCAGGAGGTGTGTGGGGTTGTGCTGTGGAGGTATTGCAACTGGGCTGGTGAAGGGACTTGAGCACAGATCCTGTGAGGAGAGGCTGAGGGAGCTGGAGGTGTTCAGCCTGGAGAAGAGGAGGCTCAGGGGAGACCTCATCACTCTCTACAACTCTCTGAAAGGAGGTTGGAGCCAGGGGGGGGTTGGTCTCTTTTCCCAGACAACTCTCAGCAAGACAAGAGGGCAGGGTCTCAAGTTGTGCCAGGGGAGGTTTAGGTTGGAGATGAGAAAGAATTTCTTTCTGGAGAGGGTGATCAGGCATTGGAATGGGCTGCCCAGGGAAGTAGTGGATTCTCCGTGTCTGGAGATCTTTCCAAAGAGCCTGGATGTGGCACTGAGTGCCATGGGCTGGGAACCACGGGGGGAGTGGATCAAGGGTTGGACTTGATGATCTCTGAGGTCCCTTTCAACCCAGTCGATTCTATGATTTGCCTGCTGTGGTTGTGTTACTCAGCTAAACTGGGAAGAAGCTCAACTGGGTAGTGTTGCCTTGTACGATATGGCATATGGCGGAGTGTTAATTTCTTTTTCCCTCTAGTCTGCCAGAAGGAATTACATAGAATCATAGAATTGGCTGGGTTGGAAGGTATCATACTGCTTTCTCCAGGCTGGGACTGCAGCAGCCTCATTTGAATGCTGTGTGTCAGGAGGTTCAGAGCTTTCCTTGTTTTTTGGAGTTAAGGAACACCAGAGAAGGGGGAAATTGAAGATGACATTTGTTACCTGGTAGTCTGACTCTGCAAGGAAAACATGTCAAGCCCTCAAAAACCCTTGAACCTTCTGGCAATTTAGCCTCATCAGTCAGCAAGAGCAGTGTTCTCATTGTAAAGTAATCTAGTGGCATTTTGCTACCAGAGAGATATTGTAGCTCCTAACCAGGGAGTCTTGTGTCTGGATTGATTCCTCAAGAGTCATTGAAGGAGATCTTCAGGTCACCTCCCATCACATACCACCTCTAGTAAACTGAGTGTTGCAGTACATGAATGGCTTTCATTAGATAAGCTTTCTCCTAGTGCACTGTACACTGTGATAGTTATTTTAGACTGTAGACACAGTGAAAAAGAAATGTTTGATCACTTTACTATTACTGAAAACAAGTTAAAAAATCAAGCCCCATTGACCAGTTCGCTGGTTTTCCTTGTCCTGATCTGAGGCTGACATCACTTGCACTAATGATTCAAGTTTATAGGTGACACAAGGCAGACAGGCAGGTAAGTGAGGCCACGTACTGCTTTTTTGGCCATAAAACAAAAAACAATAATTCTTTTTTCCTTCTTCCTTAGCGGTGTTTTACATTTATGGATCGTGGGTTTGTGTTCAAGCTGGTCAACAATTACATAAGTATGTTTGGAACAGGAGATGGCAAGGTATAGTTTTAATTTTTTTGTTTGGTTTTTTTTCCCCAGAGTGACACATTAGCAGAATATTTTTATATTGAAACTATTAATTACTTATTCCGTGGTTTCACCATACTCAGAACTCTAATCAGAGAAAACATTTGCTGTAATATATTTACTGTTTACAATTAATGTAAATATATATATTAAAACCTCTTGGTGTTGACCCATCTACCTCCTGGACCCATCTACCCCCTTTTCTGGGAGTAACTAGCTGTGTCCAAACACCTATTCACTAAGTCCTGCAAGATCACTCTGCAAAGTTTGCTCAGACCAAAGCATGCAAAAGGCTGACCAGTCAGAAATTCTTTGAATTTAAACTTTGATTCTTTGGTCTATAAATATCAGCAGCAATTGCTAGTACTTTCCTTTGAGGACATTAAACTAAGACCATATGAAAAACTTAGCATTGTGTGAACTCAAATGAGAATGAAACATCTCAATTACTTGGAGTAAATGGTATGTCCTTACCTCGTCAATGCTGCAAGAAAGCCATTCTGCTCCAAATTACTTTGTGCTTGCTTTGAGCAAAATTCCCTGCAGCCTGAATTTCTTCTGCAATACCCCTAACAGTCAGTGATACAGCTTGAACAATAAATTTCAAACTGCAAGAGGTCCCCAGATTATTCAGCTTGATTCCTTTACTCTTCATCCATCAATGTGAGTCACAGGCTTTTTCTCCTCCACAATGGGGCTTCGGAGATACCACGCTGGAGGATTTAAGATGATAGATAACAGAATGTGTTCAAACTTTGAATGACTCATCTTTCACCAGGAAGCTTACAAAACTTTTGTCTATTAACTTTTTATAATATTTTTAGTGGTGATCTGGGCGTTTGTGGGTAATGAGTAAGATGACTGCAGGTCTGTTTTGCTTTTTACTGAAACCAACTTTATGCTGCACTTGGGTCTTTCACCTAATCTCTGAAACAGATGTAGAATGGAGTCTCTCAGCATTAATGACATAGCCTGAAGTCTGTAGTTTTGTAAATAATATTATGCAATCTGAAAATTGTTTCCATATTTCAAACTTCCCTAAATGCATTCAACCCCAGAAACAGATGTCTAATTAAAAAAGCCTACCCATGGCCAGTAGAAAAGCCTGAGATTAGGCAGTGTGCTGAGAGAACTTAGCAACCTCTTTGGCAGGGAGTGCATATGCAGTGCCAGCATCCAAGCATCCCTCCAGGACCTTCTGCCAAGAGGTGTGGAAGCAGCATCCCTGCAGAGCTGAGACAGATGTGTCACTGGAATGGGCTTCGCAGCACTTGAAAAAAAAAGCCAAAAAATAAAAATCAGAAATCTCTAAGCTCAAGGACAGAAAGCACTTGCACTGTCTTACTTTTCAGTCAGACACCTGGCAGGAGTTGGTCATTTAACCATGCTGCAGGATTTCTGTGTCACAAGGATGATGCTGCAATCTGAATTCTTCCTTCAGGAAATTTAGAAGTGTAAATTACTGCTTGAGTAGCTCGTGGGTATATCAGTCTATTACCTCACTGTTGGCATTCATTATAATTGAGAATGAAGCACCATAATTTCCCATAAATATCCCAAACAGTATCTCATATTTTGACATTTAAAGATTGTTTTGAGCCATATTTTTTCAAAAGGGGAAATGCTGCATTAGCATTCAGTTCATTGTTGTGTTTCCTCAAAATGTCACAGTTCCTCTTGGGAAATAGATTTCAGGTGCTTCATTTCTTTGCCATTATACCACATGTTCCATGTCCAGCTGTCTCCCTGATGAGGTGCTACAGTGCAATAAAATATTTCAGGGAAAAATACCCCACCATACACTACTCCCTAGGCTCTGGAAAGTTCCAGGCATCCTAGCCTGACAGCAACAGCAGAAATGCTGCAATTTAAGGACTGACAGACTTAAACACAGGGCAAACAAAAGATCTTTACAACTAGGGCAAATGTTTGATCTAGGTCGATGCAGCAGTCCTGGATGACTGCTTTCTGCCCCAGAGAACCGTGTGCTGAGAAGATGGAAATAAAAGTTTGTTCCTGGATGTCATGTGTTATCTTTATATCTCAGTGGCATGTAATTATAATGGGAATGATAAACTCTTGAGGTGGTTGCAAGGCTCCACAAAAGGTCAGAGATGGCTTATTGAGAGGAATTTATAAAGGAAATAATAGTAAAATTATTTAATATTGAGATCCCTCAGAACTGGAACTCACTGACATTAATAAAGTTTTCACCACAGGCAGTAAGTTTGGGGTCTGGCTTTTTTGGCTGACACTTTGTATTTGGTTGACCAAAATAAGAGGGAAAAGGAGAACAAGGGGGAAAAAAAAAAAAAAAAAGGCATAATATCCCAAAGTTATGTAACATGGAGAAGAGACATTGCTATGATTACATGCTACAGAATATACCATTAAAAAGTACAGTGTATATTTAAATTTACCTTTAATATTTGGCTTGGAACAAGCTTATATTTATCAATACAGCTTCAAGAAAATAATTGTAGTAGAAGAATTAAAAAACTTTTTTGTGAGAAGTTTGGTAATAGACAAAACCCAAATGTTTATTATTTGTGCAGCTTGGCATATAACAAGCCATCAGGTTTCGTTGCTGAGTGTGAGTATGAATTTGAGGTAGAGGTAAATAGTACTGCAGCTCTGTCTTACCATTTTTACCCTGTTTTAATGTGAACTGGGACATTGTCTGTTGTGATTTTCAGACTGTACATCAATTCAAGTTTGACTTTCTCCAAGAAGTGTGTCACCATGAGCATTTCATCCCCCTCTGCCTGCCCATAAAGTCTTCAAACATTCCTGGTAAGGTGCCACCCTGAAAGGGTTTCTGTACAAAGTTGAGTTATTGGCAGATTTAAAGAGCAGGTAACAACTCTTTGAGATGTCTTCTCTGCACATCAGGCACAGAAACCCACAGCCCAGTGCTGGGGGATTTTCCTCTTGGTTTCAGAGTTGCAGGGATTTCAGCCCTAGGCACAATTTCACATTCTCCATTTTCTGTAGACTCTGGGGAGTTCACTTGGGATGTGGTCCTCTAGGTTGCAGTGTGGCAGATATCTTCCAGTGTAAGGCAGGAACTTCTCTCTAACTATTGCCCTTCTCTCCTTTTTGCTTGTTTTCAGTACCAGAAAGTGAGTTCAGTTCTGACTCTCAAAGCTTTCTTTAACAGTAGGCATTTCATTCAAATTTAAGTCATCTTTGGTGTTTTGTTTCTTTTTGAAAAAAAAACAAAAAACAAAAAAACATTTTTACACTTAAGTAAAAAAAAATGCGTGATTTTCACCTCTTTTTATTTCATCTTTATGAAAAATGAAGATCTCATCACACCTTCAGAATCAACACAGGAATACCGAACATCAGGTATGAACAAAGTGACTGCATAACATTTCAGAGGAATTGTTTATCAAGAGCTTTAAGATTTACTTTGACTATTGCTGCTGTAGGCCAAATGACCACACTTGAGGCAAAATTTACCATTTCCAAAAGTGGAATTAATCTGAAACTCTACAAGCTAGAAAAGCTGTGCCTCAAAGAAGTGACTGATCTTATTGTGTGTAGAACATCAGAGGTTCTCCTATAGGAATGTGTATATAAATTGTCTTTATATTGTAATACCTACATGATTTCAAGAAATAACAATACCATGTTAATCCATTCTAGCAAGTGAGGAAGAAGAATGGGGCACTCAGATCAGGAAATCAAGGGTTAGCAGTGGATTAAATCAGTAAAAGTTCTTGAAATTTGGGAAAGAAAAGGGGGGGTGGCACGTAACCTTTAGATTAATTTAAGTGTTCTTGTCCATTCTGTTCCAAGACATTCCAGAGTACACACTGACCAATGAATTTTGCCATAAACATTTCCTAATTGGAGTCCTGCTGCGGGAGGTTGGGTTTGCCCTGCAAGAAGATCAGGATATCAGGCACCTGGCTTTGGCTGTGCTTAAAAACTTAATGGCAAAGCATTCATTTGATGATCGATACACAGAGCCAGTAAGGAAAATACTTCTTCTTTTTCATCTCTTTGTTCACACAGCAGCTAAACAAACCTGAAACTTCCTTAGCCAGTACTATATCTTTATCAGTTTCTTTAGCATTATGTTGTGTCTTTTTTTTTTTAGGCAAAACAGGCACAAATAGCAAACCTGTACATGCCACTCTATGGAATGCTTTTGGACAATATGCCAAGGATCTATATGAAGGATATGTTCCTTTTCAATATCAATGCTTCCAATCAGGTAATGTATGGGTTTGTTTTTTTTCAGAACACTGAAGCATTCAAACTGAGCTCTGACCCAGCCAATCTGTTGGGAAGAGGTCTGAGCTTCTGCTGGTCACACACCAGCTAACAAAATGTAGTGCTGATTGCATAGAATCATAGAATCATAGAATTGGCTGGGTTGGAAGGGACCTCAGAGCTCATCAAGTCCAACCCTTGATCCACTCCCACTGCAGTTCCCAGCCCATGGCACTCAGTGCCACATCCAGGCTCTTTGGAAAGATCTCCAGACACGGAGAATCCACTACTTCCCTGGGCAGCCCATTCCAATGCCTGATCACCCTCTCCAGAAAGAAATTCTTTCTCATCTCCAACCTAAACCTCCCCTGGCACAACTTGAGACCCTGCCCTCTTGTCTTGCTGAGAGTTGCCTGGGAAAAGAGACCGACCCCCCCCCTGGCTCCAACCTCCTTTCAGGGAGTTGGAGAGAGTGATGAGGTCTCCCCTGAGCCTCCTCTTCTCCAGCCTCAACACCCCCAGCTCCCTCAGCCTCTCCTCATAGGATCTGTGCTCGAGTCCCTTCACCAGCCTAGTTGCCTCCTTTGGACCCACTCCAGGACCTCAATCTCCTTCCTAAACTGAGGGGCCCAGAACTGGACACAGTACTCAGCGTGTGGCCCAGAGTGGTTAATTAGGAAGATAAGTGCAATTTACTTGTAGAGCACATACAGAGTATGTGGAGTTCATATTGGGAGTATGAACTGGCAGAGGTCCTGGGGTGAGAAACTCAAAGTTAGAGGTTGGCTGCCCCAGCCAGTTCATGGGGTCTGTCTGTCTGTCTGTCCCCTGGTGCCACACACTGGGGACTGAGGGCTCTGTCCCCATGTCCCCAGGCAGTTCCCTTGGTGAGTGGCTGGGAGACACTGTTGTAAAGGACAATGCCCATTGCCCACAGAGCCTTTCTAGGCTCACATCAGGAACCCACAACCAGTTTCCCAGGTACAACAGGGGGATGATGAACTATACCAGGAGGCTGAGGGAATGCCTACAAGTAGCTAAAGGAGGAAAAGGGTACAGAAACATCATGAAAACAGTTTTGCTGCTACAGAAAATGTCTGTGTCAAGAGCACGTGTGGAGGAGCATGTTTGTTTATTTCTTAAAAGGTTAGATGTGTTATCATCATGGGCCTGCTTTAAAAACGAGCAACAGAGTTCTGCAGGGGTGTTGTATCTTTCAGTCCTTCCAGTGAATGAGCCTGTTCCATGGGATCATGGCTAACAGCAGTTAATGCTGGGTTAGTGTTTAAGAAGGAAATGCAGGCGTGGTCTGTCCTTTACAACTTCAGTTAGGAGCTGAGGGGGTTTCATACTGAAGGTAACTGATTGGTGTTTTATGGCAAGCCTTGATCTTTTAAGGCTGTCATGTCTAAACAACTGAAAGTAGCTTCTCAGGCTCAGTGTCTGAGTAAAGCCTGTCAGGTGTGCTGCCATTTACTGGAGTTTGTTCTGTTTCTTTCAAAATACAGGGATCTAGGGATGACTTGAGCACAGCTGGAGGATTTCAAAGCCAAACAGCATTGAAACATGCAAACTCTGTGGACACATCTTTTTCCAAAGATGTTCTGAACTCTATAGCAGGTATAAATGACAGAACATGCACACGGGTAGATTTCTGTGTATCTCAATCCATTGTGCTTTCTGCTTATTATTCATGGAGAATATCATCAACCCATTTGATACAGTATTCAGGGAAACATAGTATGCAATGTTTCTCTTCCCTTTGGGTCTTTTTGGATTGACTTTTATTCTCTTGTGAAGCTACTCTTCTTCCACTGCTTCACTTACTCTCCTGCTTTGGAACAATACCAGTATTCAGGCTCTCACACATCCCTGTGCCCAAGTTCATTCCTGTAGTCTCTGCTTGACTTAAGAATAGTTTCAAGGTTTCTCCTGAAAACTCCCTAAGTCTCCTTGAGGCAAGTATTCTTAGTTTTTCCAGGCTTAATGGGAAAAGAGAAGCATAACATACTTTTTTCACTTCTTCCAAACCACATTTCAGAATTCAGGGAAGTGTGATTTTTATGTCAGGCCTTACAGAATGCAACAGGCCATTGTAATGCCATGAATAACAGCAATCTGAGTCATTTTCCTTCAGCTTGTTGCATGTTTTCAGTACTAAACATCCTCATCAATAGTTTTGAGAGTTCAAAGCACTGGTGTCAATCCAGCATGTGGAGCATTTTAAGTTCTCCATTTTTCTTGTCAGTTTTTGTATCCATAAATGTTTTAGTTTAGCATGTTTGCTATGACTTTCGTTTACAGCCTTTTCATCAATAGCTATCTCTGCAGCAAACCATGCTGACTCCAGAGCTTCCTTAGCAAGTCTTGAATCTAACCCAAGTACCAATGAAAAAAACAGTGAGAGAACTGACACGTGTGAAAAGGTACATGTGCAAATGTTGGAAACGGGTTCTAGAGGTGGGAAAATTATCACTGTGCTAAGAAAGGCCTTTGCTGTCATTTTAATAGATCATGAGGCCTTTGTCTTTGATCGGATCAACTCTTCGTTTTGACAAGTTGGATCAAGCTGAAACTAGAAGCCTTCTTATGTGTTTCCTTCACATCATGAAAACCATTTCGGAAGGTAAGAAAATGTCCATTAGCCATTGAATTTACACTGCTGTAAAATGTTGTGAATGCTGAATCCAAACAAATATTAAGTTTGAATAATTAGCTGGACATTTCACAAGCTTTGGGTCAAGTTTAATTCCCTGTAACAGATACATAATATATTTTAATGTCTCCCTTCAGACGCACTGATTTCCTACTGGTTGCGAGCACCATTCTCAGAAATAACAGACTTTTTCAGCATTTTAGAGTAAGTTCACTTTGGGGTTGGTTTATCTTATGTTAAATAATGATGTTTTAAAGTGACTGCTGTGAACAAATACTCTTCAAGTTCTTCCACTTAGTGGGTTAGGCTGAAATAACTGTTTTATCTTACAATATTTTGCAATAATATTCCAAAATAATATGTTATTAATTAAATCCATATACTATAACATGTTGGTCATTTCCATGAACAGGAGGGCATAATTCCTTGTACCTCCCTCCTAAAAGAGGTTTTCATAATAGTTTCCTCACTGAGGGTTGAGTTTCTGCTCTTCTAGTAAGAAAAGGCATTGGAGAAAATGGTATTTGGAGAAAATCTCTCCAAACCACAAGAAAAGCTATGTAAATTAAATTATCTGCTGTTCATATCTCCCAGGGTAACCTACTCCATCCAATTTATGCATGTCTGTAGAATCCATGCAGGTAGCTGGTTTCAGAATTTCCTCACCATCTCAAAAGTGAAATGTGAGTTAACTTCAGCTGGTAAAGAAGCAAATGCTTCTGTAGCCAAGCCTTTGCCTCCTCACTAAGCAAGAATCTTCAACCATCGAGGAAGGGAACAGGAGTGTGGAAAGTTGTGCCACATCTTGTTTGACTCTAGCTTGGGAACTGCTGCACTTTGTTCTAGTTACTTACTAGGAGGTGCATGTGCCACAGGTCTGTTCAAGGGACTAAGATTCAACATTTTTTTAATAATTAGGACGCCATTAATGGACATGAAATGTGTTGTTTTATCTTTCAGGGTTTGTCTGCAAAATTTCAGATATCTAGGAAAACGCAATATTGTAAGGTAATTCTGTAGCTGTAGATGTTATGTTACAGTATTAAAATAACACTGCATTACAGTAGGCATACTAACAGTGTATGTATCAGTTTTCTCCTGAAAGCATCAGTCTGACATACAGAAGCATAGGAATGCTTCATTTTTAATTTTACACAGAGAATGCTGGCATGATGTTCTGTAATTCTGAGTACATATTTGGTGTAAAAGCTGAATTGCATTTGATGATATGGTAACCACTATTACATTTATAACTCAAAATGCTGGGGCATTCTCAAGCATATTTCTGTGCATATGCCTAACAAAGGAACTTGAACACTATTTTATGTTCATGTAATGGAAAGAATAGTTTTAAGAGGCACAGAGAAATGTTCCACAGCAATAAGAAAATATTCTTCTGCCTCTCCCTTCTCTCTGAAAAAGCGTGAGATCGTGTTCTGGCTGTGAAATGTGGAATGCACACTTTGTCTCAGTTGATGTTTCATTTTTAATTTCATGTTACCACCCTGAACTGTCTGTATGTCATACTGTGGAAAAACAGAAGGTCACCAGATGAACCAGTTCATGCTCCGTGGCAGATTTTGTCAGGCCTATATTTATTTTTCAAAGGCATGTCAGAATCAATGTCATGTTCCATACGAGATTAACAGTTATTTTCTCTTCACAGGAAAATTGCTGCTGCTTTTAAGTTTGTTCAGGCCACCCAGAATAATGGAACCCTTAAAGGTTCAAACTCCTCTGGCCAGGCGTCGGGGCTGCTCTCACAATGGTAATGGCATCTTGGGTTATTAAGCCCTATAAAACCCCAGTCCTAGCTGTCACCTCCAGCCCTCCTACAAGGTCACAGAGTTAATTGAAAAGAGGTTGACACAACAGGTATCTTATCTCAGAGCCCTCAAAACCATAAAAGAATCTAGTCCTTCTAGCTTCAGCTTGACTTGTAAGCCGTTCTGTAAAACGTTTATGTTCAGAAGAGTCCTTAGTTACTGTCAGTGTAACAAACAGGAGCTGTGGCTTTCAGCTCCCTATCAGAATTATGCAGTTTTCCCCAGTTTGAAGGAATTTGTAGGTCTACAACCTTATGCTTTTGTGGAATCCTACTGCCTTGGGGGCCATAGCTATGGATGCACTTAGAGTATTGGGGGATTACTTGCTCCCCAGTCACCCAGAGTTGCAAAGGGATTTAGTAACTCAAAGTCAAACTTAACAATAGGGTTGCTTAACACCCATCTTTTTACTTCCCTACTGCTAAGTGTAGAATGGTCCTAAAATCTTACATCCATGTTGCCAGTTAGAGAATCTTTCTTTGGTAGTCTGTCTTTCTTCCATCTTTCTAGTATAAACATGGCAAGATTTCATAATTTTCATGGGATGTGTTCTAACAAACTGCATGTGCATCACTTCTTTATCATCTTTTTGATCCTTTTAGGGGAAAGTGGGATCCTTTTTATTTTAATAACGCAGAATTCTAGAGAGAAAGCAAACTTCTGACTTGGTGCAGTTTGTGGTTGTTATCTTAAGAGCATGGTGATGAAGTCCCCTTTCCTCATGATCATCAACTGGCTCATCAACTTTTCTCATTTCCATATAGCTAGAATGTACTCACTATTGTAAGCATGTGCCTTGGGATGGGTCAAAAGGGAAAAAAAAGATGCTTTGTTTGCCATACTGGTGTCTTTGTTCCTCTTCTCTGCAGTTTTCAAGAAGCAGCACTAATATCATTACCCCTGCAACTGGCAAATAGCCTTAGGGAAGCAGTTGTTTTCCTGCACATTTGTAGATGAACCAATGTGGTAGCAGTCCAGACAAGAGTCTGTTTCTCCAGGACCTTCACACTTCACTCCCTCACAGATCAGCATTTTTTTTCCCAGATGGCTGTTTGTTTGGCACATTGCAATCCAGAGCAATTTTTGGCAATTAATTGAAATTGAGGCACTTACAGTTATGTATTTCAGTTTCTTGAAATGTTCTTATGAAACCAGACTTTCCACTACAGCACCGTACAGAAAAACCAAAGCAAACCAAACAAATAAAAACCAAACAAGCCAAAGCCTCACAATGACAAAAATACTCCAAACCTTGACATGAAATTTGTACATGATCCAAACCCATTAGTGTGCTAGGATGTCTACCCAAATCCTTTCACTGACCATTAGTGGAAGACTGTAGCTCTCTAACCTGCTGGAGTCTGGCCATGAATTCCACATCTGTACTGGGGGCTTTTTGTAAAATCTGAAATGCTACTTTTTGTAATTAACTTTTGTGAAAATAACCATTAGAGAGGGTTTAGCTAGGGGCAGTAAGTAATTCTGTCCTAGAGTATTTCAAATGAGGCAAATTTAGGAAACTACTTTTTGAAACTAAATTTAAGCCTGTTTTAATTAGTGATCTGAATTTTGTTAATCTTTTGGAATTCTGAAGTAGTTAAAATTTTACAATTATGATAAGATTGGTATTTTGGTTATAAGTTTCTGATTATAAATCAATTATGTGTTTGTCATCATCAAAGAGGCTCAAAAGAACACACGTGCATACACATTTTTATTGTTGTTTGTTTGTTATCACTTTTTGGACCTATTGAAACTGCACTGGTTCTTTCATGAGCAGGATGCATTTTTCTTGTATTCTAAGCTAACAGAATTCATCTCAGTTTCCCTTCAGCCAAAGGCAGTGTTCTAAACATCAGCCAGCTCTTTAAGCTGATTCTTTTTTTCAGTGCTCAGTGAGTGTTTTATATCCTGCTCTCAAGAAATACCAATGCATCTGTTTTTTCCAGCTGACTGACTTTCTTCTTTGTTTCTCTGGAAAATTTTCCATGTTTGTTCAACATAACCTTTGAGAAGCATCACAGAAAATTGTTAAATGTTATGGAAGAATTCTGTATAGGCTTGATAGTTTGGTTTTTTGTTTGTTTCTGTGTTTTAATGGTCCTTTTCAATTATAGGATGCATTCTACTTCTAGTCATGATGGCCACAAGCATCACAGATCTCAAACACTGCCAATAATCCGTGGCAAAAATGCACTTTCTAACCCCAAGCTCTTGCAGATGATAGACAACAGCACTGCAAGTAAGTACACAAATTTATTTGCTTCCCCTTGGAATTCTATGGGTTTTGGATAAGGCTCTATACAGTTAAATCTGTTTTCATGAGGACCAGTGAAAGATAGCCTGACAAGAAGAGCCTAAACATAGAACTGCTGAAAACTGAGCTTAAATTTGATCAAAGTTAATTTATAAACAAAATTAATTGCAATAACCTGACATATTTGAGTAGCCCTAATGAGAAGTTATTCCCTCCTCTGCAGCATCTCTTGCATCTGTGTTTGTGTATCTTGCTGTACAAGCCAATGTACACTGGCTGAAATACTATTTATTAGATCTAGCAATAAAATTCACCTTTTCACAACATAAGGTTCTTTAAATCGTGAAATCAAAGCCATGTATCCCCTATTCCAATTAGGTTCCTCTCCTCCTTTGAGGATGAACAGAAATGATGAAAGAATATGCTCCTTATATCACAGCTAGCAAAAGTTGACTCAAATTCCCTTTCTTTTTCATCTCCTGCGTGCAGTGTTCTTTAAAAATACCCCTTCAGTTAAATAGAGAGGCAGGACCCCATCTTGACTGTGCTGAGGCTCAGTTCCCAGATTGTGGAATTGCATCATGTTTAACTACACTCAGCAGATTGTTTGTCATCTTGCTTTTCATTTTTTGCAGGCAGCTCCACTGAAACAGACATTGTACAGTATGTAGACACAGAGGCAAACATTGCTACAGAAGTTTCCCTCACAATCCTTGACCTGCTGTGTCTTTACACCCTGAATCACCAGGTTTGTTTTGCTGCTTCATTTTCTGCTTCAACTGGTACCATGTGGGATATGTGGGAGAAGGAAAGCCTGAGGGAGCCAGGCAGACAGAAAACTCAAAATGCTTGAGACAGCAGGATGGGGAAATAAGATGTGCAAGTCCTCAGTGAAGGTATTTTAGGAAGGAATTGGCCAGTACCCATACTGAATGTGGAAGAAGGGAATCCAGAGTATCAGGGTTATGCTCAGCATTGCTCTGCATGAAAGTGTTGTGCATCTGCCAGTATGTCACATCATCTGCATCATGATTATCTCACTAGATTTCAGAGATTTTGGAAAAAAAACCCTAAATGCATATCAGCTGTATCCAGTGAGCAGGTGGATCCTTTGCCTCTTAAAAAAGTGTGCTATGAGTACTGGCCCAGATGAATTCCTGAAGCTGTATTCCCAGCTACAATACAGCTCCTTTTAGATTTATTACCTCCTTCCTGCCACCCTAGCCCTCAAATACGGTATGTGCCATGGAAAGTGCTGTCTCCTTCAAAAAATGCAAGTAAAAAGAGCCTGCAGCAAGCTGGGAATGCCTCATCTGCAGAGATTTTGCATTGAAAAAGCACCTTCCTAGGAACACTCCGATGCGAAGTCTAGAAGCTGTTTCTTCTGTTTATTCTCTTTAAAAACCAGAATGTCCTGTCTGTGAACTTTTCAGAGGCAGCTCCAGCAATCTGATTGCCAGAATGCATTAATGAAGAAAGTCTTTGACACACACATGCTCTTTTTGCAAATCAACCAGTCAGCAGCAGCTCTCAAGCATGTCTTTGCTGCCCTACGGCTCTTTGTAGGCAAGGTAACTGGTCTTATTCTCTTAGTCTGACCTGGTAGTGTGTTCCAGAAAATGCAGCTTGAGGACTGTTGGGAGCTCTGAAAGAGTTCTGAACTTCACTGTATTAATGCTTATTCCTTACAAAGATTTTCTGGTTTATTGCTGATTTAAAAGTGAGAATTTCACAATATCAGAAGAATTTGTTCTGGTTTGGAAAACAAAGAAATTGCTAAGTGAAAATTTTAAAGTAAATAGATAAGTAGTGTGCTGGCCTGGGGTGTTTTGGCCTGATTGGATTTCATGCTTTTATAATCCATGAAAGAAAGCTTGAAACTCTTAATGGAGTTTCTTCATGGCAGATACCTGAGTTCCAGAATCCAGTGGTTAATGATTACAGTAGTCCTCAGAGGACCTAGCTCCATGCACTTCACCAAAACTTTGTCCAAACTAACACAGTTCAACAAATACCTTGTTTTCAACATAGACAAAAAGATGCTCATGTGTCAAACTGCTTATTTGTTTGTATTGATGGTCCTGGGTAATCAGACACTTTGTGCCAGCTGCAAAGGCTTCACAGTTTCCAAGTCATAGGCTTAGGATGTGATCCTATCAAAACGAACCAGAATGTAGCACACAGATTGCAAAGGGCAGGGAGAATTAGCAAGGCTGCCCTGCTCTCCCAGTTGTTTCTGTGAAACAAAGCAGTGCAGATCAGTTGAAACCATGTGGCCTCTTTCTGGTTATCTCAGGGGAAAGGAGAAGGAAATCGTGCTTCTCCCAGCTTGAGGACATGGGGGAAATACTAAGTAAACCACCCACAGACAGCTTTAAATCACATACCATACAGTCAGGAACAGAACTCTGTGCAATGGGAGGGATGAATAAATACCCAGGATTGCCCTATATCATTCTAGCTCTTGGGACTGAATCCTCTATTTCGTAGTTGTGTGGGAATGGGGATCAGTCCTGGTTCCTGCCACAGAACCTCTCAGTCGGTACTTGAGATCTGCACCCACAATGTACATCTTTCACCTCTCCTTCCTCTTTCTTCTCTTATATTCACACTCCTCAGAAACAGGAGGGATGGTTTGGAGACTCATCCTTCACTCTCTGCTGTCTCCTGTGACTGCTGTAGGTTTGCTGACTTTCCTACTCACAGTATTTTCTATCTTCTGAGCAGTTTATAGAGCAGTGCAGAGCCCCTCCACACCTTGGTTTGCTGTTCTGCATTCCCTGCAGATGGGTTGTTCTGCTTTGCTGCCTGCCAGCTGCTCTCAGGGCTACCTGGAGCCTGGTCTGATTGCTGCATTGCATACAGTGTCTAGATGAAAACCTTTATGTGGTTTTTTACTTACTCTCAGTTCACACGTGGGATTATGTTGAGCCAGTGACTAATTTTTTCACTAAATGCTGGTGTGAATGGATATGAGAGAACTGTTTTTACAGAGAGCTTGAGGAAAAAACAAAACAAAACAACTGTTTACTCAGAATAATTGTACCAAGGCCTCAGAGTAGTGCTAAACATATTCATGCATTTTTTTCAATAGTTCCCATCAGCATTCTTCCAAGGACAAGCAGATCTCTGTGGCTCCCTCTGCTATGAAATCCTGAAGTGCTGTAACCATAGGTCACGTTCAACTCAGACAGAGGCTTCTGCTCTTCTTTATTTTTTCATGAGAAAAAACTTTGAATTTAACAAGCAGAAATCAATAGTCAGATCCCACCTACAGGTAAGTGAAGTGTGAGATCCATCAGTATTTAGCTGAGGCATATTGGTTTCTATCATTATTTTCACATATTGCAGCAAAACAATTCTTTTGTAGTGCTCAACCAGGCAATTCTCTGTGGCAGCTTTGTTTTCCTGTCAAATTTGAAGACATTGTGCTGGATTCTTTGCTGTTCTTGGGCTGCTGGGCTCTGTTCCAGGGAGAAAAAAGGAAAAAGCTGTGAATGCAGCTGCATAGCCAATAAACAGCCAGATAAATGGCTACTCTTGATTCATGTGTGATCCTTACAGCAGTGAGAACACAGCTGATAAAGAAACTAAACAGAATCTGATAGTATAGTCACAGGAATGTGAAGTCCAGTAGCAATGTGCTTACACTGTATAATGTGAGGAATTACAAACACTGGAAATACTGCTCACAGACCTCGTGAGCAAGTTATCTAATTAAGACAGGTATAAAAGTGCACCTCTGCTCACCTGGTACATCAACTCAAACTAAAATAGAGATTAAAAACCATTGAGAAACTTTGATTTCCTTTCCTAATTGCAGCCTGTGTTTTCTCCCCTGGGTACAGCTCATCAAAGCAGTGAGCCAGCTGATAGCGGATGCAGGGATTGGCGGATCTCGTTTCCAACATTCACTTGCAATTATCAATAATTTTGCTAATGGAGACAAGCAGATGAAAGTAAGACACGTTTTTTGTCAATCACTACCTCTTGCAAAAGGTCAACAGTTTCAGAGGAGCAAGTTCTGCAGCAAACAAAATTGCTGGCTTTTATTAGACAGTAATTTATGCATTCAGAGTGTGCCTTTTTCAGGCAGCCTGAAATTAATCAAAATGTTTGTGACTTGGAAGATTAATTAATTGAAAATAATTTTTTAAAACAGAAATTCACTGCTAATTTTGTGGATTTGCCTGCTGTCAGAGAAGATGTCATGTATTGTGACTAATGAAACACAATTACAGCTGACAAAAAGTTTTTAATCTACAATCTGACCCTTTAGTCAGTTGGGTAAATGTGCAGCTAAACCATTCACAACAGCTGGGTTCTGCACCAGCTTGCTCATACCCTGAGAAAGGCCCTTAGTTCTTGGATTAGTTACCAGTGCTATTATATTGATTGTCTGTACTAAAGGTGTAAAAAAAGGGTTTCAATTTTTAATTTTTACTTTTTCTGTTAGCAATTGTTAACGTGCATTTTTAATTGTATCCTTTGGTGATGCTTTTCGTTCTCAGCAGGTGACTTCAGGGTGTCTTCACTGGCATTAATAATAAAGTTAGTGTAAGCAAAGTGGTAGATAATTAGCATAAAGAATTTTATGTCTTTTTTTTATAGGATGCAATTCCAATTGTATTT
This sequence comes from Calypte anna, assembly GCF_003957555.1. Classification (NCBI taxonomy): domain Eukaryota; kingdom Metazoa; phylum Chordata; class Aves; order Apodiformes; family Trochilidae; genus Calypte; species Calypte anna. The sequence continues at coordinate 1,189,266 of NC_044255.1, forward strand.
GTTTCCAAAGTCCAGCTTTGATTTCCCAGTCAGTCTTGCTGCTTCTGCTGCACTTTCATCTATCTCTGCATTATGTAGGGGAGAGGATTTAATTTCATTTTTCTGGATTTTTTTACTTTTAAACAAAGGGCACAAGCGAAAAAAAGTCTGAAGAAGAAATGTATTCCATCACCCACCTGAAAAAAAGAGAAACTGCTACGATTATTGAGAACAGCTGCTAGCAGTAATTTCAGTACCCTGTTTTCATCTTGCACTGTGCAAGAAGGCCAGGAGCCAGCCTGGTGTGCTTTATTCCCTGTGAGGAAGCATGCTGTGTGGATAGTCAGGCAACACTATCTATAGCACACCGTGCTGCTTGGCGGCTGAAAGTGGGAGAATCCCTTTCCAAATCCACTAGAAAATGAAGGAACAAATGCTTGTTTGCTTACTGCAGTGGCACTGGTGCATACAGGCAGGGGTAGAGCTGACTGACTGGGGTATCTCCTAGGTGCTGTGACACATCAGTGAAAAGAGATAGAGAATATTTGTATGTTTTGTGCAATGCACTCTGCTTTAAAACCTACTGAATTTAGGGAAGGGGAAGAAAGTTTCTCCTAAGCAGGACTTTAGCTCGTTCAGGGTTTCTGTATGTGACTCTTCAGATGGTTTTAGTGATGTGGTGTTTATTTCTCCCAAAGAACGTTAATTTCCCAGCAGAGGTGAAGGATCTGACCAAACGCATCAGAACGGTTTTAATGGCCACAGCTCAAATGAAGGAGCATGAGAAAGACCCTGAGATGCTTGTGGACCTGCAATACAGCCTGGCAAATTCCTATGCTAGCACACCTGAGCTACGTAGGACATGGCTTGAAAGCATGGCCAAGATCCACGCAAGAAATGGAGATTTGTCAGAGGTAATGCCAATAAATTGACAGGAAACCCGTTTGTCTTTAGGCTGAGATGTTCTGCTGAAAAGGGCTCTTCAAAGCAGGCAACAGTAGTGATTTAAAACAATCACACAGTGTCTCTCAGGTACTTGAAATTAGGGGAGGACAGGTTTGAAATAACACCCAGAGATGTGATGTGTTCATTATCCCAGTTTGCTTAATTGTGGCTACCTGCTACGTGCTTGAGCAAGACTTGAAAATACCAGATGAGGAAGCTGTGGTCAGTATCATCACATCAGCATCTCTGCTGCTTAATTCTCACAGGCACAGTAGATCTGTAAGTGAGGTTATGAGCAGTGTGTAGCTTACTTAAAGGACTTTATTCTCCCCTAGTACCACATAGAGAGGAACTTCCTTTATTGTGCATTGTCCTGCACATCAAAAACTGAAGTCGTGATGCAAAACTCCAGTGCATAACCTAGGACTATTTTATTTACTAAGTAATTTGGATGGGGTTTCTTGAGCAAATTCATTCTTTCACCTAAAACACGTAGTGAAATTAACACTCAAGAATAATTTCCTCATTTAATCCTTTATTTTCTTAAATTATTGCATTAATTTTGTCTTCAGCATTGACTTGACAGTGATGAAAATATTCTGTAAGTCAGGGTGTACTTAGAGGTATACACATATCTTGGTCTCTTGTTACAGGCTGCTATGTGCTATATTCATATTGCTGCTCTCATCGCAGAGTACCTAAAAAGAAAGGGTAAGATCAATGTATTCAAAACCAACTATATTTATCTATATACATTATTTTGAAACTCATTTTTGGCTGTTCTGTTTTCCTTGCTTATATATAAAATGTTCTTAAAGCTGCTTGAATTCTTCCCGAGTATTTTGTTTTAAAAATGTACTGTAAATGCTAGCCTTAGCATTAGAAGAGTGCAAGTGTGTGTTTTGTGTGAAGAGGGTTAATTAGATGTTCAGTAAGCGAGTGCTAAAAGAGAATGCATCACTCTGTTGTTATTAAATATGCATGTATTAACACGTACCAGTAGCAGTGTACTAATACCATCTTACACTATCATAGGTTACTGGAAAATGGAAAAGATTTGTACCTCACGTATGCTCCTGGAAGATGGTCAAGTCTCTGATAGTAATGTGTTACTAACAACTCACACTGGAGGAAGTGAGTGCTCTAACCGTGCCTGTTTATGGGTCAAATAACACAGGGAATCAAATCATTGTTCTTCAGCTGATCTGGAAAAATATCTGCCAAAGTAAAAATATTGATAGTGCATGTTGATGGCTGTAATAGCAAGCAAGTGATGTCAGAAACCTGATGTTACTTCCCTGATGCTCTTTGGCTGGTTTGATGAACTGCTCTGAATGTCTCCAGTTAAAAGGCTTTTTCAGCAAGAGAGCAGCCTGCTCTTCCTCAGCAACAGAAACCCCTCTCAGGTCAATTGGTGTTTAGCACACAAATCCATGTCCAATTCCTTGACTAGCCAAAGCTGGGAGGGCACGGGGATGAAATTAGTATCTGGTTATCCAAATATCATTTAGTATAGATAAAGGCTTTTTTAATCTGTGATGATAAATACAGTATAGGCTTCTGTTGTTAAATGTTTCTATGCCAGTGGTTATTTATTTTATGAAATGTGTATTTCAGAGTAATTCTCAGCCTGAGATATTTCAGCAGTTTTCACAAAGAGCAATTTATGGGCCAAGGGCAAATATCTGGGGAAGAGAAAACTGCTAGTTGTGGAAAGGCTGTGGTTCTCTGGTACATCTGGAAGTGTCCATGGGTGTGATGAAAAAAATGCATCCTTTTAGAGGGAAGGTTTCTCTGACAAGCAGTGTTTGTTTCACTAGTGATAAAATACTTTGCATGAATAGCAGATCACAGCAGGTGGAGGGAAGAACATGTAGGTCTATGTTTACATTATTTTCAAAACTTGACAGACAGGAAAGAGCCCCTCAGTCTCAGTGTGTAAAGGTTAGGTTTCTAATTGTGCCTTACTAGCATTTTCCCACTTCTAAATTGGCTGTGAACTGTGTCAGGAGTTCATCACCTCCACTGGCAGGTTTACCTTTGCCAGTCAAGAGTGGTGGTGAAACCTTTATAGGTCAGACTCTTTCTGATGTGTAATATGCAGTGCATCTGCAAATTGTACTTGCTGCAACTGTTGAGGCCCCAGTTTAGCAAATAATAAATGTAAACTCAGAGCCTTCCCATCAGCATCTTCTGACACCAGCCTGAGCTTTCCCCAAGCAAGTTACTTGGTTAGGACTGGGGGGGTCCTACAGACCCTGGCAGGGTAAGGAGAGCAGAGCTTCTGCCAGGGGTCCTCAAGCCCCCAAAGGTGCCCATCTCCTCATCAGCTGCTGTCACCTTGGGGCCACTGTACCTCTCACTGAGATGAGTGCGAGTCCCAGCAAGGAGTGAAGTGTCCATGGGTCAGGCCAGGAGTCACAGTGCTGGTTTCACCAGTATAAGTTGTCTCACCTCAGCTTGAGGTGGAAATTATTGTATTGATGAGTGTGGCACGAGTAGTTTTACAAGGACTGGCAGCACTGTGCAGCTGAGCAACCAGAATGCCAGAGAGAGGAATAAGATCACATCAGGAAAATGTTATTGTTGCAAGGGGATTGATGTGACAGAGAAAATGTGCAATAGTCTCATAAATTCAGTCAGTTCCATTTGAGTTTCCTATGACCTGGGCTGTGAAAAAAGTAACTAATCCAGTCAAATAAAAACTTGGTCTTGGTGGCATCTTTTTGAATTTTCTGCTTGTGCAGTCATTAACTGACACTGTTGCAACTTGTACTTCAAGGCTTATTTTCCATGGGATGGCCTGCTTTCCTGAGCATTACCCCCAACATTAAAGAAGAAGGTGCAATGAAGGAAGACTCTGGGATGCAAGATACCCCTTATAATGAGGTCAGCCTCATTAGCATTGATGTACTTGTTCTGAATTAACAGAGAATGTTATTTCTAATGGAGTCCCGTGCATGTTACATTCAATTATAGTGAGAGTGCACTTCACAAAGAATTAGAAGACACATCATTTTGTAATGAATTGTCATTGCTGTTGTACTAAATACTAGGGATAGGTGTTTAGCTAACCAGAGAGTGAAATACCAGAGCTGGAAGTTAGGGCATAGGGGAGCCCACAAAGCAGATCTGTTCTGAACGAGATCTCAAGTATTCAAGTATTTTCATGTTAATGTCATATCAGTTTTCTTATCTAAGGAAGATTTAGGTTACCAGCACCTGATTAAACATTGAGTCATTGGCATAAACCGTGATGTAGAAAATACAGAACAAAAATTAAATAGTGGTTATATCCTTTTGTTGCATTGCTGTTAACTAAATTCCACCAGCTGTCAAGTCACTGAACTGTTTGTGTTTGTGGAATTGCAGAATGTTCTTGTGGAGCAGCTGGAGTTGTGTGTTGAATACCTGTGGAAGTCTGAGAGATATGAGCTTATTGCTGAGGTTAACAAACCTATCATTGCTGTTTTTGAGAAGCAGAGGGACTTCAAGGTAAGTTGTTTTGGGTTTGTTTTTTTTAAAATTATCTTAAGACAACAGTAAAGGTCAAAATTTTTAAGAGAATGAGTGCTTTCTTTTAAAAAGAATGGCTTTTGCTTCCTGCCTGTAATTTTTCCTTTTAATGTTTCGTGCTGGTGTAGCCCATGTTCTGCTTTTCAGCATCAATACATCAGTAAATGAACAAAGTATTTTCAAACAAGCCTCTTGTGTTAGCCAGTCAATGTGGAATTTTACATGTGCTTTTAAAGCAAGAGCACATTTGCACTGTATTTTAGTTCAGAAACTGCTGACAAGTTGTATGATCTTTTTACAGTGCCAGGTTTTCACCATTTCATACATACCTGGCAATTCAACACATAATGGATGAGCAGATAATAATCTCATTTGCTGACTTGTCTGGTTTTAAATATACAAAAGGCAAAGAGGTCGGTAGCTACAAGCTGTACACCAAGAAAGCAGGTCCTCAGAGTTGAAAATAAGGTGGTTTTTAGTGGTGATTGTGGATAGCGTGGGGTTGGGAGTTGAGCTGAGTTACTGGCACCCTGCACTTGACTGCACATAGGACACCTGGGTTCTTTGACTTCTCAGTAGGTCCCTATCACTGCCCTATGGTGGGATCCTTTCCTTCCTATGCAACTCTGCCTCAAAACTCTCGTACTCAGAAGATGACAGGAACCTTGAAATCAATTTTTAGTGACTGCTGCCAAGTTTAAACCTTAGCATGTGCAGCCGCCTTTGCAAGGGTTTAGTAATTCAGTTAAGAGAAGCCTTGCTTGTGCCAGAGCCTTGGTGTCATTTCCCAGAGTCCTGATGCTCTCTCCATTCCCTTCTCCCTCCTTTCTTCATCTAGAGACTCTCTGATTTGTACTACGACATCCACCGCTCCTACCTGAAGGTTGCAGAAGTTGTCAACTCCGAGAAACGCCTCTTTGGGCGGTATTACCGTGTGGCATTTTATGGGCAGGTAAGTCACTTCACATCCTTTTGGTTCTACAGATGGCCAGATTTCAGCCACGTTCTTCTAATCCTGAGGTATTTCAGGGAAGCTAAAACAGGGAAACGCTTAAAAGTCGATCATGGGGTAGAAAGTGCCTCCTGAGTTACACTGGAGGATTTCGCTCAGAAGAGAGCACTCAGTTCCATCTATGTAAACTGCTGCTAGAGATTTAATGGTGTAATGGATAGCAGACCTGTACATGAGTCCTTGACTTCATCAAACTCAGAGGCAGGACAGGTTTCTTCAGATAAAAACTCAAGTAAAACCAGATAAGGCATCTTTGATACATGGCCCTCTTCAAAGTAGTTTAAAGCAAAGCAGTATGCAGTAGATGTTCTGCTGTGTTTCTCCCTGACTCTGACTTCTGCTTTCAGGCCACCTCTGATTCTCTGCAACATACTGTAGAGTAGTTTTATTGCCTCTGCTGTGCTTCAGCATTCTCAAAGCATTATTTTGTGCTTTCTTCCACTACAAACCAGTGTAGCAATCCAGCATGTTCTTTTAAGACCTGGTTTTGACAAGCACACTATCTCCTTTACTCTAAAATAATAAAGTGTGTAAACAACAGACTGATGTGAATCATTCTGTTTGCAAATTAGATTTTAATGCAGAAATTTGCTCTTTTCTCCTTTTGATCTTATTCAAGGCTGTGGTAAGTCTAGTTCTTTGCATGTTTTGTCTAATTCTCCTCACATGTCCTCCATCCTTCTCTGTACTGTTACTTAACTCTAACTCACTCTCTGGTGCTCTCAGTTCTTTGGTTTGTGGCAGATGAAATAACATCGTTTCAGTCATTGTTGCATCCTGCAAACTAATTTTTGTTTGCTCAGTCACCTGAATTACCAAGCTGTATCTGTCACCATGTTGTGTGTGCACCGTGGAGCCCAAAGCTGCGTCCTCTGATCTCAGTGAAAGATTTTCTCTCAGCTTCACTGGGAGTGGGATTGGACCCCTTCTTCCTCCTTTGAAAACCTCAGCATAGCATTAATGCTGTTTGAATGCAAGGCTCTTTCCTTGCCTGGCACTCTGGAATGGTTGGGCAGCTGGTACAGCCACCTGCCTGACAGCCACTTGTAGGAGCAAGCAAACTGGGAGTCAGAGGGCAATGGCAAGTCCTGCCTAAAAAAAAAACAGAGGCAGCAGAGGGGGAAATGGAACTCTCCTGCTTGCATCTCCTTGCCAGGACTTTCTCAGAGGCAGCTACTTTTAAATGGATTATTTGGCTGTAGCAGTTGTGCTTAACTAGGTTAAAATCTCTCTTACAGTACAATTTCTCAGCTGCCAGTGCCACAAGGACAACTTCATTTAAACAGCTTTAGTGCCCTAAAGCCAATGACTTTTTCATAGCTGCGTATTGCTCTGTCTGTTCCCTGGTGCCCCTGGACCCTGAGTTCTAAATGCAAACAAGCAGAGCTTCCTCCTGTCCTTTGGCAGAAAAAAGATGTTAAGTGGTAGAAAGTGGGATTGATTTCTCCTTGCAGAGGAATAGCAGCAAAAATGTATGGCACACTGCATATAATTCAAGGTAGATCATGCCCATCAGCATTGCCTGTGCCTCGTGTAGCCAGGAGAATAGGGGTGGGTGTGCAGCAGTGAGCACTGTGTGGGAGCTACAGAGGAAGCTTGCCCTGGAAGGAGAGACAGAATAGTCTGTTCCTACATGCTGGTTGTACCTGCTGGCAGGCTTCCTATCTGTATTTCTGTCAGTCCCTTTTTCCTTGTGCCACTTGATTCCATTTTGGCTGTGCAAGTGGAAATGTAGAGGACCTTTTGGTCCCTCTGTTGCCCCAGAGTATTGCAGGCCTCCATGCTGAGAGTGACCTCAATGCCCAATTCATTTACAACATGAAAACAATTCCCATTTTTTATGATTCTGGCAGGCTTTGCGTGCTTCCTCCTACAAGCTAATGGTTGCAGGTTTTGCCAGTATTACACAGTTAAACCATTGAAAAGTAATATGGGTCACTTTGTTTAGGCCACTATAAATGAAATGCCACAAAAAGAAACTTGTGCAGATGTGGGATGCTTGGTATTCAGATTCCTTTTCAGCCTGAGACATACACAGTTCTATAAAATACCTGTTGGCATATATGAGAGCACACATGCAATTAAAAAATGTATTATTACACATATGCATTTATTCATTAAACATTTTCATCAATTGTATCAATAATAAACATATACATGTCTTGTAAAAATAGAAGGCTGCTGTTTCTTAACTGAAACAAAAAAACTGCAGAGAAAGCAAAATAAAGGACAAAAGAATACTGCAATTACTGTCTGCAGGGACAGTTTTGAGCATCCTTTGTGGAAAAAGGAAAAAGTCTGCAGCTGCACCTGAAAAGCATTCTCCCTCATGCAAAGGCAGAGACAGTATCTGATTACTGCATAGCTTCAGGGACCCTCTGGATGGATGGTTTGAATGAGTGCAGTCCTTAGGGAGGATGTAGGAGGTTGTTTTTGCCAGAGAGCTTCATGAGCCAACTCTCATGGCAGCTGACTGCAAATTCTGTAGTGGCCTTTGGTGACAATATCTCATTGCACCACCAAGTGGCCACACTAGCCAGTGCTTATGATTTTATGTGGAGATGGTGTTTGAAGTCAAAATTTTAATTGAATTAAAAAAAAAAAAAAAAAAAAAGCTGTTAAATATATTGAATGTCTATTGTGCTGACAAGCAGACACTCTCAAGACTTATTTTGGGGTCAGTGATAGGTAAAGGTCGAGCTGAGGTTTTGTTCTCCTCTTTGTGCAAGAATCTGTAGAAGTTGGAGGGCAGATTTTCATAGCAGTAAGCTTACTGCATGTTTACATCTGAAGATCAGAAGATTTGTCCCCTTTCCAAATGTAATAAAACAGCTCTATGTTTCTTACCAAAGAGTGAAACGTGCTCTTTTAATAGAGGAGGTTGTGCTTACTCAGTAAAGGCAGCGAAGTCTCTGTGAACTGGTAAAGCAAAAGGTTCTACCTTGGCATGTCAGTTGTGGGGCAGAGTGTATTATTCCAACAGAGAAAAATAAGATTTACTGTCATCTTCGAGGTCTGTAGCAGGGCATACAGGGAGGAAGAAGGCCCTTTTCAGCACTCCCAGGTCACAGCTTTCCTCTCAGCACATCAGAGCTTGTGGAAACCAATAATCTGCTGGCCAGGAGGCTGTTTCACTTCCATTGCATTCGGCTGCTCTGTTAAATAATTTTCATTTGTAAGGCTGCATTGTTACTACAGGGCAAAACCAACCAGTATGAAAATAACCTAGAGGTATTCGTTGATAATGTGACCTTGGCTGCTTAATATTTTAAAATCCTGAGATTGGGGGATATTTGGTTCCTAAAAAGTATTTAATCTTACTTTCCATAGTCTTTGCCAGACTTATAGCATATGGCAGACACAATTATTTATATCTCATAACTAATTCCTGCTTGTCACCTTGTCAGCTGAAATAGTGTAGGGAATACATACTTAACTAATGTCTCTTGCATTCAAGACAAGACTAAATCTGTTAGTTGTTTTCAGGTGTGTTTTTTTCCAAGCAAAACTATCATCTTAGTGTGCCATGCAGCATCAGATCAGAGATTTGGCACTTCCATTTGAACACTGTGTTCCAGCATGCAAACATACACAGAATCAGTGTTTAAGAGGATCTTTTATTTTGCTATGTGAATACTTTGGAAAACACGAAGGTTTATGTTGAAAACATCAAATAGTAACAGAAAACAGATGGGTTTTGACAGAAGCCATCCCCAGTTCTGTGTTTGAGTATGGTTGCATGAGATAAATAAGGTTTTCCCATATAAAGCAGTTTTGCTTCAGTGGAAAAAAGGTCAGAAACCAGGTTATGATCCTATAGCTCAGTGAAATCATTAGAAAGTCTGTTGTGTGCCCAGACCAGTAAATGCTTTTAGGGCATTGGCACTTGAGCTCAAGATTTGTTCTTTAAGTACCTGTGAAGTAATTAATGTTCCTATGAAGTTTAATTGATAAGATCATTAAAAATTGTGTGAAAATTGTGTTAGAAGGTCAGTGAGAAACTGCTGAAGGAGACTATCAGACAAGGTGCTGTTGCTGATATCAGTCACTAGCTTCCAGTAATGCCCACATAGCTTGGCACTTGCCAAATGAAAAGGCACTTTTATTGCCTCTTGTCCCCAGTGAAGGCAAAGACAGAGATCCACGCATTTTTTTAATCCCAACTGAGGTGAAGCTCGAGGGTTTTTTCCTAAAAAAACCATTGAGATTCACAGCTGTATTTTTTGTGAAGTTTTGCCTGGTCTATAATTTTAGCAGCCAAAGTTGGGGTTTGCCTGAGTCCCTTCCAAAGAGATTTTGGAGCTCTCTCTTGACTTCATTTGCTTGTGCTTCTGTTTTTCAGCAGATGGATGCAGGTTGCCCAGACAGGCTGTAGAATTAGCTGACCAAGCCACATCATGGCAAGTTCAAAGGGCCTTGGGTCTGACATAGTTAGACGTGGGCTGTCCTCCCTTCCCCTTTGTCCCTGCAGCTCCAGGTATTTTCCTCTGGGTCACTGCATTGAGATGAAAGGAGAAGGTTTTGGGTAGAGCTGCAATGGTTACCTCTGCCAGATTGCATCAACAGCACTGGAGACTTAAGGAGGAGAACTGGTGCTGCTCAGCACTGGGATAAATCCAGTCCTTGTTAATGGGGCACCTGCTGCTTGCTGCTCAGCTGGGAGAGCTTCTCCCAGAGTGTTGCTGTAGGTGTTCATCAGTAGCTGTTGAGTCTTTGACCTGCACATGATGCAATGCTCTGCTAATTTTCTGTGGGTGGCATTTCTTCTGAGGCCTGAAAGGTTCTCCTTCAGCTCTTCAATGGAGCTTTTATTAAAGTTCTTGCTGACTTTATTAAGTTAGCAAGACTGAGCTTTTTTGCAAAGGAGCACAGTCTGTGTCTTTTTATTATATTTTTCTTTTCCAATACATTCTGTTAGCATAGTGCTTCCAAACTAGTTAATTTAACCAAATTATTACAATTTAAAGTTTTTTTTCATGTCCAATTTTTAATTCATTTGTGTTTTTCCATCATATGCACATCAGCATTCTCAAGAAAACACTTTAAATCTTTAACCAGCTAGGTCTCTTATATTCATAAATGTCTATGAGTTATTTTGTGGGTAACTTTGGATATAAACACAGGCCTCTAGATATGTGTGTCTGCCAAAGGTGGAGAGGGGTAAGCTTTTAACTGAGGTGCTGGAAATGGCATACTGGAGTCTGTGGTGTACAGGCAGCCTTGATTCCTGATGCAAGCACCTTGTTTGCACTTTGCCCTGCCTGTTGTGTTCACTGAATCCTTCTATTTTTTTCCAAACAGGGTTTTTTTGAAGAAGAGGAAGGTAAAGAGTATATCTATAAAGAACCCAAATTAACTGGCTTGTCTGAGATCTCTCAAAGGCTGATGAAACTTTATGCAGACAAGTTTGGAATAGATAACGTGAAGATCATCCAGGATTCCAACAAGGTACTTGGGACTTTCAGTTCTTGCATGAGGGGGAGAAGTGGGTGCATGGTTTGTATTTTGAATGACTGTGAGCTGAGTGTTTGTGTCAACTACCACAACCTACAACTGAAAAAAAGATCCTCACCTTGCAGCCTGGCAGGTGCTGTGTGGAAATGGCAATGCTACAGCATGACAGTCAATGGGAAAAAAGTGTATTCCACATGCAGAGAGCATGCAGATGTTTACTCCAATGCAGAAACAAGTTGGGTTTTCTCTCCTTTAGCTTCCGACCACTTTTGCCCATGGCTGTATTTGAAAGCTCTGCTGTTCACAGGGGCCTTGTGGGTGAATATCTTTGGGTCTGAATAAGCCATTTGGCAGTCTCAGTTTTAATCAGGATAGATAAAATCTATAAAAATCTATATAAATCTATGTAAATAGATAGATCTATGTAAATCTACAAATCTATATAAATCTATATAGATACAGATAAAAGCATCAGAAGCATAATGGCTGCGTCGTCTCGCTTCACACAATTCGTTGTCACCCTTACACAGGTCAACCCCAAAGACCTGGATCCAAAATATGCCTACATCCAGGTGACATATGTCACACCTTTCTTTGAAGAGAAAGAAGCTGAAGACCGAAAGACTGACTTTGAAATGCATCACAACATCAACCGCTTCGTGTTTGAAACCCCTTTCACACTCTCAGGGAAGAAGCACGGTGGGGTAGAAGAGCAGTGCAAGAGGCGCACGGTTCTGACGAGTACGTGAGCTCAGGATCCTTCCCCCCTCCCTTCCCACCCGTGCCAGTGGAGCCCAGCAGTGCCTTTCACGTGCCAGGCTTTCTGCAGGTCATGCAGAATAAGTTGGCAGCTGGTCCCCTGGCAAGGTCTGTTCTTTCTTACAATCCTGCTGACCATCCGAGGGAAAGTTTTTTTCACTTGTGGAGTCATCAGCTTTGTGATTTATTTATTTTTTTATTATTGTTATTGATATCTTAACTGTTCTTGCAATGATGTCATCTGGGAGTGGTTCTGCTGGAGGCAGCTTAGCACTCAGATCTATTGTTCTTTTAATAATAAATAGGGTGCATCTTCTGCTGAGAGTAAAACTTAGCAGATTAAGAATTTTTACTCAGAATGGGAGTAAGATACATAATACAGAATTTTTTAAAGTGACATTTAAGATTTCATCTCATTGGGCACTATCAGTGTTTGAAACAGGAATGTCAGGAGCACTAGATATGTCTGTTCTTACTGAGTCCTATTAAACAGAAAATGTTTAGTTCCTTATCACCATTGAAACCTTGTTAAAGAGGCATCCTTCATGAAACTACTACTGAAACTTGACCTGAGTTTTGGCTGGGAATGTGATAAACAGTCTGAGGTGGAGGTGTTGCTCTCACGAGAGGTTTGTGTTCACAGCAAAGCCTTCTGTGTGACAGAAGATTCACTGCCCCACTGACTTCAGTGCATCTGCTTTACCCAAGGGGCAAAGTGAAGAAAGCTGCTTGAAGTACAGGCATAGTCACCTAAAAGTTTTGTTCTGACAAGTCAGGGAAGAGGCAGTGATGTCTGGGGGCATCTTCTTACATGACACAGCTTTTCTTGTAAGAAGAAAAAAGGAGGAGCAGCTTCTCTGTGGGGTTTTTAAGTGCCTGAGCATCAGGAAGTGTTTTGAGATCTTTATTGAAGCAAGCAGTTTCACTGAGTTGGAAGTGCAGCTGTTAAGCTACGTCTGGCAAAAGAAAGAGGGGGCTATTTCCAGTAAAATGTTTTCCCTAAGTTATTACATGCTGTCATCAGCTCCCATCACTCTCAGCCTGGCTTCATCTTTGGTGTTAGGTGGGAGTTTGATGACCTTCTCCCCCGCTTTCACCTCTGGAGCCCGCCTCACCTTCATGGTTTTCTCTAAAGGAAACATTTATATTTTTTGCTATTCCTATGTTTTTTAAAAAATATTTTCATTTGCTTCCTATATGAAAAGAAATGCTTTTACTTTGAAAAGAATTCAAGGCATACTGGTATGGCTGAAAGGGAAGTGGAAGTTAATTATGCTTGGGCAGAGGTGCTGGGGGCCTGGAATGGTACCCACTCAGCATCTCTGCTCCAGAGCCTGCTGCTGGCATTGTGCAGAGGACAAGGGCAGTCAGGCTGTGGTCTGTGGATCTCTGGCTCTCTGCCATGCTTGGCTGTTAATCATGCTTCCAGAAGTCCTGGGTTTCCTACTCTCCAAGGATACAGCCACCCTGTAAGCTGGAACTCATTTAGGCCTAAGCTGACTGGCAGCAGATGCTCACCAGAGGAGGGCATGCACAGAGTTTGGGAGGCCTTCCAAAGGGTGGAGGGCAAATAGGAAAAGATTGTTAGCTTAGATCAGACTTAATGTGCTGGAACAGTACGTTTGCCAGACTCCCTGAGAGCTGTGAAAAGGCCTTGACAGGGAGGAAGGGCTTTTAGAAATGAATAATCCCTCTGTCAGCTCCCATAGCAGTGTTTGGGTTGAATACTGAAAGTTACTCCTTGCTTCTTTAAGGATGATGTTTTAATAACAGTTCATCTGTGGGTGAGAGATAAGCAATTCAGCTCAGCTAGAGCCTCCTGTCTCTAACTTGAAACAGGTTTGATGGGATGTTTTGAGCTTTTTGAAGCTCAGTGCAGGCTTATCATTTGGTTCTTTAGTTCAGAAAAAAGAAATGTGTGGATTCTGATTTCTGAGAGGTGAGAGCTTTTTGCCACATGGATGTTACAGAGATCTGTAGCTATCAGAGGTGAATTTAAAAGGAAATGCTGTCCCAGTGCCAGGCACATAAAACTTCAGTTTGGACCTGCTCTCACTCATTTGCTTAATTAAAGCCTAGTTTGTATGGCTTGATAAAGAGATTGACCGAGTCAAAAGTTCATACTTTGTCTTAGTTGTGTTAGTTAGTTTTATTTTCCTAAATACTCTCCTCCTCTGATCCATTTCTTGCTTTTTGAGTAGCCAGTCACTTGTTTCCCTACGTGAAGAAACGCATTCAAGTCATAAGCCAGACCAGCACAGAGCTGAACCCAATTGAAGTAGCAATTGATGAGATGTCCAAAAAAGTCTCAGAGCTCAATCAGCTTTGCACAATGGAAGAAGTGGACATGATCCGACTGCAGCTCAAACTCCAAGGAAGTGTCAGTGTCAAGGTAATGACAATTTGCCTTTTTTTTTTTATTATTTTTACTGAATGCTTCTACCTAGTTCCTTATTCAGATTTTCATTATTTCAGATATCTTTAATCTATTTTATATTTCTAGTCTTAGGTTGTATCCCTGTATTGTATTCCACTTTAAAGATGTAAGGGAATGGAAAGTTTTCTACAGATGTTGATGATCACTGGATTTCTGTGCAAATTTAACTATTTCAGTCAGATCTTCTCTAAATAAATTTTCAAACTTTTCTAACAAGACCATTATGTCAACTTGACACTACTGCCCATCACACAGCCAACCATGCAGCCACTTGAAAGGGAGTGGTTGTTTTTGTCATTTACTACTTAGAAAAATAGGGATTGGTCTCCAAATCTGTAGCTTTCAAAATGGTTAACAAGCTGAGGACTCTCAAAGGCCATCAGAGGCCATCTCAAAGGCTCTCTTTCCTTCAGTAAAACCCCTCAGGCTCATCCAGGTGACAAGAGGAGTGAGGTGACATTCTTCCCTCTTGGTTGCCTGAGGCCAGTCCCCAAGCCTTGGAACACAAGAGAAAAAGACAATAAAATGCTTGTTCTCTGCATTTTTTTTCCCCAGGTAAATGCTGGACCAATGGCCTATGCTCGAGCTTTTCTTGAAGAGACAAATGCCAAGAGATATCCTGATAATCAAGTTAAGCTTCTGAAAGAAATCTTCAGGTAAACATTATGTTTCAACTTTTCATCCTCTGCATACTATGAGTAACATGAATAGGTGTGACAGGAAATCAGGCTGAAATGAACCAAGCTAATTTACATGTGGATTTACCCTGTCTTACAAGTCGCTATCAAATAAACATTTACAGAAGTTTTGGACTAGCCTAGTCCTGCATTCCTCTTGGTCTAAGGGTGAGTTCTGAAATGTGTGATTTGCAAGAGGAGCGGGGGGAAGAGACACAGCAGTGTTTATATATAAATATAGACAGGGTTTTTTCATTGCTATAATATTCTGTGGTTGTTCTTTGTGGTTTTTGTGTCTGTAGGCAGTTTGCAGAAGCGTGTGGCCATGCTCTTGATGTCAACGAACGCCTGATTAAGGAGGATCAATTTGAATATCAGGGAGAGATGAAGTCTCACTATAAAGATATGCTCAGCGAGCTGTCTGCAGTCATGAATGAACAGGTTGGAGAATCTATTTTGGTGCTGGTGGGGCTGAATGAGGGTGGGTAATTGTGTTTCCTGGTGAAAAAATGAAGCTGTGGAGCAAAATACTAGAAGTAAAACCCTGCAGTGCAATAGTCACCTTATTATTAAAAATCCAGCTGTTTTCTATATAATTAATCTGATTAATCAACAAAGTTGAAAAGTTGAACGTTCAAGAGGCTAAATGCAGACTGAGCTCTACAGGCATAGAAAGAGAATGAGTTAAACCAGTGCTTTATGCTCTGCTTGCATTATCCTACAGCTGTGATGTATTTAATGAAAATAGTTAATTGCTTTTAAGAGCTAACTTTTAACTGGAGAGGAGTTATCTTTATATTTGCTATTTGTGTTCAGCTTTCAGACCGAGTTTTTGTTTTCTGTAATTTTGTATTTAAGTACACTGTCCAAACACATGCCATGTTAAAACTACCACAGCTTTTAGCAGCTCCAGAGGGATAACCATGCATGGCTGCATTATATGAAATGCATCCCAAAATACTGAACTGGGCTTCAGTGCACACTTGCAGCTGTTCTACTGCTGTGTCTATGCAGATATTTTTTTATTGTTGTTTTCTATTTTAATTTAAATGCTGAGTGATTCTTCATACTAACAGAGAAATTAAATCATGCTTAATTATTTCTCTGCATGCGTGATTGTAAGGCAGCTTAGATTGCACCCAAGAAACACACACTCTGTAGCAGCTGGGCTGCATTTCCAGGTGCCTATGGCCCACATATGCACTCCTGGTGTGCAGAATTCCTTGGTTTCATTGATGGTATCTCACAGAAGTGTCCAGCTGGCACCACGTTACACCATGTGAGAAGGAATTTTTGGCCATTGTTATCCTTGCTGTGGAACTGAGGCAGGGTTTCACAGGGTATAAAGCTGGGTAATCATATTGAAGGCTGAGTATATGCCAGGTGGGGGTCAAGCTTATGGGGGGGGTTGCTGCTCTGTGAGTTGTGCTCCCTTCCTGTTAGGTCTCTAAGGATTTGTGAACCTCAAGCATTCCATTAATTTTTTATCATAACTAATATATAGCACTGTTTGTTACATTAAGTGTGTAAGTATTGAGGTTATCATTTGTTACCCAGTGTTCATGTCTCTCCTGTGGAAGTTATTTTGGCCATCCTTTCAATGTATATAGGTAATACCATATGTCTTGTGTGAACTACTGTTCCCCCCAAGAGTGAAGAATGTATGGTCAGCATCAGTGAGGCATCAGCAGCCCACAGGTTTCAGCATTCATAAAATACTTGGCAAGTTCTATTAAATACTGACACCTGTATTTGTATCGGTGAGCTCAGAGCAGTCATTGTGAAAATGGAAAGACTCAAGAATACAGAATTAATTGTATTTAACCGTATTGATATGCAAAGTTAAGCATTCATCCAGCAAAAGTCAAGATTTTCATCAGCTTAGCCAATATTATCTGTGTTTGGAAGTCAACGTAGAAAACCAGTGGGGCAACATGACAAGCAACAGCCCAGTTTTCCATCACCATGGCTTTTTAGGAAAATTCTTTTCCCCTTGTATGTGCACTACTTCTGAGCAGAGCCTCAGAGAAGTCCCACGATGTAAACTGTGGCTGAAATATTTATCTGGCAGTTGGAAAGCTTGAGGCTCCATTGTAACTGCTGTGTGCTTTGCACCAGCAAGATTTCCCAGTCATCTTTCCCATTGTCATTTTCAAGAGGGTTTTGTTTGCTCACCCACTGACAGTGACTCTTTCATCACCATATGTTTTTTCTCTTGTTTTGTTTTCTTTTTCTTTTCTGACAGCTCTGTCATGGTCCTTGCTTATACAGCTTCTCTTCTTCCCTGTCTAACATTTCCCTCAATGCTATAGCCAAAAGTGGTATGTTCATTTTTCTTACATCTATTCTTTTTTCTTTCAATGTCATGTATTTTCTTCACTTCCTTGTTTTTCTACTCAGTCTGTTTGTTTTAGTTTCATGCCTAATGACTCCCTTGGGGAGGTGGGTTTTTTTTAAGAAAAAAAAAAAAAAGGACAAGGTATGTGTGTGAAGTATTGTCCATGAACAGTGCTGAGATGCATGCTCTTGAGGATCCTGGTTATGAACTTGGGGAGGTCAGTGAGGCAGCTTGTCAGGAGCCTCCTCATACAAAAGCTTGTGCCAGTCATAGCCAAAGTGGGAGAATGGAAGAGCAAGGGACAAATGGCACAGAATGGTACAGATTAAGCCAAGCCCCCTTGTCCCATGAGTGTGGTCCCCTTCTCCCAGGCCTGCCCATCACACTGCTGTTGGCCATGTCCTGGGGCTGGGGAGCAATGAGGTGTGCAAGCCCAGCTGCATGGGTCAGGACTGGCACAGCCACCCTGGCACTCTGCTTCTGACACCCCTGGGGAGAGTGTTGGGCTTGGGTCAGGGCTGGGGGCAGGCAGCAGCCCCCGTGGATATCAGGGGTTGATGGCATAAGATTGTGCCTGGAGACCTGTGAAGGGGAGAGGTTTCTCTTCCAACGCTGACAGCTGCGTGGTCAATGGGGGTGGCCCATGTCTCTGCTGGGGATGCTTCAGCATAGTGCCCTGTGGAAAAAAAGGAGGCAGCTTTTCAGGCTGTATTTATAGCAGTAAGTAGGAAAATCAGCTATTATTGAGGCTAAAAAGAACAGAAGGAAGAAAAAACCTTCCTTCTTGCTAAAACCTGTATGTAGGAAAGGGCAGAGCAAGCTTTTGCCACTGCTGCTGACCAAGGGGACAGCTCTGCCTACAGCCTTAGCCTGGCACTTGCTCCAAACCCTTCCTAAAGAATGGATTTTTTCAGCTGTCACCTTGTGTGATGCTCAGTGGGGACACTGCGTGCCCGAATGCCTGCGTGTACAGAGCTGGGCCCAGGCTGTGCCACAGACAGGAGGTGGTAGTGCAGGTGTCTGCTGAGGTTATTACATGTAGGTGACTTCTCAGTTGTGTTGTATGAGATTTGTTAGAGAAACATAGTTGAGGGAACCCCCTAAAGCATGGCAGAAGCCACCAGCCCAGCTCCATTTACCCCCTGCTCAGAGAACATCCTCCCTCTCCCTCAGCCTCTGCTCACTGCTGGCTCCCTAGGCAAAGGTCTTTTTCCTCTGTCAGATCCTCAGCATCATTGTGTCATGAGAAGTCTAGAGAAGAGGAGGCTCAGGGGAGACCTCATCACTCTCTCCAACTCCCTGAAAGGAGGTTGGAGCCAGGGGGGGGTTGGTCTCTTTTCCCAGGCAACTCTCAGCAAGACAAGAGGGCACAAAGGGTCTCAAGTTGTGCCAGGGGAGGTTTAGGTTGGAGATGAGAAAGAATTTCTTTCTGGAGAGGGTGATCAGGCATTGGAATGGGCTGCCCAGGGAAGTAGTGGATTCTCCGTGTCTGGAGATCTTTCCAAAGAGCCTGGATGTGGCACTGAGTGCCATGGGCTGGGAACCACGGGGGGAGTGGATCAAGGGTTGGACTCGATGATCTCTGAGGTCCCTTCCAACCCAGCCAGTTCTATGATTCTATGATTTTATGAACAAAAAAATGGGGAATCCTTGGTTAGGCAATGAGTACTTCAGACACTGGGCTATCCACATCTCACTGTTGCTTTTTTTTTTATTTTTTTATTAAAAGATTGCCTACAAGGAGGACTCAGCAAAACAGCACGGAATGGAGCGCACTTACTCTCGGGTCATCAGTAGAGCCAGCTCGTCTGTGCCAGCAGCAACCACCCTGGCAAACACTGATGCTTGACTGCAGAGTGGGGAACACATGGTTGTGGGGAAGACCTGGGAGATTCTTTTGTTGTTTGGGCTTATTTTTTTTCCTTTTAGCTTAATAGTACTGAAAATGAATTTGATCACGGACAATGCGAAGAAAAGGGTTTTGTGGGTTATGATTTTAATTTATTGGAAGCCTTCACCATATTATTTTTTAAAACTGCAAGCTTGATTTTTTTTTAATTTTTTTTTCCCCACCCCAATATTTGCACATTCCCTGTCTTTTTTCTGTTATCCATTTTTGGGTTTTAGCAGCCTTTATTAAGCCAGGCTGATTATGAAATTCCCATTGAACAGATAGGTGCACAGCAAACCCTAAGTTTGCTATAAATTATAATATATCTAATACTAAGTCCTAGTATACATATATTTTAAAGGTCAGAGTGGATGTTTTATAACATTTAAGTATATTGCAATTGTAAATAGAAGATGTGTAAAATATGTCATTTTTACAAAATTTAAAAAATATCTTTTTAGTTAATTATGACAGTACTAAGAATATGGATAACATTTCAGTTACCATTATATTAAAAAAATTGTGTATGTGTATAAAAGTGTCCAAAAAGTTTTCTCTTTGAAGGTCTGTGCATTGGTTCATTCCTGTGTCAGCACTTACCCAAGCAGTGGAGAACAGGATGCTCCCTGCATCCCAGCTGTCTGTTGTTTGTAGCTGCTGATAGGGACAGTGATGTCCATCTGCAGAACATGGCTTCAGATTCCTATCTTGAGCCCAGACTGAGGCCATCCTAGGAAACAGGGATTCAGTGTAGCCCTCTTGCATTGGGCCCAGGAAGCTTTGCTCTTTTTGTTAATTTATAGTCCCAGATTTTTCCCAGGACCTGTTGGGAAACCAAGTGCCTCTAGTGAGGTATTTGTTCTGGTTTTCCATCATGTTGGGATGAGTTGGGGAGCAGTTCTGCCAGCTCCTAGGAGATCCCTTTAACCTCTTGCATTCCCACACTCTTTCATGTTCCTTCCTTTGCCCATAGAAATCCCTGCTTTCAGGGATCCCTGCTTGTTGTGCCTGGGTGTTAGGATCCCTCTCTTCTGTGCATGGTAGTCCCTGCAGGTCTCTTAAGGTGTGGCTCATTTTCCCTGGAGAAATCCTGGTGATGTCCCTGGAGGCCTCCACAGGTGTTTGTTCAGGTCAGAGGCCAGTGCTATGTCTTGCTACACGAGGATGCCAAGAAAGCTTTTTCCAGTGTGTTGCCTCATTTTGTCACACTGTCTCCTTTCCCCATGTCTCTTCCATGACATCCCCAGTTCCCAACTGGTGAATTCCAACTGAAGCTGTGCCTGGCCCTGCAGGCAAGAGTCATGGGTGACCTTTAAATTTCCCTTATCTATAGGTTCAAAGTCAAAGTGCCCTTACCTCTGCCTGCTTGCCAGTCCTGCATGTGCTGCCAGCACTGGCTGTAGTGTCTCGGTGGCAGCAGATCTGGGGTTTTTTCAGAAGATATTTTTGCTGGGACTTGAAACCCAGACATTATTCATTCCTGGTGGGGTAAGAAGGGGAGTGTTTGGGGATGGGCACCTTATGGGTTGGAATGGGGACCCTCTGGGCTGAGGACAGGACCTCATGTGCTGCCCATCAGCATTGAGTGAGCAGCTGGACGGGGAGCCCAGCACCTTCCTCATCCTTGCCTTGAGAAGTCCAGCTCTGCCCTTCGGACATTGCACTATTTGAAGCCATTGAAAGGCATGATTCTGGCCCAAATTTTAGCCTGCTCTCTACTGTGTATGTAGAGGCAGCTGAAGTTACCTGCTTCTTTGCATATATGGCCAGCCAGGCATCAGTGGTGACAGCAAGAACCTGCAGTCCAGAGGTAAGTGAGCACCCAGCCTGCTTACCCCTTTGTCGGTCCCGCTGGGTTCATTTTGTTTGTGCTATGGTTTGTGTCTGTGGATTGGTACCTCAGAAGCCACTACGGTTGTTTGAAGATGGACTCTTTCTAATTAATGTTTACTACATTTGTTGGGCATCTTTGCAAATACCTGTGTTGTTGGAAAAGTGTGGTTCACACCCAGGGAATGCTGCACGCTGACGTCAGGCTGGTTTGAAGCCAAGCTGTGGTCTGTAAAGTGGAGGCAAGGAGATCTCTGGGTTGTTTTCTGAATAGCTTGCACACCAAAAGAGTTTGGTCTGTAAGTTTAAGAGTTGTGGCACTTGGGGTTTTTTTGAGCCACTGGCCCTGCAGGCTGCTCTGGGGGTTTGAAAATCCATATCCATATTCTGGCTGTTACCTTAGTGCTGGTGTCAGAGATGCTCAGATCAGGGTAGGGTGTAGCTGGGACCTTCCTCCTGCAGATGGCTCCTCCTCTCCTGCTGTGTTCAAGCACTTTGAACAGAGTGGCATGAAAGCAATTAGCAAACTTTAGCTTTGAACCAGGGGCTAACAGGGAGAGAAAACAAAAGTATTAAACCATGGACGGTCCCAGCCTTTGAGAGGAGAGGGGAGAAATCCAGAAGGCTCATGAAGTACTGGAATTGCTTGATTTTAAATATTAGGACAATTTCAAAATGACCACACAGCAAACTTTTGTCACTTGTTTTCTGTTATGCACAAAGAAGAGCAGCTCAGGGAGGGACACAAGTACAGAGCAGATGCACTTTTCCCCCTGCTGACATTCAGAGGTGGTTTGTTTTTTTGTTGTTTTGTTTTTTTTTTTTTAATGCAGAATGGGTGGGGCCTTGGTGGCCTGAGCAGAGATTTTCCAGGGCAGTGGGCAAAGGTGGCAGTGAGAAATGCTGCAGTCAAAATTGTGTTAATTGTGCTACTTGGAGAAATAAAAATGGACAGGGAGAACAGTTAACTAATTCTTCAAGTCTTCATCTAAGCTTTTGATAAGGTGTGAAATTACATAGATGTTTACCTTATCAGTGAGTCTTTTACAGGGACTGATTTTTAGAGAAGCAAGATTAATAATAGGCAATAAAATTCTGCATATATGCAAGTGTTTGATTTAGAACTTTTGCTGGTATCCCTGCTGATGCTCTCTGCATGTTCACCTCTCAGATTACTGTGTAAGAGGAAAATCTACATTTTTCTCCATTATACCTTTGTGGAAAACAGAAGTTCTGCATAAGAGGCCTTTCAAGTGCAGTCTGAGAAGGAAGACAGAGGAGAAAGAAAGTGAGGCAGGCAGAGCCAGGGGAGAGGCAGAGGTGGCACAGGGGGAGGTTTGGGGCAGCACGAAACAGGGATACGAGGGGCAGAGAAAAGAGGAGGGTGAAGCTGAGCTCCAGGAGGCTCTCATCCCTCTGTGAAACTGGTGAAAGATTCCCTTTCATCTGAGGAAGGAGATCTTCCTGTGCCAGTCTGAAATCGAGCTACTTTAAAAAATTTTTAAAGTGCAAAAGAAATTATTTATGTTTGTTACTTAGTGGAAGCTATCCCAGCACCCCAAAAGGAGTTAAGCATTATACATTTTTTATGTCTAATCACATCTTTAGTGATACCCAACCACAACTGAAGGCTTAAATTTCAATTAAAGGGAGATGTATTAAATGTTTAATAGGAATCATTCCTTACCAGGTAATTATATCTTAACATTCACTGGAGAGATGTTATATTGGTAACTTTTTTTTTCCGGGCTGAGAAGGAGGAGGAAGATTTGTACCATTCTGCCTGTGTGCCTGGGTTTGGGAAAAAGTGAAATCACAATCATGTGTGGCTTTGAACATGGAGTTTTGAATCTCAGAGTGAAAAATGTTGTCTCACATGTTCTGAGAAGCATCAAGCTGCATGTACAGCTTACTTCAGTTTTGGACATTTTTAAATCTGGTAACTGACTGCTTGGTTTTTCTGATATGGGAAGATGAATCTTCAAGACAGATAATCTGTCAAGGACGTCTCAAAAGCTTCTGCTGTGGATTTGAATGCATTGCCCAATTTTTAACAAGTTTGCTATGTATTTCTCTTATTTATATTATCACCAGAATAATCAGTGTTAGACATTCATAACAAGCAAGTTATAGCCATGAAGTGAATTTTTAACCCAGGCAGCTAAAATCAAGGATGTGAAAATCAAGTGAGAACAGAGAAATAACATTTCAAGAAAAGCATCTAAAACCATAGGAAAAAAAGGAAAAAAAGAAAGGAAAAAGGAAAAAAAAAAAAAAAAAGAGAAAAATCCCGAACTAGAATGTATTTTTCATTTTCGAGAATTCCATCAAGATAAATATCTAATAATCAACTAAAACTTGCCAAGCCCACTAGAACTATGATGATGACGAGGCAGGACCATCAGCTTCACCATGGCTGCATCCCCTCTGCTTTATCACCAGCTATCAGATCAGGAGCTGCTCAGCACAGCCCCATCAGTCCCACGCTGGTTTCCTGCTCCTCCTGCCCCACTTTGCTCTCTGGTGTGGGCTGGGCAGTTTCTCTTCCAGCTCCCCTCCTTGCACTGAGGGTTTGCCAAAGGGCCCAACATGGCCACTCCTGGGTGGTAGCAGGAGGCAGCTGAGCTGCTGCCTCTCCTGGGCCGGTTCTGGTACCACAGGATGTGCCCTGGGCAGGGAACTGGGACCAGTGGTGATCAGTGCAGGGTCACTGCCAGAGCGTGGCTGTGGGGTCACTGAGGGCTTCCAGGCCACCTAACACTGGCAGCAGTGGTAGGGATGAGCCCTCTGGTTGTGTCACCTGCTTCTACTTAGGACATTTTCTCTTGGGACTTGAGGAAATGGCCTCAAGTTGCACTAAGGGAGGTTTAGATTGTATAACACGAAAAACTGATTTGCTGGAAGAGCGGACAAGCATTGGAACAGGCTGGCCAGGGAAGTGGTAGAGTCACCATCCCTGGAGGTGTTCAAAAAACATGTGGGCATAGAGGACTTGGGGGGATGGTTTGGTGGGCATGGCAGTGCTGGGCTGACAGGTAGACTTGAGGATCAAGAGGTCTTTGCCAACCTTCCTGATTTTATGGTTCCATCTGCATAAGTGAGGCAGGAGCTGGATGCAGACAATAACCACAGAACAAAGCACTCTTTGCAGGCAGAAATTAATGAGCAATCAGCAGGTGTGAAAGCCCCTGGAGCTTCTCAAGCTTGGGACTCTTGGGCAGCCTGCAGAGCAAGGGCTGGAGCCACAGTCTGCAAACTCACCCTACAACAAAATCCTGGAGCTTTGCCGATAACAATGTTGCTGCCAGGAGACAGAAAGGGACAGAAAATACTAGTACCTGAGAGCTGACTGAAACAACACGGAGTGATCGTGTTGACTGTGGCATTCTCAGCTGTTATATTCTTTTTGTTAATCAGTTTGGGATTTTTCTGCCTTTGTGGTGGCCCCAAGAATATACACAGTGACAAGAAAGAGCACAGCTCCTGCTCTGGTGAGAGAAAACCTTCACGTGAGGTGAAAAACTTCCCAAAAAATGGCCATGGGTCAGCTCTTGGGCAGGAGATGACCCGTGTAGCATCAGCTCCTGGGTGAGCCCTGGTGGAACTGCAGGTCTGCCCCTGCAGAACCAGAGTAGGGCTGGCAGCAGCCATCAGGGCTTGAATGAAGATGTGTAGTTGTCCAAAGTCCAGGATTTTGGGTCAGTGTTCCACAGAGCAGAGCTGCTGGAGCAGACAGGATTCCAAGCTCAGCACATGCCAAGCCTGGGGCATTCAGATGATGGGGCCACATGGGCTTTATTTAGTTCCTGCCTCCTTACAAACCCTGTGTAGTGGCAATTCTGCTCTTGCTGCCTCTGTCAGGGCTGAGTCAAATCTCTCCTGTACTTACACATATCCTTCTTAATTGAAAACACGACTGAAATTACTTGCTAATTTAAACTGAACGGAATAAATAACTTTAGGAGGGAAAAAAACCAGCAGACACTCGCAGCCATTACTGGAGCAGGGGCTGCAACAGGATGAGGTTCTCCCCTGCACTGATGGGGTGGGGATCCTGGCAGCCACCCCCCACAGGGACCTTCCAGCATTTTGCTGTTTGCAAGCTGCAGACCAGCTCTGGGCAGCTGTCAGCTCACAGGGAGGCTCAGAGAGGAAATGAGAACATTATTATTCTTTTCAAGACAAGTCCAGCACGGTTCCTTGGTGAAATATTAGCTATGGGAAATAGCAAGTAACGTTCCTACCTCCCAGGCACATATTTGGAGATAGGAAAAAAAAAAAGTACAGTGAAACTAGCAGGGTGAGGGGAAGATTATGGCAGGGGCAGTGTGTTATCAGGCCAAAAGAGTATGGTTTTAGGGCAGAATGGTAGAAAGCTCCTTTGGGAGTGCCTCCTGCCCTCCTGCTTAGCAGGCCAAATGTCTCTTTTTTACACAGGGAGCCTCAAGATTCAGAAACCCTGGCACACAAGCTGCTTCCCAGCAGGAAAGCTATGCCTGGCAGAGGTTTGGGATCAGCCCTGTCTCCCATGCCCTCAGAAGCATCCCTCAGGCCTGGAGAGGTGGGAATTAGAGTCATGGGTGTCTGCATGGGATGTGTGTCTGGTTGCTAGCTTAGGGTGACAATGTAGATGTATTTTTTGAAAAGCTTCAGCAATGCAGAACTGCAGTCGTAATTCCTGACTGCTCTGTCCAAGTCATTGAGATTCTTCATGCAGTTGTTAATTACTGACTAAAGCAAGTATCTTGAAGTTCCCAGTATGTACATCTCCTCTGAGCAGTAGCAAAGAAGTGCACGTTTCCCTTTCTTCTGATTAGTTACCCACCAGCCTTATAGAAGAAACATTTTCTGTGTTTTTAAACTGTGCTCCCAACATGCTGCTTCGGTGATCTACAGTCATTCCTTTTTGTCAGAGAGCAGCTGTTGAGGGTGTTGCTTGCCCTGTGGTATGTTTTTTGTGACCTGCAAATGCCACATGGTATATTCCTGTAGGCATAAGTCCCATTTTAAGTGTATTTGCAAAGACTGCATATGGTGTGATGTCTTGGAGCAACTAGAGATACAAATATCCTCACGTATATCTTACATGGTATGTTCTGCTATAGAAAATAAAACCAAGTAAGAAATAGTTAATATTTTGAATTTTAGGATGGTTTTTCTGCTTGGAGCTGCTTCACAATCATGAGGCCATCTCCCATGACTGATGGCCTGTTTTAATTTGAAAGCTATTGCAAGCTCTGTACAGGTAACTGTGGGCCCAGTTGCATGCTCCCAGTTAGAAAAATCTCCAGCTGAGCATATAGTTTGTCTTGCATGAGGAATGTACTTGCACTCTGTAGCATATGTTGTGCTTGCAGGGAGCTGGCATGAAATAGATTAATTTTGATTATTCCAGAGTAACTTGAGTAGCCATTTAAAGGGAGATAGACCCAGAGACATGAAAACCCAACGTGGAGGCTTGAAATGCTCTCTGAAAAGTTTGAAACATTTCTGTAGCCTTGCTTCACTGCCAGCCCAGTCCAAAGCCATAGCCAAGGTTTTCAGATGTGACTCATTTCTTCTATTTCCCCTGCTGAGGCTAAGCCTGGTTTTCTGAAAGTATTGAGCATCCCCTGCTGGAAATCAAACCCCTTTCAGAAACCTTGAATACTCAGAATCAGAGCAGCACTAATAAGATTATCACAGAATTGGCTGGGTTGGAAGGGACCTCAGAGATCATCAAGTCCAACCCTTGATCCACTCCCCCCGTGGTTCCCAGCCCATGGCACTCAGTGCCACATCCAGGCTCTTTGGAAAGATCTCCAGACACAGAGAATCCACTACTTCCCTGGGCAGCCCATTCCAGTGCCTGATCACCCTCTCCAGAAAGAAATTATTGGGATGTGTACATCAAGCTGGAGTTTCAACACATTGCTCAGGCACTTGGCTCCCTGAAGCCAGCAGGAGTTTCCTTTAACAAGGATTGTGGGGGATTTTCTACTCACGTGGGGGCTAAGGCACAGCCAGGAAAATAGGTCTTGCAAAAGAAAAAGGATGCCTAGTAAACATGAACGAGTTAAAGAGATGTTAAATAGACTAATCAAGTAACTTTCTTGGTGCCATTGGTATCTGATTAGATGATGAAGCCTAAGACTGCTTTAAGCATTCATTGGTTTCTATGTTGTTTTCTTTCTGGGAGGTTTTGTGCAGCTTGCCTCCCTACAGTTGCCTCACTGCAGCCAGCCTGAGGAAAATCCACCACTCAGATATGGTTAAAAGGGGGCATTTAATTAGTCATGAGGACAGGGAAGGATTTCATTCAAGCATAAGCAGCAGCCAGCTTTACACTCTCTCACGCCTGGCTACACAGCAGCCCAGGGAACCTTTCCATGGGATCTGTCCCTCACCACTCCCTGATTCCTTTCCAAATGCCTGAAGGCAGCCAGTTGTCCCCGTGTGGGGGGACTCCCACTGTTTGCTGCCACACTCCTGCCAACTTCAGTAGTGTCAAGGAGCAAGCTCTGGTGCTGACTTGTGGCCACCTTCTCGTCCAACCAGTCCCCTGAGGAGCTTTTGTTCTGCTGGGAAGCTGCTGCCCAAGTGCCCTCAGACAAAACAGCTTAGTACAGAAGTGAGGGGGCAGTCGTTGTGCAGAGCCTGGCAAGGTGCAGGTGGTGGGGATGGTGACAACCATGCTCATCCCTCTGGGCACTGGAGCATCTCAGAGCTCTGGGTGCTGGGCCTGAGCCCCTGCAGAGCTGTGCCTAAGAGGGCATCATATCAGCACTTTTCTAGGGGTGAAAAAGAGTGGACTCCACACTGTGAAGTGTGGATGGATTCCTGTTTAAGAGGACATCCTGAATCAGGGAGGGCAGCCACCTGCCTTGCTAGCACCTCCCTCGCAGAGGTGCCCCAGCACTGGCAAACCTTGCCCTTCTCCTTCAGTGGGGGCTTAGGAATAGCACATTCCAACTGTGCAATAGCTTGGAGCCAAAATTCACACTTTTCAGAGTAAGTATGGAAATTTTTCAACATTTGTGTTGAGGGAATGTGCCAAAACGGGTCTCCGGGTTCCTCCTGTCAGCTGCAGAGCAATGAGGGCTGCGAGGAGGGGGGGGCATTGCCTCAGCTGAAACCAGGGCACTCCAAACAGCCCCAAAATGCATTTAGCCAGAGATTAATTACCTGATGGCTGCGGTGAAGGCCTAAGGCACTGCTGTAAAAATTAGTACAAGGCCCTGGAGCTGCTTCTGCAGTTGGGGTCTGTCGGGGAGGTGTCCCCGGGGCAGGGCTGTGCCTCTCCCGGGGGCGGGCAGGGGCCGGGGCCGGGGCAGTGCTGCCCCCCGGTGGGGAGAGAGGGACCTGCAGGGTAAGAAATGGTACCCAGCAGAGATGTGACCAGGAAACTTCAGAGGCTGAGGTGTTTTGTCCAATGCTAAGGCTATTCCTGATTTGTACTGTGAAATCTTCTCTGTCGAGTCCTTCCATTAAAAGGAGGATACATTTCTTTGGATGGCTGAGCATTTGCAGATGAAATTAGTTCAAAGCAAGGCACCTCCTAGGAGATGTCCTAACCTGGCAGAGTAGCACCTGAGAGGGCACTAATGCCAGCTACAGCATCTACCTGAGCACAGGGCTTGTAGACCCTGTCCCATGTCCCATCACATTCAAGGTGTTATTCAGGTGCTTGTAAGAAAACACTTTTGAGCAGAACATGGATCTCCTCAAGATCCATCAACCTCCTACTGATCCTCAAGCAATAGGTCTGGCCAAGCAAAGCATGGGGATAATTCAAATGCATAAAGGTGTAAACTTTGAGAAGAGTGGAAGTGGAGAGAAAAAAAAACAGAAAACAAGGAAAAATATAACTTTGCCTCTTGACTAAAATGGGGCAGCCACTGAGAATTAAACAAGGGGAAGGCCAATCGGGGATCAAATTTTGAACATTAAGCCTATTCATTCCCTTCACATCTACAGGAGGAAAACGATTGAAAGTGTGCTCCAGCAAAACAGAATCAGCACACTAAAAAACATTTCTTTTTTATTCACTTCTAAATCCACTGGAATATTTCTTTTTTACCCCCTTAAAGTTGTACAGACAGATTCAGAATAGTATTAGGATCTTTTGTACCATCATGAAGCAGAAAACTTAAAGTCAGTAATCAAGCAAGGACTTGGGGCAGAGCAATGTCCTTGCAGTAGCAATAGGAAGTTTGGCATTGCCCCTGACTTTTGCTTCTGTCGTTTTTGATCGGGGGACTGAATCTCCTGGTGCTGATGTGTGGCTGCTAACAGCAAACCTTCCCTGGAGACTCCCACCCGCAGGAGATCCAGGCTTGGGGCAGCAGTCCTGGCAATGCTGGTGCCCCGTGTGGGTGTTACAGCTGCTTTTGTGCAGGACTGTGAGAGCTGAAGCTGTTCCTTGGGCTCCTCTGGCTGTGTTTTGGCCCAGAGAAGGGAGATTCTTTCTTTTTGCCCAGGTCTCTCAGTGGCCCAGGAGCCCATGGCTGCCCTGCAGCTGCAGCCTGGCATAGGAAACATCCCCACACTTATTGTTGGTGCATTTTCAGGGACAAAATGTTGTGATTTGCCAAAAAAAAAAAAAAAAAAAAAAGGAAACAAAATGTTTGCTGGCATAGCAATGAGTCCTTTTTGGTTTTTTATCTCTCTAACCTTCAGGGCAGCAAGAGAGCAGGTTTGGCAAGTGAGACAGCAAGAGAAACTGTTGATCAGTGGCTGTGGCAGTGCCCTGTGCTGCTGCTGGAAGGTTTCACAGGGTCCCTTCTCTGCTCACAGTGTAGACCCTTCCCCAGGGACTCTGGCAGCAAGCTGCCTGCACACACAGCACTGGGCAGGGCATGGAGCTGCAGAATATCAAGTAGGAGCAGAATAACGAGCTGAGCTCCTCCAGCCCTTGGAGGAAGCTGCTCCATAAGGCTGCTGCGTTTTGTTCACAGGTCCCCTGCTGCAACACTGCTTGGTGTGCAGTTTGCACGGTCCCCTGAAACACAGCAATCACATACAAGTATTGCTGTGAGGCTGCTGGAGCCCAGCACCTGCCAGAAACTCCACCTCTGTGCTTGGTTGTTCTTCTCAGTGGAGAGGTTTGGCTGTGAATAGAATAGATAGGTGAGTAGAATTTTAACCAAATCCATGCCCTACCAAGCACAGCTTCCCAATGCAGCTTGGGTAAGAGAAATTCCGTCCTTTCTGTTAAATGACTTTAAATTGAAGTGTTTCACAGTGAGGTTACAAGACAAACACCATTTCCTCACAAGTCTCTGGTACAACAGAAGGTCTGTGCCTGCTCCGGTCTGGTTCCAGTGGAGCAGCAGGCATGGGATCAGAGGAGCAGATGTCTTCAGCTGCAGCCTGGGCAAGCTCATTGCTGAGCTGGCAAGTGTCCCCTGCCCTGCCAAACCTGCCAATTGCAGGATCAGCAGTGGTATTATAATTACATATGAGTGCTGTCCCTGCTTCAGTACCTGATCCACTTGCTGGAGAAACAGAAACATAAATTTGAAACGAACATGGAAGGTTGCTGCTGTGTTTTAAATCCTTGGGTAACCCAAAAACAGAGATTTGTGTTTCAGTTCCAGCAGTTTTGCTCACCACACCTTGTCCCCAGCACAGGGCCATCTGCACTGTCATTTAAACCCAAGTCCAAGCCCTTTTCTGACGATGTTTGTCTCTTCTTATGCCCTCAGCAACACGCACCTCTCTGGACTTGAGGAAAATAATCAGCATGAACTGATGCTTCTTGCTGATGGGATCTGGATGAGCTGGAGAGAAGACAGCCAGGACCCTCCCTGAGCCTCACCAAGGTTAGTGCCAGTGTGACAATCTCAGGCTGCTGCCAGCCCCTTGCACTGTGGTTTCATGAGAGATCATGGGTACTTTGGGCTTTCTTTGCATCCTGAAAACTCAGATGCCTTTCACCTCTCTGACCACAGCCCAAATTTTGCAGAGGTCTCTGGAGAGGTTTCCAGGAGGTGACAGCAGGGCTGCCTGTGGCTCCTGGTCCCAGCCTTGTGGCTGTGTCCCTGGAAAATCATCATCAAAGCTGCAGCAAGTCTTACCTGCCCTTGCTAGGCATGGCATGTCACTGCAGGTCAGAGGAGGAGGGAGTGCAGCACTAACTACAGGAGCCATTTCATCCTTCAGAAGGGCTCTTTGAGGATGCTGCTCCCAAGAAGGCAGCACCACCCACATGGGAACATGCCTGTGGGCAAAGCTCCTTGCCTGTATCCCTGGTTTTCTCTCAGCTCCAGTAGTTTCTGCCTAACTTCCCAGAAGCTGCTGGGCAGTAGTGTCTCATCCCCGGCCCAGAGGCTTTTGCCCTCTTCTGACACCTGCTGGAAAAACTAAAACCGAGTCATCTCTTGAGCACCTCACACCAGCTTTCCTTTCTCTCCCCAGGAAGCGAAGCAGTGAAGGGTACACGGCCAGAAGCTCTTTTTTTCTCAGATACTCCTGAGTCACTATTAATCTACTGGAGAGTGAATGGTCTCTAAGCAGAAAATGTGTTATTTTCCTGCTGCCTTTCTGGAATTCTTCGTTTTGCATTTTGAAGTAAACTGTGGAGGGGGGGAGGATGTTCCACAGGTTTTTGTATTTACTGCCAGCAGAAAGATCTCCTTAGGCACTGGGTGATTTGAGCAGTCTGGAGGATTGTGTTTCTCTTCCTAATGCAAGATTCATGACTGGCCTGTCTCTCCTTACACTCCTGGGATGCTGGTGCAGGTGCCTGCCTCCAGCAAGGCTCTGGGAAGGGGCAGCAAGCCCTGCTGCAGCTGGCATTGGCAGCTTTAGGTCATTTGCTGGCCCATCACAGCTGCTGGCACACTTTGCTAATAGCTGGGGTCTTGCACCCCATCACCTTTCACTCAGAAATCTGATTTTTCTTTGAGAAATCGCTAATTTCTTTCCAGGTAGAAAAATTCCCCCAGCGTTAAGGGAGAGGTGAGTTGTTGTCTTGCCAAGTCCAGCCCTTCTTTCAGTGCCAGGGGGTGATTAATGGCCTTTTTTTGGTGAACCAAAGGAAAGGGGCTCCTGCTTGGTCCTTCCGGAGAACACCAAAGCCCGAGGCAGGCGAGGAGGAGGGAGAGCTTGTGGGGGGAGAGGGAGGGCAGCAATCCTGTGGTGACAGCGATTTGTGCGGTGTCAGAGGACAGGACCCCTCTGAAAAATGAGACCCTGGATGAATAAATCATGGGCCCTCTCTGAGTAACTTGAAAACTCGGTCCAGCCCTGCTGGTGGTGGGAGTTGGCCCAAGCCCTGCCCGCAGGGAGGGACCCGGGTTCTCCAGAGGCTTTTAAGGGCGAGGTCTGCCCTCCGCCGTCGGAGCAGCCTCTGCCCGGGGCGGGAGCCCGGAGCCTCGCTGCGGGGCCATGGAGGGGAACGCGCACCTCCTCCAGGTCATCCACAAGATGCGTTCACAAATCAACAGGCTGGAGAGAGAAAACAGGGCCCTGAGGGGAGAGCTGCAGGTCTGCGGGCAGAGAGCTGAGAGAGACGCAGCAAGAGAAGGTGGCAACAGTGACATGAGGAGTCCTGATGGTGACGGGGAAGGACCTGCAGGCTCTGCAGCATCCCTGCGTGGTGGCACCGTGGCTGGTCCTGCTCTAGCACCCAAGGAGCAGACAGGTACCAAAGAGACAGGGCTGTCTATGGCACCTCTGTGTGCTGCCCACACAGGGCCTCCCAGCCTGGCTGTTACATGTCTGCAGGGAATGGGGGATCATAGAATCATAGAATTGGCTGGGTTGGAAGGAACCTCAGAGCTCATCAAGTCCAACCCTTGATCCACTCCCCCCGTGGTTCCCAGCCCATGGCACTCAGTGCCACATCCAGGCTCTTTGGAAAGATCTCCAGACACGGAGAATCCACTACTTCCCTGGGCAGCCCATTCCAATGCCTGATCACCCTCTCCAGAAAGAAATTCTTTCTCATCTCCAACCTAAACCTCCCCTGGCACAACTTGAGACCCTGCCCTCTTGTCTTGCTGAGAGTTGCCTGGGGAAAGAGACACTTTGAATACCATTGAATACCCCCCGCAGCCAAGCCCACCCAGCCCAGTGGTCAGGTTGCTAACCTCAAGGCTGGTGGTGGCTATGGATGCCATCAGCTTGGCAACAGCTCACTGGTCTTTTGGCAAGTGTGAAAGATGTGCACAGTCCTATCCAACCTGCTGGCCTTTCCTCTCTGGCTGCCTTCTGTGGGAAAGGCTTTGATCCAAAGGGGCCGTTTTTCCTTCTTTACCTTTCGGCCTCCCCACACCTGAAACTTCCTCGAGCCAAAAGAAAGTGATGAAAAATACATGGAGGATATCTGAACTCTCATGGTTGTTATTGCTATTGTTCCCAGCTCTGCTTTTCTTTCTGCTCCTCAGATGCCACCATGACGGTGAGGCGCTACTCCACCACTTCCCCAGCGCCTGCTGCTCCCAGCACCAGCTCCCACTGGGATGGCACCGTGGTCCAGGGTCCCCCCAGGACCCTGCCACCAGCCCCTCCTGCTACAGCACAGCCCACCCTTGGAGAGGGGAGGGGGCTGGGAGAAACTCCAACCAACCTTCCCTCCTACAGTCATTCCAGCAAAGTGAGGCTGCTTCAGGATCATGTCTGTAAGTGCAGGTAGGTTCAGCTTGCCTTGCAGCATCACCTGCAGTTGCAGGTTCATCTAATAATGTATGTGGATGTTGCTTTGGGGCTTAGTCTGTTAGCAGCAAAATCTTAGATTTTATAAGGGCATCAAGAAGATGGGGCATCTCTTCTAGGGGAGTTGTCCTGCTCTTCCTTGCAATGTCTGAAGTGGTGGTAGAAGTCTAAATGGAAAGGAGAGGCTGAGAAGAGAGGAAAGGGGGCAGAAATCTCTCTGTTAAAGCCAGGCAGACTGATGTGTTGTTCTGACAAGCTAAGCTTGAAAGGGTTTTTTAAACTTTGAGCAAATAGCATGGAGATATCAAGGAACTCTCAACTAAGCTTCTGAAAGTGTGGTTAATATGGCTTGTGGATTTGGATGTACTGTATCATATTTTCCCTGTAATGGAAGCATGTAGCCTTGACAGAAGTGTTCTCAGGATGGCTTCTAAATGAAGTAAAATGGCTGGGGGACAAGCTCTCATCTGCTCATTGATGAGAAGCTTTCCAGCACAGGGCAATGAGTTCAGTAAGCTAATTAAGCTTAACTTTTTTGCTTGCCAGCATGCTGGGCCATGTCAGGGTCTTTGTTCATGGTAGTTCTCTCACATTCTGCTCCAAAGCTGTAATCCTATTGGTGATGCTGAGTATTTTTGCTTTAAAATTAACTCTGTAGAAATATCACCTTGGATTTATCTAGAGTGCCATTGCATCAGAGTAATAAAATGACAGCACTGCTAACAAATCATCACTAATTTGCATGTCTACAAAGTTTTCATTCATATATGCTAAAGCATTGTTTATAGTAAGTGATTCCCACTTGGTTTTTTTTTGGTCAAGAAAAAAAAAAAGAGTACACATTTGAATACATTTGGCAGGATAGGAGAGGCTAAGGGCTGTTTTCAGTGCTATTATACTAAAACTGCTAAAGGGACAGGGCCTATTTGGTACAAATGTCCTCACTGGGGTGGGCGTTCAGGCTTAATGGTGGGACAGGTCTAACTGGGAGGTGAGAAGGGGCATGGAAATCACAGAGGTCCTGCAGGACAGCTCTGGTACCCATCAATAAATACTTTCAATAATTGCATGATTTTCCTTTCTCATGCTCCTCAAGGGCCTGAGCCAGCTGACAGCAACTGCAGGGGACAGTCAGAACAAACCCCAAAGTTCTGCAAAGCCAAATCCATTTACTTGCCAAGCCAGCCACATCAAGCAACGTGTTTCTCTCTCTCTGCTTTCACAACCAGTCTTATTTACCAGGCACATGCTCAGCACTTGGAAACCACTTGCAGTAGCTGGGTACTGATGCATACAAACACAAAGCAGCTGAAGGAGCCCCTGGGTCTGTCTGACTGTAGCTTTGTACGTGCTCATCAGGCACTGATAGATGTGAGGCTCACCATGAAAAGGCAGATGCTCCCAACAGACAGACAGACAGACGGATAACACTATGCTGGTCCCTTGGGAAGACTGTGCAACCCTCATCCCAGCAGGGTGTGCAATCCTGCCTCCATGCAGCCTGCAAGTGCTGAAAGAATTTAACATTTGCTTCCCTGGTTGGTTTGTGGGGTTTTTTCCTTTTTACTTACTTTGCACGTTCGGTACATTCGTAATCCTCATTAATGCTCTCTCATTTTTCCCCAGGGGTAAAGTAAAGGCTGTTAGTTTCCTCTTACCAATGGATGTGTCATCATATGCTGAAAAGCAAGGTTCCCTCAAAAGCCCACAGAATCAGAGCACAAAACAGTTAACCACCATCACTGAAAAGGATATGTGAGCTGGTGCATTTTTAAAGGCCCATTGATTCTGGAGATAAATTGGCCTTCAATAATAGCTGTGTGTCAGGTTCCTTGCCTGCAAAATGCTTTGGCAAGATGCCTGCAGAGAATCACCCAGCCTGTGTTTCGGGTCACTGGCCTGATGTTTAGCATGGAAATGGAACCCCAACCAAGCCACCTGGAAGCCCAAACACTGTGAGGAAGCCACACCATAGCAGAGGTACCTCCACAAAGGAGCTTCTGCACGACATGTCTCAAGGATCCCTTACCTTTGGACTGCTGTCAACAGTGTTGAAGCTATTTTGATGCATTTGTCTCAAAAAGCAGAAACCACGTCACTGCTTGTATTGGTTGATTCCCTTACCAGAAAGAGATTTGATGCACAGGACAAAATAAGACCTAAGAAAGGGCCTGTGAGGTTTTCTCTGTGTGTAAAAGTATTTTTCAAGCTCACAGCACTGACACAGCAAGGTTAAGGCAGCATTACAGGGTCAGTTCATGCTGCTCTGAATTTCTACAGAGTTTGGCAATGACTCTTTATGTTCATCTTTAAGGGAGCAGAGGGCAGCATAAGTATTAATCAGTGTGAAAATGTACAAATCTGTTTCTGAGTTGCTCTGTTCAGCCAGCCAGAGACCAGAGGCTGTGCACCAAGGCAGAATGGGAAGAATTGTGACTATGGACATTTTTCAGGAATGGCTCCTTAGCATGGCTCAGATTAAAAAAAAAAAAAATCAGCAGCAGAAATTCAGCAGCCAGGTGCAAAATCATTGTCAGAGAATTACAAACAGCTTGTAAAAAAACGAGGAGTGCTTCTTGGTTTTATTCATATGAGTAAAGACAGTGCCTCACTTGTTTGCTTTGATTGCAAGTATTTATGGGACCAAAACACTGCAAGTTGCTATTTTTTTATGTACAGGCAGCTCTGATGAAAGTGTTGTACAGAGAATGTATGAACAGTAGATATTGATATTGATAACATTATGGAAGGGCTTTATCTCATTATCTAGCCTTAAAGTATTGGGCTTTCAAAAGTGAAAGCAGAGACCTGGTGGAAAAAATCCTTTTGGGATTTTTTTGTGATGTTGTATACTTGTGTCAGAAATCTGTGGTCATTTTTTAATTTTGAGCTTCACCACGTATTCTCTATTCAAGTACTTTTGTCATTTATTCTCACCAATTAAGTAATCATTTCAGTTTCGCTGCTATTCTGTTTATGGCTTTTTCTGTTCAGCTTGGGTCCAGACAGAGTTGCACTGTAATGCCAGAAGTAACGAAGTGATGACTTTCAGCAGCTCAGGCTACAGCTTGGGAAGATTACTGAACAGCTCATTTTAGAAGGTATTTACAGGGAAGTGCTTTTCACATGTTTTAAAAGAAGCTTCCTTGTCATAAAACAGGCATTGCAGATGTGTTTATTTAAGTACCAACATCCAGTTGGTTTCATTTAACAACAAAAGTCTGAAAGTCTGGCCCCTAGACCTTTAAGGTACCCAAGCTTTTGACAACTCGTGCTTAAACATTTGGGAAGCCATATGCTCGAAGTCTCAACTTGGAAGTTTTCTATGCCACAGATCCATATAGCAGCCTTGGGAATTCTCTTGTCCCACCCTCTTCCTGTCAGTTCAACCTTCAGAGGTCACATGTATTATGACATATATAAAATATACATAAAAAAGGGACTGATATAGTAAGTGTCTGACAATGCCAGTTTCAGTGGGCTGCTGATTCAGATGTCACACAAATATATATATATATATATATATATATATGACCTCGTGTATGGTCAAGACATTAAATTCACTGGATATTTGTTAGAGGTTTAATGGTCTTCAATTTTTGTGTGCTTGAAGAGAGAAGAGGGAAAAGAATCACAGTAGTTGTTGAAAGATGGCAGTCAGGATATTAATGGAAAGATTTATTTTTGACTGGTATCTTTGCAGTCTTCAGCGGTGCACACAGATTTAAAAGCACATGATGATGCACGGGCACATGAATTTTTCAAAGCAGTTGTGCAGATCTGACCTAGTTTTACATCTCCAGGAGACCCAGACTGTAGCAAAGGCCACAGAAAAGCCACTGAACACATCGGTTTTATCACAGTACAGCATGAAGTAAGTTGACGTGGGGCACTCACTGGCAATTAAAACATTCCAATATTAAACATTCATAGATTGTTCAGTGCAAAAAGGGCAGGTTATGAGCAAAGCAAGTGTTAAAATTCAGACAGAGAGATGCAGGCAGCAATTAAGCCCTGGTACTTTTCTTCTTCCCAAGAGTATTCATAGAAGTTCAGAGGAGCTCTGGGCTTCTACCTAAAACCAGCTGAATCTATATTAAACCCTGGGATAACATACTAAACCCTCTTCACTGATCACCAGGCTTCTTGGACAGTTTCCAATTGGAAATTCTCCCTTCCAGAGAGGTGGACAGTGGTAAAGAGCCACATGGGGGTGGGACTGCAGGAGCAGCTGAGACAGCAAGAAGTTCTCTCCTGCTTCAGCACTGGCCACAGAGAGATGTACACCCCTGCCCCACAGTTGTGCTGGGGGCTAAGTGTCTTTTTATCTCCCTAGAGAAAGCCAATAAAGACAGAGCTTACCACCATCTGTTACATGCTCTCCATTCCATCAGAGAGTGAGTTCAAGAGTAGAGAAACATGTCTCTGGGTTGGAGACAAAAAAAGTCTTGCCAGAGTAGGTTCTTGACTTCAATCAGTGGGATAGGGCAGATTGAACTCTTGCTTCACATTACATCATTTTAAGGGAGAGAGAAGTTATCTTTAGTAAAGGAAGTCTTTTTGAAGCTATGGTCATAATTCAGAGGTGTAAGGCAATGAGCACTGGAGGAGTCACCAAGGATGAGGGTGAAAGTTAAACCTTGTGTGTCTGAGGGTAGCACCCAGTCAGGTGTTTAAAGTCTTGATACCCAACTCAACAACAATAATCCGTAGATGCAGCTTCAATCTACAGCAGATCTCACCCTTGCCAAAACAAGGTGCAGTGCCTACGTAGCAAAATCCTTATAAGTGATTAAATCAATCCTTATAAGTGATTAAATCAATCCTTATAAGTGATTAAATCAATCCTGCCATTTATACAGCTTCATTCAGAGCCAGGAGTACCCTTCTGAGTAAATCTCCTGGTCAAACCCACTTACCATACTTTGTTTCACATTGTAGAGTGGTCTCAAAGCACAAGAACAGATCTCTTGGATGAAACTCAGTCAGAATATGTCCTCATAAGGTGCTGCAGATACTACCAGGTATTCAGTGCATGGGATCACACTAGCAAGCCCTCTGAAATGTCTCTAACATGGCCAAGAGCACTCAGAGCTTCACTCTACACATCCTCCTCTGCTGGTCTGCACTACCTGCAAATGTAGAGAGCTGTAGAGCACCCCTAGAAAGGAGCTTCTGTCTCAGGTATTTAGCAGGAAAACCCAAGCAGTTGAAATTTCATCTTTCATACTGCTGAGAGGAAGAGATGCCTGTCATCAGTCTTACCTCCCTGTTTGGTGTTTAAAGAGCCTCACTCTTGCTGCAGACACAGAGGTGGAAATGTGATGCCCCAGGCTGTAGCATAGCAGTAATGTTGTCATTTTCTCCTCTGAGTTCTTGCTCAAAGTTCAAACGGGCCTCATGCTTGCATCCTTAGACACTGAATCCACACTTCAAGGTAATAAATCAGGGCATGGGGCATATCTCCTGTCAAGTCACCCGCTACAAGTACATTCCACCAACTTCCATTTACAGGACTGAGAGAAAAATTTATTATGTGCCAGATTGTCCCCAACCTTTATATCCATTGGATTTTTGCTCCTACATCATAAATCCCTGACAGCTGAACTTTGATTTTTCTCTGCCATTTCTGATCAGGCATAATATAAGAATATATCAGGATGGAAGTAATTCTGTGGAGAAGCCTCTGACACCAGGTAAGCGATGATGATCTTTTGGACTTATTTTCAGTCAATGTTAATTCCAGCACTGACAGGCTCGCTCTGTGCTTCTGAAACTTGGTTTTTGTTTAGCTCGAGTGAGAAAATGAGAAATAAACTTGCTGTTCATGTGAAGGTCATAGTTCATAAGCCTTGAACAAGCTGTCAGTGTTGTGATAAATTCCATGCTACATAATTCCAGCACCGCGCTCCTCTGATCTTCTCAGCACAGCATGGCCAGCTGGTTCAGAAGTTGCAGATGAGATTTTTACTCTTGTGTGCTATAAATCATGCAATGTTGTCTCCTCAGGATGGAAAAAATAGAGGCTGTGTTAGAGCCATCCTGCACTTTTACTGCGTGATGCCTTCACCCAGCAAAAGAGCTGTCAGGAGATCAAACCATCACCACAGTTAAAATGTCGATGAAACTCTGCTAACCCTGCACAGGGAAGCTGCTGGCTGGGCTGAAGTCAAGACAGATGGGTACTTCAGGGAGTGTTTCTTTTCTGGCAAGTGCTCCTTTGAGTAGGAATATTTCTAGCTGGATGAGTCACTCTGGCTTGAGATCCCAGAAAGTGATTTTACGCAGGGATATTCAAGACGTGGCAGAGGCTGAAGAATATGTCTTCAGAACAGCTTGCAGTTTTCCTTCTTCAGTGGGAGTTTTATATTGCATGGGCAGATCCATTGAACAACAAAAAAAAATCTTCCACTCTTTTGCTGAAAAGAGTGATGAAATGTCATTTTTTGGTCTTTTTTTTTTTTTTTTTTTTAACAAAATCATGTGGTATTTGTTTTAGAAAACCAGTCCCACAACAGCAAAATGCACTAAATTAAAAGAAAAAAAAAAAAAAAATTGCTCTGTTTGATGTGAAAACGAAGAACAACTTAGAGTAAAGTGCAAAAATTAGAGCGAGTATTTCTCCTCTGTGGCTCTTCAGTAGCAGGTTTGACTCTTCCCCGGTTTAGAGGACCAGGATGCTGGTTGCCATGGAGACTCCCATCACTTTTGGAATCGTAAGTTTTCCCTGGAAGGAAACACTCCTTCAGCACAAGTTTTTAATAACCATAGATGATTCTGCTTGTCAGCACTCCCTGTACTAGATTAACTACCACGTCTATGCCTGTGGGAGGGAAGGGAGTGAGATGCTTTCTAGTAATCAGTGACAATCAGTCTGGATAAAATAAAAGAACAATGTAAATGGAATTACAAGACTTGCTGCATTAGATTAGGTTGTTATAGCATCAATTCCATTATCTCTCTTTAAGTGTCAGCTACTTCAAAGGAGAATGAAATTTGGTTGCAGGACATGAGCATGGCAACCAATTCTTCTGACTCCTGCAAGAGGCTGCCTTGTGAGCTGGTTCCAGGATTGAGCTGATAAGAGCTTTCCCAAAAATACAAATAATGACATCTTTTCCAGGGAAAAATGTGTACCTGAACAATTGGGTCTCTCCATGGGAAGAGCTATCATTTATCTGTTCTGTGGGCACTGCCAGAAGGACTCTGGGGTTTGACAGCTATGTGTGCACAGTTAACATCTGGGATTGCTCTGGAAAGGAATTTGTTTGGTCCTGACCTGACCAGTGTGCAGAATGGTTAATTTCACTAACATGGATTTGTTGGCACAGATTTCTGGCTTAGGTAAAACAACAGTTATTCAGAAATCTGTAAGATTGGGCCTCATTTACTTCCTAGTTCTGTTGCTTTTGCTGGACGGTAACTAAATAACTACCTGCTAAATCTCCAGTATTTGCCTGGTTTCTTCTTTTGAAGCTGCTTTGGGAATCTGTGGGGCCATCAATATACTTCATTGCAATGGTTAGGACCTGGTCCTTCTCTGGTGGAGTCTGAGTAACTGAAAGAAGAACAGAAAAGGACATTTAATTCAGTTGTATTAGGCCTCATTTGTTCAAGGAGGGAAAGATACGTTGAGCTTATGCTACCTGTCTGATGACAACTTGGTATTGTTTCAGTCCTGCCTTCTTGAAAGGACTGAGCAGATTCATGGCCAGAATCCAAGTCTTTCATTGGCCTTCCCATAATCTCATTCTCAGTTGCAGTTTTATTTCTAATGAGGAAGTAAGTGTGCATTTTCCCTTTGCCTTTCACATCTATTTCTCCTCTTTCAGTCATCTCAAAATTCTTGTATTTTAGGCAGCTGAAATATCAGAAGCAAAATGAAACATGAAAATTCAAGATTAGCAAAAACGACAGAGATGTTTTAGAAGAGCTACTGTAAGATAGGTAAACAAATCACAAGTCTAGTAAAACCAGTATGGACCCATGAACAACTGAGGGCTTGTTTCAACTGTTTATTCAAGCTTGCTGTGCTTTTACAGCTTTACATGGACAGCCTGATCAAAAATCAATCTATCACGTTGTCAAATGCTTCACTGTGATGGAGGGTTCCTGTTGACCAGTAAATAGAATTCAAGAAGGGAGGCAGCCAGTATCAGTTAGACAGAACTATCTCCAGTCATTTCATCAGAGAAGGCAGTCAGGTTCATCAAGCATGATTAACTCCTGCTTAGATCCAGATTGGCTGCTCTCAATTGCCTTCTACATGGGTCCAAAAATTACTTCCAAGAGTGCTTAATTTTCCCTGGAACTGACATGAGGCTGAACAGCCTATAGTTCCCCAGCCTGTCCTCCTTGCCACTTTTCAATAGAGGTGTTACATCTGGATTTCTGTAGTTGCTATGGTTCTCATCTTCATGACCTCCCAAAGATGATGG
The DNA here is from genome assembly GCF_003957555.1 of Calypte anna. Lineage (NCBI taxonomy): Eukaryota > Metazoa > Chordata > Aves > Apodiformes > Trochilidae > Calypte > Calypte anna. The sequence continues at coordinate 1,231,181 of NC_044255.1, forward strand.
TCAGCAGCAGTGTTCTCTTATTACCTTTGAATGCATCCCCTCTGCTCCCACACACCTCTCTAGATGGAGATTTCTCATAAGACCCTTAACCTGATCCTCTTCTAATACTGGAACTTCACCTACTCCTTGAACCCTTACTCTAGGTACAGGGACCCTGGAGACCTTGCCAGTGACAACAGAGGCAAGAGAGGCTTTGAGCATCCCAACCTTCATTCAGGGCACTCTCCCTAAATCACTTGCCACAGCAGATCCACATTTCCATTTATACTTTTCTGCCAGCACAGCAGAAGCTCCTCACACTGCCGTTGAACCTTCCTTGTCCATTGCAATTCCTGTTGAGCTTTGGTTTTCCCAATATCATTCCTGTGTGCCAAGACAATGTTTCTGTACTACTCTTTTGTAGCTTGTCTTCAGTTCCCCCTCTTGCATACGTATTTTATGCATACATAGATTCTTGAAAAGGTAGGATTTCATTTTTAGTGACATCAGTCTTAGGACAGTAAATTACCCACTCCGTGAATAGGATAGCAATTAATGCAGATAATCCTTAGTAACTGCAAAACAAGCCTGTTTTGCCACAAATCTCAGAGGTTTTTAAAGATTTTTGTATGCAGGATTATCACTGAATTAAATGTTCAGACCATCTTTCAGTAGTATCTGAGTCTCTACATCCCTTTATCATTACTTCTAAAGCAGCTACCACAGTTATTTTTCCCTAGATTTTGCTCTCTAGTAGCAAGACTCTCAAACCTCTGTCTCCATATGCAAGTGCATTTGCAATAATCAAGACAAAACTCTTTGCATGCAGTGATTTTTCTAGGTAAGCGGCATGAATCAGTGACTGAAGACAGCATCATCTACACTGAAAGCTGCAGCTGCAAGGCAGGGTTTTTTAGCCCAGCTTTTAACAGGCAAAACTGATATCAGAGTTACTCACTGATAGGCACTGGAGCTTAGATGAATTTTACTTGGGACACCATGACTCTCCATCCGGGAAGCTATATTCACCGTGTCTCCAAACAGGCAGTACCGAGGCATCTTTTCTCCAACAACTCCAGCCAAGACAGGACCTGTATGGATCCCAACTCTAATCTTTACAGAGACATAAAACACCCCCCAAAAATGTCACTTGTTATTTAACATCTTTCTTAATGCTATCCAGCCACCTAAAAGTTCATCCTAAGACAACAGTGGCCACCAGTAAAATATCAAATATCCACAAAGAGATGCTTTGAATGACAAACATACCTGTGTGAGCCTTGCTTCAAGTCACATAGGGGTCAGAAGAAGCTCCTGGATGACCTACTGCAATACATTAACCAGAAGCATTGTTGCATTAACAACTTACTTGGATAGGATTTCCAGAAACTGGGTTCTGCACTCCTTTTGCTGCTATTATCATCCCCAAGGCGAAGTTGGCAACTCGCTCAGCGTGAGTGGATACAGGCACAGGCACCCCACCTACTACCATATAGGCATCTCCAATTGTTTCCACCTTTAATTGAGAGGGACAAGCATGTCAGTGTGCCATATGAACTGTGCTCAGGTGAGGGTTTGCTGTATGGGGCTCTTCTTACCTGCACCAACTCCCCCTTTCTCCTCAATAATGTTTCCAACACCAAAAAGCTCTAGCACGTGTGAGCTTCCTTGAGATGGGGATCCTTTCCTTGCCTCCACACTAAAAATTTCAATGGATTCTGTCCCTGCTTATTTGACAGACTTTGGATATCAGTGTGAGGTCCTAAGGAGTGAGGGATGCTATGAAAGTGGCAGATATTTTGTGCTTCTCTTACCCAGGACACACCTATATGCCAAGAGCCATCCCCAGGCACAGACTCCTGAGCCAGGAGGTTATCTGACAGCTGAGTGCTAGAAATTAGCTCAAATTCACAGGTGCTGCTAACAGTGCATTTCTTTTTTAAAAGATATTTCTTTTTTAATGTGTCACAAGAAAGCAAAGGAGCATGTTCACCAGTGATTATTATGGGGTTTTCAAGGAATTAAGAAACTTCCAGTCTCCAGGATGTCAGAGCATGCAAAGTGTGACCTAGCAGTCCAGGAGCATCCTTCCTTGCAGCCTCTGAGACAAATGCTGAAAGGTTTGTCCTCCTTCAGGCAGGCAATCTCCTTGAAGTGCATGCTAGGACACCTGAGAGACACTCTGGGGTTTGTCCTTGTACCAGAAACTTTGTTGGGAACAAATAGGCCTGATTCAAACAGAGAATTCTTACATCTTTACAATTCACTGTAAAAGACTGTTACATGGTAAGAAAATTTTCTAAGCTGCTCTTATGAGACTATATAATGTTACAGTTGCCATCAGTAAATAAGAGATCATGGGGAAATAGATTAATTTGATTTCTTAAAAAATGAACACCAGTAGGAGAGCAGGAACGTAGCTTTATCTTTGGGTTTGTTCATTAACATCATGACTTCAAACCACTCAGCTCATTAATCTTGAAAACTGTGTTCCTGTAGATGTCTCCTATCAGATGGCCAACTCCCCAGTAATGCCAGTAAATTGCTGTAACAAATTTAAAACAAGTGTATAAAGCTGCTAGTGTAAATAGATACCCTAATTATTTTTTAGCTCTAGTAGTAGATTTAATTTAACAAGATTTATTCATAACTTTAGATGTTTATGAGCTTGGAACAAGTTTCTCTGATCAATTTCAATATTCCATTTCTTTCTCAGTTCCCTGAAATAGTAACCTCATCCTCCCCCTCTGTACCCTAGTAACCCCCTTCAATATTAATGAGAGTTATATACAGGCATCAAAAGGAGAATATTACAGTGGCAGATAATTCACTTGTGATGGATGATTTAGATAGAATATGATGCTAATTTATCCTAAAATCTGTGGGCCATATCCTGGATGCTTCAATTATTGAATACAGTTTCCTTGCCAAGGCAGAAATGCTTCTGATGCCCCAGTGCAATTTACTGTGGGATGAACTGCATGCCTTGACAGAGCAAGGAATGGATGAGAGTTGGATTTGACTCTTTACTATTTCTGCCTTCCTAAATATTTAATGTGTTGAGAACAGACAGAAACTTAGGACTTGCTCGTCAGCTGGGTAGCTCTGGAGGTGTTAATAACACAAGCACTGTATGGCAGCCAAGGCTCTGATCCTTTCCACACCATCTGGAGACAACATGGACATTATAGTGTAGACCAAATCAATGCCCTTTGAGGTCAGCAGGAGATCTATACCATTGCCTAGGATCTCTATGAAGCAAAATGAAGTCTGGATATTACCTGGGTATTGTTTATAAGGTTGTGTCCCACTAAAGGAGACACTGTGATACCTATTTACAAAAGGTAGGAATAAAAGAACTATGAAAATTATTCAAGCTGGTTCATAAGCAGGATATCCTGTCAGGTTGAGTAGGCATTTGAGAGAGAGAAGAGAGACAGAGATGTGTGTGTGAAAGAGCAGCCATTCTGGTGTTACCTTGGTGGAAAGAGACTCCAGCCCATGACTGATGTTCCATTCCTGCCCCAAAATTTTAAACTTGTTTAGTCATACCTCTGCCAGCTTTTTAGTTTCTGTGCATGGCCACTACAAATATGCAGTATTTTCTGGTTAATCCAAAACCATGCTGGGGAGCACAAGGTTAAAATGCTCTGGCAGGGGGGGTTGGACTAGATGGTCTTTCGAGGTCCCTTCCAACCCCTAGGATTCTATGATTCTATGATTAAAAACAAACAAACAAACAAAAAACCTAAACAACAACAACAACAAACCTTTTTTCCAGACTGTTTCTACAGCCTGGATTGATCTGCACCTACCTTGTACACATCATGCACCGTGGTCAGCCTGTCAAACCGTAGGTACATGGAATTTAACATGAGAACTATCTGAATGGGTTCACACTGGGCACAGATGTTGGTAAAGGTCACAACATCGCTGAACAATATTGTGCACTCCTTAAACTCTCCTGTGGGCAGAAAGAACAGCACCAAGTACTTGGAATGGCTGGGACAACCAGGGCACCTGCTTGAGACCTGTTTGCAAAGCTGACTTTCTTGTCATGCTTTCAGGGCATGACCTAACAGTCCTAATGCAGGTGCTAGTATCAAAGAGGAATGTTAATTTAAGACTATATCTAACATAAGAATCATTGCACATCTCAAACTATGCAGATATCTGAATACATCTCTTTGTCCATCCATATTCAGGGTATGCTTTGCTCTTTATCCAGAATTTCATATATGCTTACTAAAGGGAATTTAAGCATATCCTTACTTGCTTTCTGTAATTAAACTTAGAATCATGATGACTCTAGGTTTATAAATAGCATAGAGGAACTATAAGAATCTTCTTGGAAAGATCAGCTTCTTTATTCCTTTCGTTTTGACCCCTCATTTCCCTGTATACCCATGTTGAAAACAAAAATCTCAGCTTACTGTTGAAACACTGAATTTTGTTCCCTAGCTGGGCAGCTGCTACCACCGTTCACCTCCCAGGGGTAAATTTTAGCAAACAGTTCCCACAGCTTAGTTTGAGAGAACAGGCCAATCTTTTATTTTCAGTGGAATTAAGGGTCTGTGGTTCTTCTACCCAGAAATTCCACCAACTAGAGACTGTACTCCAGGACAGTGATGATGGGACTGTGCCAGCACTCCATGTGCCTCTCTACCACCCTCTACCAGCATCAGCTGGTGCACGAATCAAGCATCCCAAAGCCATCCTGTTCATTCACCTGCCTCGACTCGCCTTCCCTCCTTCAGCTGGTTGGCCACATGCTGAGGAAGCATGGCATAGAGCAGAGCTTCAGTCTTTTTCTTCTCCTCCTCCAGGTGCTTCGACAGGACACGCAGCTCTTCCTTCTTCTTCTCCAGCTGGTTGGAGAGCTCCATCTCTGCCAGTCGCTGCTGGTTGAGAAGGATCAAATCCCTGGTCACGTCGTGGGGTGCGATGTCTGCAATGTGCATCTGCCGCTCCTCCAGCTCGTGCAGCGTGCGAAGCAAAGGTGAGCAGAGGTAGAGCATGCACTGCAGGGGCTCCATCCAGATCATCTGGCCTGTGGGAAACCAAGGTATTCAGCAGCTTGGCCTTTCATAGAATCATAGAATTGGCTGGGTTGGAAGGGACCTCAGAGATCATCAAGTCCAACCCTTGATCCACTCCCCCCGTGGTTCCCAGCCCATGGCACTCAGTGCCACATCCAGGCTCTTTGGAAATATCTCCAGACACGGAGAATCCACTACTTCCCTGGGCAGCCCATTCCAATGCCTGATCACCCTCTCCAGAAAGAAATTCTTTCTCATCTCCAACCTAAACCTCCCCTGGCACAACTGGAGACCCTGCCCTCTTGTCTTGCTGAGAGTTGCCTGGGAAAAGAGACCAACCCCCCCCTGGCTCCAACCTCCTTTCAGGGAGTTGTAGAGAGTGATGAGGTCTCCCCTGAGCCTCCTCTTCTCCAGCCTCAACACCCCCAGCTCCCTCAGCCTCTCCTCATAGGGTCTGTGCTCAAGTCCCTTCACCAACCCAGTTGCCTCCTTTGGACCTGCTCCAGCACCTCAATCTCCTTCCTGAGGGGCTGAGGGGCCCAGAACTGGACACAGGACTCAAGCTGTGGCCTCACCAGGGCTGAGTACAGGGGCAGAATCCCTTCCCTGGACCTGCTGGCCACGCTGCTCCTGAGCCAGCCCAGGATGCCATTGGCCTTCTTGGCCACCTGGGCACACTGCTGGCTCCTGTTCAGCTTCCTGGCAATCCAGACTCCCAGGTCCCTTTCTGCCACTCTGTGCCCAGCCTGGAGCTCCCCATGGGGTTGTTGTGGCCAAAGTGCAGGACCCAGCTTCCTTGATATTACTGGTGTTTATTTTAGGGGATGAGTTCTAAGGACAGAGGCTTTTTGTAGAGTCTGGGCTGTCAAAGGAATTACTCGTGACTAGTAAAGTTCCCTGTTTTGGTAACATCACTTTTCTCCTCAAACTCCTGAGTTTTCTGAATCTTGGGAACTCCAGATTTGACACTGATTACGTACAGGTGAAAGGAGAGAAGGGAATATTAGGTTGTATTATGTAGTTGAGAGAAGCAAAATTGAGGTCATAGAAACTTAAATCAAATGTCATGATATTTAATTACATGAAGCACAGGATCGTTCTACTCTCATTCCTGTCAGTAAAAATAAAGCAAATAAAGTATATTTCTTTTTTTTGCTAAACTAGTGGTAAACTCTTATGTAACATTAGGAGGTGAGATTGAAGACAGAGAGCTGGAAGCCCAAAACCAATATATAACAGTACAGCTAACTGATCTATTTTTAACCCACATTTAAAACACAACCAGTAGCAAGTAACTCCCCTCAAAGACATATATTAAGAATGAAATTCACGTTTTAGGAGTAAAAATGCATGGAGGCACAGGGGAAGCCATTTCCTTCCTCCAGCTGTAGTAAGATTATCAGGACTCTGTCTGTAGGCTGTTCCCTCATCCCCTGCCCCTTCCCACCCCTCTCCCAGCAGCTGGGAACCAGGGGGATGCTCACTGTGTGCTATTGCAGGGATGCTCATCCCACCTTCCATTATAGTTTCTATATGCCAGAGATGTAATCTCAGATTTGTCAGCTGGTGTTGGGATCTTTCCCTTCTACTCTCTGCTGGGGGCTGAGCTTAAAATGTTGCTCCACATACAAAGCAGTAATCTTTTTTTGGCAAAGTGAACTCGTAGCAGTGCAGAGTGATGCTGTGTGAGGTGCAGGGGCTGATGTGTAGAGCTATGGGGTGGTGAGACCTGGACTTTTACACAGCTCATGGAACCTCCATGGTGAGCCCTGAGCAGAAGCTGACTCTGAGGGCATTGTGTCCCTTCCACAGGTAATCAGTGACGCAGAGGGCTGGGGAAATTCACAGGGCAATTGGCATTGAACCCTAACCAAAGCAAGCATCTTCAAGTACTGTTTCTCAAAAAAGAACCATCTAATCCTCACTGCACTGCATCAAATCCTCACTGTCCATTTATAGGACACAGGTGGAGCTAGGAGTCCATAGGACTAGTCCATAGGATTAGTTCAACTCCAGAATAATTCCTGATTTAATATCAACAGTTTTGCTACTGAAATGAAATCAGGGAAGTACCTCTCAGCTCTAGCATGGGTCGTTGTTTCCATGACTCTGGCATCATCTCTCTTTTAGTCTGGAAAACGAACTGGCTGTTGATGAATTTCTGAATGCTTGAGATGGTGAAGGGTACTTCTGGGTGAACAATGCTGAAGTACTGATCCAAGCAGATGCCCGTGGTCTGAAGGCCAGGTACAATCTTTTGAATGCTCACCCCAGCTTGCTTCACTCTGAGCTTAAAAAGAAAATACAGACAATGTGTTATAATTCATATCCTGTGTGGGTTCAGGCAAAGCAGTAGCTGATCACTGTTTATACATGTACACACACTTAGTTTTGCTATTTGGTAGGCTTATTTCTGAGCATATTTTCTATCTTGTTAGCATATTACTGCAAAGCTCTGAATGTGTCCTTCATAGCAAGACAAAACTCCCAGAAAGCAATGTTGTTATCTGAATGGTCTTTTCTATCAGTTGTTAGAAACAAACCAAACCAAACCTATCTGCTGTTATTCTTGCTTGCATTTGTATAGGCCTAACAAATAGCCTTACGTGTAGCTGCAAGAGGAAATGAGAGATACAAGAGTGTGTCCTACATCCTGAAACCAAAGTTACTGAGCCATACAACATCTTGGCACATATTAATTTTCTAATGGATTCCAGGGTTCTCCCACCCATCTCTGTGCAAAGGTTTATTCATTCTCTTTTAGCCTGATGACCGTACATGAGCTCTTAAGTCCTGCAGAAATGTCCAGAGTTGTCAACAGAGTTACTTAAGCAATAAGGGGTGCAGGGACTTAACCCTTTTTCCAAACTAGTAATTTTATCAAATAACACAGACTGGATATCCTGAAAGGTTTAAAACTCTGATTAATGTGGGCAGTGGCCTGAAGCAGACTACGTGCTCTGGAATCTCTATCAGCGTGATGCCAAAACATGTTCCTGTGTGACTGTATTCAGCTTACTTCTGTCCTACTTTCAGTTTCTCCTTTCTTTGCTCCTGTCTCAAACTAATATTCTCTGCATGGAACTGGGAGCAAGAGGAACAGTAGGTTGGTGAGAGCCCAGGCTAGCTGGAAACCAGCCACAGGGCAATCCCTCCAAGGGAAGGGCTGTCCCATTGCTGCAGAGTATGTGTGCACAAGGCAGGAGGCTCGATCCCCCTCCTGGAAGGTAATTAGATTTTTAGGTCCAGTTCCTACTAGATTTAATAGGTAGTTTGGTTTCCCCAGCAGAAGCATGAAGGAGAAGACTAAGGAAGCATGTATCAGTAACTGGAAGGAGAAGGGGACTAACTCTAAGTACAAGGCCAGTTTAAAGGATGGGTCACATCTCTGGCACATCCAAGGATAGGAAGGTGCTGAGAAACCTCAGAAAATTCTCTTCAGTGTTTGGTAACAGATAGACTGCTGCAATAAACCTTGTTGGCAACATCTGCAGCTGTTTCAGACGTGGTAAACTTTATAAATTCAAAGCATATTTTTTTCTGGAAGGATCCATATCCAGTTGCTGTGAGTGACTTTTATTGCATGTCTCTGTACAGAGCACTTCTGTAAATGTTAGGAATGAGTGTGCCCTGCAGACAGAGCACAGGCAGCACTGACCTGCAGGTCAGACACAAGAAAAGAAACATCTTCTATGATTTGTGCAAACTAAAGGTCTTTACCCCATGCTTGCCCTACCTACCTCTTTGTCAAAAACCATATGAAAAGGAAGTCCATTGCAAAATGTTTTTGTGTCAATCCAGAGGCTCTTGGGATAAACTGGATCAAATCCTCTCAGGAGCTTACCTGTGGCAAGATAAACGTGTAGTTTTTAACTGGTTTGCACTTCCTAAAACCAGTCAGCATTGTTTTTTAGCATAGGACTGAAGATTAACAGCAAAAATCCTGGTAGCACCACCTCCCATTTTATAGAAATATATTAAAAAACGGAGACTATAAGCATATAATATATAAAGGTTTACCACATTAGTGATGGATTTTTGGGTAGTGGAAGGTGTAATGTGGCTTTTAGAATTTACTCTAGATGGTAACTTTGGAAAGGAGTAGCAGCTACCAAGTTTAAACCACTCTTTTAAGTGCATCATCTTAGACCAAGTGACATGAAAAGGAATTATCAAGTGACGTTTTACAGAATAACACCTTTCTAGAAAAAACCCTGTTTGAGAGACAAAAGTGACAAGTCATATTCCATTTAAGTATCTGTCATTCCTAAGCATGCTTATTATCTGCAATTTTTCTTTGATTATCAGTGTCTAAACAAAAGAAACTTAACCTGAAACATTTTGACAAGATGCAGAGGAAATATGAATGGTAACTCCTAAACTGATGGGTGGGTGGAGGCTTGCTGACTTTCTTACTGAGGAGTCTGAGAAATGATGACAAGCTCCCTCTGAATGCTCTCTCACCTTTTCCTAATGTGATTATTCCTCTTACTGTTTTCCAGTGACTTTTCTTGACAGGGCAAACAGAGCTTCCTCTGTCTCTCATTGTATTCTTGGCTTTTTCAAGGGCCTGTTGAAATAAACCCAAAGGGAAACTCAAGGGTGTTTTTATTTTAATCATATTTTAGTAGTATATTGATAATGAACATTAATGTACCTCTTTATTCAGCTGGTTCTCAATTTGCTTCTCGGGGTCAGCATGATATCGAGGTGAGGAAGAAAATTTACTTCTTTCCTTGTATGAAAATACAGGGTTTTGAGTGACAAGAAAAACAATATGCTCTTTTTTACCAGTTCTTTCTTCTTCCTCTTTTTGATTGACTATTTCCATTGAAATTTCAATGTTAAAAAAATCCAGGGCTGCTGCACCAATGATTCCTAAAAGGGAAACAAAAGATAAAGTGTGGCCAGGAACAAACCCTTCCCATATTCCCTTCTGGAGGGCTCACAGTGGAATTTCACTGTTTCATAAATCACTTTTCTGAAGGGCTCTGGAAGAATCAGCCTGCTGTTACCTGTGACATTCCTAGAGGTGTTGCCATGATAAGAACATGTGCATAGGAGATAAGCTTTAAAGTTAGGTTTTCTTTTGTCTGGTCTGATTACAAATGCTTATTTTCAGTCAAAAAAAGCTCAGCAGGCTATCTGAAGGCTTTGTCTAAATATTCATACATTGCAATAATATGAATTCCCATTAACTCAGAAAATGCATGGGGTCTAAAGAGATTCTGCTATAACAATCTATTTCAGTCATTGCAAACCATTTTCTTACGAAAAGAAGGAACCACCTTTCCTGAAGATGAACAATCAGCTCTCTCATTTCTGTTTAGCTATTAGGCAAAACACTGGACAATGATATGAAAAGCTCTGTCTGAAATTCCAAATAGTTCTGTGCTTCAGTAGGAATACGAAATGAGTTTAATCAAAAGGAGAAGGTCTGATAAACTTCTAAATTCAGAAGGATCTATAAAAGTAAGGAATATGATCATCTCTTACAGACTTAGAGCTGTTTAACTCTTGCTTGAGTGCAGCTGTAGAGATTCCTCTAAACGCTGGTAAAAGTTTCAGTTGTGAGCAGGGCTCTGTAGTAGCTTTCTGGGTTGCCTGCACTACAGGAGGCTTTATTACAGAATAGAATTTCTACCTCACTGTAATTTAAGGAGTGATCTGAGAACTGGTTAGACACAATGCACATATTTTCCTTTCAGAAGGGACATTCTGTAGGAGTTCGAGGGCAACCAGGCTGGGAAGGGACTCGAGCACAGATCCTATGAGGAGAGGCTGAGGGAGCTGGGGGTGTTGAGGCTGGAGAAGAGGAGGCTCAGGGGAGACCTCATCACTCTCTCCAACTCCCTGAAAGGAGGTTGGAGCCAGGGGGGGGTTGGGCTCTTTTCCCAGGCAACTCTCAGCAAGACAAGAGGGCAGGGTCTCAAGTTGTGCCAGGGGAGGTTTAGGTTGGAGATGAGAAAGAATTTCTTTCTGGAGAGGGTGATCAGGCATTGGAATGGGCTGCCCAGGGAAGTAGTGGATTCTCCGTGTCTGGAGATATTTCCAAAGAGCCTGGATGTGGCACTGAGTGCCATGGGCTGGGAACTGCAGCAGTAGTGGATCAAGGGTTGGACTTGATGATCTCTGAGGTCCCTTCCAAACCAGCCAATTCTATGATTCTATGATTCTATAATTCTGTAGCAGGAATGGACACTTCTGGTCTGGACTGTCATACTGGAAATCTTGACGAAGCTACTGGGAGCTAGGAATGATCAGGCAGTAGGGAAATGCCAAGGTCAGGTGTTTGGTTACAAACTCTGCCAGGCCTCACTTCCACCTGAAATTCACCTGAAAAAAGATTCTGAAGCCAAGCAAAGTATTTCTGCAAACATATGGTTGCTTTGTGTATACACTGCATTGCCAGCAGATCCGTGTTCTGCATTCTGATTACCTGGCACAATATGGCACAGACCTCTTCTGTCAGAATAGTAATGTAAGTGCATGGAACCATCTTCATTCTTTTCCACCCTGAAAGATGGGGCATTCATCTCCTGAGGAAAAACAAACAAAACCAAAACTTTGGTGTCTTTTGCTGGTGAATTCCACTTATACACAAGTATCCCATGCCCTAAGATTTTGGAGTAATGTTTCAGAACATAGTAGAGCCTGTGACAGCATCTTTTCCCATTATTTATCCACATCCATGAGATGCTGCTCCTTCTGCTGTGAACTCTGGCAAAGTTCACCCATACCTGCTCAGTAATTACTTGAACTTGCCTGGTAAGAAATGGACAGGTAGCTGTGCAATGCATCCAGGTTCTCTATGAACTCATAGAGATTTCCACCCAGTGTCCTCAGCATGTGGTCATAACCTGAGCGTTTACAGAATTCAAAAAAATACTGTCCAAACTCTCTCAGAACCATGTCAGCAGGAACACCTGGCAAAATAAAGATACCTTAGTGAACAAGAAAGCTCTTGCAATATTGGCAGGAGGATCAGGACTGAGTGCAGAAAATCTGCAACACAGGGAAGGCATTCCAAAGAGCACAGGAGACTAAAACCTGGGATGCAGTCTCCGACTTGACTAAGGATGGTTCATTTTTGAGGCCTGGTGACACCTACCTAGTATTTTGCAGGCTTTGTCGATAAGTTGCATTGTAATATCATCTTTGTAAACCTCAAAAGTCAAGAAAGAATCCTGGACTCCAGCCTGCAATCTGCAAGAGAAGGCAGTATTCTTGTCTCAGCAGTGCTGTAAATGTCACATGCTTGAGTGACCCAACTGGTCTTCATTAGGCACTTCTTCAAGCCATGTATTGCAATGCACCACCTCCCCTAATGGTTTAAGAGTGTTGTTTTCTATGGCTGAATGGTGGTGTCCACTTCTCTATTTCTGTTGTTTCACATTACAGCATTACAGTAAACTGAGGGATTTGGGCACTGTACTGCAGGGTGCTAAAGCAAGGGAATTCTTGGCTTGGCTTCTGGTATACTGAACTGTTGTTCAATGTAGACAATATCAAGCTCTTGGGTCTCCACACCAAAAACTTGCTGATTTTTTTTATTCTGCCTTCAGTGGCTGTTGTATGAAGCTAAGTATCATTTATAGATCTCTATATCCTGGAACATCCCATACAGCTCAAAGACAAAACTAGACAAGATGCTATATATTTAGCTGCTTTTCTGAAAGTCATGGAATTAATCTGACTTTATACCAAGGATGACATCTTTTCATTTTAATTACTTTTCAGTATTGTCACAGTGAGCCAGCCAAGTTGTCTATAAGAATAAATGTCATTCTTAATTATCTGGTAAGACAAATTAATTGGGACAAATAAGCATCAGAGTGTGAAGTGTTAAAAGGTAAGAAACTCTTGCTTTTTTTCCCTGCTAGTTACTTCTAATAATTACTTGAGATATTCATCAGCTACCGTTTATTTACCAGTGAGAAATTGTAATCCTCTGCTGCTAAATTCCCAAGCACTTATTTGCAACAAAAACATTTATGGGGAACACATTACCTTAATTCTTCCCATGTTTCTTCACCATACTTTTCAATCACCAAAGACTTCAGGCATGTATTTATAAATCCATACTGAAAAAGCAAATATATGTAAAGGGAGGAGCCACACAGATTGCCCAGATGCAGCCCGAACGTCACTTTCTTGTATTTTTCTTTCTTGTAAGATCAAGTAATAATGTTTGACAGCCATTATGTCTTTCAGCAAGCAGCACAGCCTTTACCTCAGCGTTTCGCAAGCCTCCGGCAGAACAGGGCAAAGACACTGGATCCTGTTTTACAGGAAAGAACCCAGAGCGAGCAGGCCAGGGCTCTGCTCTGCCACACAGCAGCCCGGAGCACGTCCCCGGCGCGGCTGGCACCGCAGCCATGCCCCGCGGCACCAGCAGCAGCACCAGGTGAGTTTGGCTTTGCCCCGACTGCCATGTTTCCCGTCTGTACTGACAGAGCTCAGGCTGGAGAGGGTGGGGAGGAGGGCGATGGTTAAAAGGATAACCGTGAGGAGCAGTGGCACCGCAGCGGCAGCCGAGGATGGGGTGACACCGGAGCAAAGGGTCGCGACCCGCCCGGGCACGGCTCGGCTGAGCTCTGGGGCCAGGGGTGAAGGTCAAGAGCTGGCTGGCTGCCTATCCCTCCCCGACAGGAGCTGTCTGTCCCCGGCAGACGCTGTCTGACTCTGACACTGGCCGAGGATGTCTGTCTGTCCCCGACTGAAGCTGGCTGTCCCCAGCACAGGCTGGCTGTCTGTCTGTCCCCAGCAGGAGCTGTCTGGTTGTCCCGCCCCGCCGCGCTCCCAATCCCCCCCGCCCCGGCGGCAGCCCGCTACGGCACGGGTTGGAGAAGGCTCGGCAGCTCCTGCCTGGCCCCGGCCCGGGCATTCCCCCGCTCCCCGCCGGCCGCTCACCATCCTGCCGCCGCCGTCCCCGGGGCTCCCGCCGCTCTCGCCCCGCTGCCGGCCGGGGGTGCGGTGACACGGCCTGGCCCGGCCCTGCGCTTCTCACCCGCGGTCTCCGGCGCGGGAACGCGCTGCCGCCGCGCACGGGGATGCCGGGGGGTGGGGGGGGGCTCGGAGTGTCCGCCCCGCCCGGCCTGTCTGGGTTCGGCAGAAAACGCGAGTTTCCTGCAGGTGCCGGTGTTGCAGGAATCGGGAGTGCTCTCGATCGGCATCGCTGCCGCCTTTGCAGGTTCCCCGTCCCGGCTCCCTGTTGCTCCTGGAATCTCTGGCGTGCCCAGTTGGGACGTGGCGTGTGGTCAGATCCAGCTGGACACAGATATGTGCAGCCAGGATCACCGGGATCCAAACCTCCCGGGGCCTCCCTGGAGCGAGCATCCAGGACTATGATGAGGGACCAGGGTGTCTGTTTCCTAGACAATTGCAGGAACAGCAATGGTAGAGTCGATAACCACCTTTATCCAAGGATAGGAGGTTTTTTAGGGAGCAGCAGCATCTTTTGGCTGGCTGGTGGATGCTGCTGAGCCATATGTTGCTGCCTTAGCCTGAGGAGCAGGAGATGAAGCCACTTGCACACAACTGCCCGATGTGCAGGTGGTGTTTGCAGCCCCCCAGCCCGTCTGAGAGGAAAGGGCATGGATGTGAGCAGGAATTCAAGGGTTGGTTTTAGATGCAATGAATTAATGAGACTGTGCCCAGCAGAGCTGTCTCATCTCCTCAGTTTATTTTTGGAATAATTATTTGTACGTCCCTTTTGAGAGTGGATCTTGAGAGGATGTGATGGAGAGCTGTGTGGGGAAAAACACTCTTTCCCTGATAAAGACAAGTGGCTGTTCTCTGTCAGCCAAGTACAGCACTGGCAGCTCTAGGGTGGTGAAAACCTTGTTTCACCCACTTTGTTGGCAGTGTTTGGTGCAGAGCTGCTGCTGGTTTGGCCAGAAGGGTTTTGCTTCTGCTGTGGGGACTCTGAGGCATTGTGCCTGTTGCTCTGTTTCTGACCCCTCAGTGCTCTTCACAGGTGTTTAGATAAGCCCATCAAAACCTGCTGGTAGCCCTGTGCTCCCACGAGCCCTGTGCTGCCTCTGTCCTTCCATCACTTCGTCTGTACTTTCCTTACCTTTCCACCCCACAGATATTAGTGACTTGGGTGAGACTTGGCTGATTGATATAAACCAGGTGGTTTTTTCTCCTTCAGAAGAGCTGTCTTCTCAGCCAAACACTACTTGGAGACTGGCTGAGGAGAAGAGATCTAATGAAAGCCTCAACGCTTGCTGTATTCTCACAGCTGTGCTGGAGAGGGCTGACAGCATAGAAATGTATACTCAAGCCCCTCTATTTCCTGGACAATATCAAATATTTATTTAAACGTATACCCATCAGACCTAGCCATCAGACCTAGCCTCAGCCAGTGCAACAGATGAAATTTGGTTTCTCTTGGTTTGCTTTTCCTGCTGCCTTGGTAAGGGGCATAAGTGCTTATGCCTTGGTAAGGGGGTAAGTGCTGGCTGCTGGCAGCTCTGCAAGAGGTGGTGAGGACCCACAGCCCCTTGGGGGGGCCAGTCCCAGCCAGAACTTTACCACAGCCTGCAAAGTAACTAGAAATGATTGGGTTGGGTCTTTTTGGCATCCAGTGCCATCCATACAAATGTAACCCTCTCTGTAATTACTGATTACTGATTACAGCATAAATCTGCTGTTGATGTGAAACCAAATAATCTGACACTAGGACTGACAAACCAGGATGGTAAAGCTAAAGGAAATGTAAGAGGAATAAGCACCAAATCATATTGGTTCACTTATTGCTTTTAAGATATACATTAATAATTTTCAAATGTATAAAACCTGAATCACTGGAGGGATTTGCCAATAAGTATAAATAATTCCGTATCCTTTCTCATTGCATACATGACAGCTACATAAATAATCCATTGATTTACAGTTATCAACTATCAAAAGGGTTTGGAGATGCAATTCAGATAGGCCATCCAAAATAGAAATTAATACCTGTATTCTACATCTATATTGCACAATGTAATTCATACTGCAATTGACTCTATCATTATTGCTTTAGCCCTTCTTTGGTTAGGGAATTGATCCTACTGGTTTTTCAGGTGTGTTTGTCGTTAGGAGAGAAAGGTGGATAAAGAATCTTCAAGTCAGGATTATCTATGTGCTGCTCAGCTTTCACAGTCCGTGGCACATGATGTGCCCTCAGCCATCTCTGTCATCTGGAGGTGGATAACAGAAGCCTTCCAAAGTAAGAACAGAAAGCAAGAGGAGAAAAAATTATAATGCACTTCTGGTGTGGCTCCTTTTAAGATCTCTTCATTCCTTTGGCACAGTGCAATCAGTGCTTCCTAGAATGCTGACATCAGCAGCTCTTTCTGTGTGTAATTGCCAGTCTTTAATCAAAGACAGAACACCATACATGTTTCTGTTTCTGAGCCCACTCTGTGTGAAATGGAGACAACAGTACCACCCTTGCCAATCTGTTGATGTGCTCCAGTGCTGGTGCTGGTGGTCCTGGTCCCTTTGGGCATGGAGCAGTCAGTCTGGGTCTCTGCAGGACCCAGTTGCAGCAGGCTGGCAGTGACACAACTTGTCACCTGCTGCAGGGGTAGCAGAGCAGGAGTGCTTAGAGCAGGATGCAGGATGGCCTTAGTTTCAGAGGGTTTCTTCCTTCCCAGAAGACACAGGGTAGACTGGGGCTAAGTTCAGGGAGAGCTGTGCAGCAGGGTTCTCCTGGTCTCTATCCTGTGAGGTTGAGCCATGTCCTGAGGGCACAGGATACGTTCAGTAAAGTCTGGCTGAAAAGCTTCACCAGTGCACAGCCTGTTCTTCCACCCATCACCAGCCTGGTGGCCACTTGCTGAATATGGGGTCGGCTGCTATCAAGTGTATTGGTACCTTGCAAACTGCTAAAAGTGATGTGTCTGGGAGCCAAGCAGCAGCCTCAGTGTTATGCAGCTCAACTTGTAAAATTCTATGACCTTCCCAGCAGTTTGTGTCTTATCATTCTTCTGCATTTGTGGCAAAAGATCCATTAATTCAGGAAGGGGGATGCTGTGGCCATGCCAAAAGAGATACTCATCCATACCTGACAAAAATAATTACACCCAGAGACAGTTTCCCCTGGCCTTTTGTTGTGCTTGTACCCAGCTCATACTAAACAGCATCCTTGAGCTCTAAGTAGTTCAGCAAAATAAATGGGCTATCTGCAGAAACACTCTGCATTGTTTTCCCCAATTACTTGAGAACCGAGAATATGCAAGATAGCAATTTATAACTTCTGGTTACAGCCTTGGGGAATGCAGTCCTAGACTTCCATAGCCTGTGTGTGCAAGGTCGTCCTCCTTTTTACTTCTTTTTCTTTCTGCTGTGTGATTGTTAGCAACAATGCAAAGCCATATGTTAGTTGCCATGGTGGAGGGGCTGCTCCCATAACCATCTGAGCAGAGCACATTCTAATCATTGCACTATGGAGCCCAAAATACCTCAGCAGTAATAAAATCCTTCCTCCAAGTGGCTGCCAGGACTCTCCTCGACTGAAGACCTGGAGGACACAATACTTTTTATCATACTTACTCCAAATGCAGCCTCACATCCGTTGTTCGGGTATCATGTGTTCACATTTGTCTAGAATTAGCCTGCACAGTGGCTTTGTAGTGACTTGAAAAGAAAAAGAATCTGTCCTTCTACCAATGGAAACAAAAAAGGAAGGTTTAAATATATGTATTGGTAGGCTTCCAGTACTTCCCAGTACCAAGCCACCAGGACAGCTGATGTAGAGTCTAGAGAATGAGTGAAAATAATCACAGAAAATGTGCTGCCCTGCAGAGCTTGGGTGGCTCCAATTTTTGAGTTATATATTTAAACACCTCAAACAGTTATATTAGCATCCTTACTAAAGACCCTGGGCAAATTGTGTTATTAATGTAGATTAACTCAACAGCAGTGAAACTGTACTGATTCAGACTTTACCCTCAAGAAAGCTTTCAAGACCCCAGCTCCTCTGGTTAACTGTTAAGCTGAGCTGGAGATGGGAGCCCAGATCCACAGCATTTAAATTGGCTTTGGAAAACTGTTGGGAAAAGTCAAAAGCTTGGGTCTAAAACCTGTTCCCAAGTGCCCTTTGTTGCATTGACAGGGAGGATATTGAAGAAAGGTAAGATTTGCTCAAAGAGCTGGATGGCTTTGGCATTTTTTCCTCTCCCCCATCTCTCCACGTGTTGCTGCCATGGAATTCTCCCTTCCTGGTGGATGCCTGGCCTGGGGCTTCCATTCCCAGGCACTCATCTGCTCTGAGCTGGGGAAGTCAGGGCTGCATCCATGAAAACAAATGTCATGCAAAGTAGAAACGGGTCCTGTGGGTACGTTTGCTGTGTAAAACTTTCAGGCTAAAGTATTTGTATCTCTCACCTCACTACTTGGATTCAAAAGCCAGCATCCTGTATCTTTGTTTTCTAAACAGAAAATAGCTCATTACTTGTATTTTGCCTCAATTGCTCGTTAATGAAATTCCTTCCAGCTTCAGCATCGTTGCAATGAGCTACGGAGAATCATTAATTTCGACTGCCTGGGCCTGGGATGCAGCTTCTGCTGGAGCTGGCAGACAGCACAGTTAGCCAGCAGACTAGAAGAATGTAGTCAAGAAGAGTGCAAAACTGGGCAAAAGCCAAGGCTCCTCATGCCATTACATCTGTACTGTGCTCCAAGCCACATAGCTTGGACACATTAACATATGTTTGGTTGCTTTCTCGGGGCTTGTTCCTTTGGAAAAGTTACTACAAACTTTGAGGTGCTTGAGTCAAACGAAGGAATAATGTGACAACAGCTGGACTGTTAAACAAGGCTGTATCTGAGGGCTCTGGGGTCTATTTTTCTCCCATCCCATCCAGTTCCTTCCCCTCTTTGGAAAGAGGGCCTTTTGGGTGCTATTTGCATCACCTGTCCACTCCTAAGTAATGAATACAACTGCAAGGGGACAGTTCAGGAAATCAAAGCAGTTTTTCAGCATGTCCCCAATAATGTCGAATAAATAATGACAAGCAAATGTTGGCACTGGCTTTATTTGGGTTTAATATTGTGAGACATTGCTGCTTTACTTTTGGTAATTATAATCCAGCTAATCTCCATTATGGAATATTAAGCATCTGGGAAATTTGTTCTTAAGAGGTGAACTTGGCTTTCCTGGGGCTGTGTGTCTTAACACACTGGTGGCTGGTTTCCTTTTCTCATTTCTGCCCCAGCCTCCATCACATCCAGCCTTTTTTTCTTTTCATATCAAACAGCTCTTTCTTCTAATGAGCTTTTACTTCTTTGGCTACCCTCCCCCCCTGCACCATCTACCACAGATGCCCTCCTCGTGCTTTCAATGTTAAAAAAAAAATTAAAAAATTAAAAATTACTCCCCTAAGTAATTTTTTTTTCTTTTGCAATAGCATTGTATAGCACACTTAGACTTTTTATATCATTATTAACATCTGGTTTTCCTCTCCTGAACTAGATCTGTGAGCTATATCCTGCTTGGTCTTTTTGACTGCAAAATACTTGGATCCCCTCTGAGCAAGGGTGATGTTTAACATCTTTTTTTTTTGTTGTTGATAGGGATAAACAGTTCTCCATCTTTAGGAGAGGCACAAGCCCAGCATGGTCTCAAGTTTACAGAGGGGTACAGCTCCCATGGTCCCCAAGAAGAACCAGACCTGAGCTTTGATGGTGATGCACTTTTGGAGAAGGAGGAGGTATACAAAAAAATTCCCTTGCTTAGGCACTGTAAGTAATGTTTGGGAGTAGTAAACTCTCCTGGAAAATCCAGGTGGAAATCTGTGACAGTAATGCAGGAGAGCTCCAAGGGGCAGAGAGAGAGATGGCTCCTCCAGTGGGGCAGGGTTTAAATGGAGCACCAAAGTGTCAGGGGGAGGTGGTGGGAGCAGAAACTCAGATACAGACAAGCTGATAGCAAGCTGTGAGAGGCAGATGAAGGTGGCCTTGTGTTTTCTGTGCCTCCACCTACAGCTGTAATCTCCTTTTTGATCTCTCCCTTTCGAAACTGTAGGTGTTGGTGATGATCTAAGCAGCACCTGACTCGCCAGCCACTTGTCCCGGGAGGAGGGCAGCTCTGTGGCGTGATGGGGGAGTGGCTGTCACCCTGGCAGATCCTGCTGGAGGATTAGCCCAAGATAGCCATCATTTTTCCTTTCACACTTCAAACTTCTCCTCACATCAAATCAGTGATGAAGAGACTGGAAAGGCACAGAGCTGAGTGGAGAAGAGCTAAGTGCCAGGAAAACCAAAGGACTGATCCTTCTCGTGCGTTTTCTGATGTTTATTGTGGATTCTGTCTCCCTTGTGTATCTCTATAGAATGAATCTATGTTGTAATGCAGAAAGGTCATTTTCCCTCTTCCCCCAAAAAACAAACTAAGACCAAAAAACAAACTGAGAACAATATAGCCAAACCAGCTGCTATTAGATATATAAAAAGATTCATGCCAAAGTTTTAAACTGCTGGGCTGACTTCTGCTGTGTCTGGTTATACTAACCCTCAGGGGAAAAAAAAAATGTATTTTTGTAAGCTAGGAACTGTAAAAAGACAAATAATAATTTCTCACTAGCCCAAGCTAGCTGCTGAAAATGCATTGCACCTTTCTGGTTTGTTAAAAGTGGGCTGTGGCCAGCCAATAACTCTGTGGTTTAATGTGGGGACAGCAGCAGCCTTCATTCTGGGTTTGGATTTGTGCTTGGTTTTGCACTGATCTAAAAACAAGATATGATCCATCCGAGATTTTGAGAGTTCTAGTATTAAACGTGGAGTTACATAGATTTAAGACCTCTAGCAATTCCCCTTGAGTCATTTTTTTCCTCTGATAATTACTTTTGCCAAACACGGTATTTTCCAGTTTGCACATCCCAGTCTTTCACGGAATGGGGACAGGAACTAGGATAAGACACAGCTGTGGAATTCATCCACGATGTGCATATGCACCTGTGAACCAGGAGCAACAGTGCAGAGGTGCAGTGATGACTTTGGCTGCAGGAAATAATAGATTAAAATGATTTTGTTAATTAGCTTTAAAATGTTACTTTATTTCTGCTTGATGGGCCTGTACACTATATAAAACAAATATCAGGTACCAGGGTGTGCTGTGCCACCTCTTCAAAGCCTTGTGCAAGTGATACTTGCAATACAGGTGAATGGTGGTGTCTGCATTTTCCTAAGGAAAACCAGAAAAGCAGCGTGACATGCACTGGGCAAAGGGGAGCTGACCCAGCACATAACTCCAGAGCTTCTGGCCATCAGGTCTGTACTCTGGACCTTGTTTTGTCAGGTGAAATAAACAAGTGCAATGTCAAACTGGAGAGGTGCAAGCTTCTAACTGAGCAGAACCACCAAGCAGGTAACTGGGAGGAGGCTAGCTCCAACTCGTCCAGCTCTTCTGTCCCAATAGCTTGCCTGATGGTGTAATACATAAAAAGCAGCAGTAATCCTGCTGTCCAGTAACATGTCTAGGCTAGTTAATGTCATCTTCACTACAGAAATGCAGGAAGGAACAGAGCACAGGTAAAGCCAACCCAGATCTTTCCAAGGGTTGGCTACTGAGCTGAGAGACACTGAGTTAGGTTGGCTCCACTGCTTACTGGGCTTCCTTTGGCTGCTTCTAAACCAACAGCTTCGTTCTCATTTTGCCCTGTGGCAACATCCAGCTACCAAAAATTGCAGCACGGGTTTACCTATGGAACCTGCTGCTGCTGCTTCTGGGACAACACCTCTTCTCTTGCCTCACCTCTAAGAATGGGCATGAAAGAGAAGGTACCATTGCCTGCTTCCACACCTAAGCTCGAGAGAACTCTTCATTGAGCAAGAAATATTAGTCTACCTTTTGAGGCTCTTTTTCTAGCATGGAGTAACATCTGCAGCTGTATGTCTTGGTCCCTGTGCTTTGGAGATAGAGATGGGAATGGCAGTGGAATGTACTGGTGCCAAAAGAGCACCTGGCCCCTGAGCACCAAGGTCACTGCTGTCATGCAGGCTGTCTGGGCTTTGGGCTCTTCTGACAAGTACTGCTGATGGCATCACTGTCTGAAAACCTGCTCCATGTTCAGGATTGTTCCTAGGAACCCTGCATCTTCTTGTGCATTGCTACTATTTCCTTGCACCATGCTTAAGCAAAGGAAAAATGAGGCCAAGATCTCTGAGCAGCCATCCAGCACCAGAGAACTCTGTGGCCAGAGTTAATTTTGAAGAATCTTTCAAATTCATGCATGTCCCCAAAACATGATTAAAACCCGTGGTTACTCAACAGCATTTGATTCACAGGACTATGACTGCTGAGCACCAGGAAAGTAATAGATCTGACTGGGTAACCTGTGTGTCTGGAGACATAATCCTTCAAGCCAAGTCATTCTCACAAGGTTGGGAAGTCCATGAATGACAATTGCTGCCATTGCCACAGGTCCTTATTAAAACATAGAGTAAAATCATGGAATCATAGAAGGGTTCTGGTTAGAATGGACCTTAATGACCATCTAGTTCCAGCTCCCCTGCATGGATAGGGACACTTTCCACTAGATCAGGCTGCTCAAAGCCTCATCAACCTGGCCTTCAACACTTCCAAGGAGGGGCATCTTCTGCATTCCACCCATCGCATAATTCCAAGGAGAAAACACTGAGCAGAAGCCCTGCTTCAATGGTTAACTTACTGCCTACCTAAATTTAACATCTTTTTTCCTTATGGCTGCAGAAATGAGACCTTGGCTGAAGCTCCTGTCAGCGGTGAGTCTGATCAAGCAGTGCCTGCATCTGTCAGCCAGCTTGGCACCACCTCACCACATGCTGCAGCTGAGCTCCAATGGATTTCATATGCAAGTAGGCCTGAAAGGCATATTAATTTTTAATTAAAAGTGTAAGTTTTAGGTGTAGAAGACAGTGTCAGTAATATGTATGTTGCTACGAACGAAGAGGTAGGTCTCAAGCTGTGTATTGTTAGTAAAGAAACTAAAAATCTCTACTGAAAATAAATACACATATTTGTGTGTGTGTATATATGTAAGTCTATTTTAAAAGACATCTGGCACAAGTAACACCTTTGCAGCAATGGGAGCATCCTGCCTTGCTCCAACTTGTGTTCAGCTTCATAGAACTTGATGTCTGGAGCAGCTGCACACAGGAGGAGGAAGTCACAGCCGGTGCAAAGAGCTTGTATCAGAAGGGAAAAAATCCTAAAAATAATGCCATAAGCTAATTCTGACACACATGGAAAGAGCTTGGCAGAGCTGCATAGAGGATTGGTTAGTTTTGTGGTGATTTCTATGCAGGCTGGCTTGGATTATCTTTTTTGATGATGAGTATCTAGGAAAGAGAGGAGAAGTGGAAGAGAACATGAAAAGAGAGAAGTTTGGGCTATTAAGAGATATTGACTAGAAAATGAATTTTCCATATGGAAAGAGTTGCATCTGTTTAGCCCTCTTCAGAACACCCTTGCTTCCCAGGAAGTTGTTTTTGAGTTTGGCAGAAGGGGTGCAGATCTGGATTTAGCTGCTTGTCTCTTCTTTCTGGATACTTTCCTGCAAATACTAGAAGTCAACTCTGGAATATCATAGCTTTTCTTCTTATAAGTACCTATAAACGTTTTCTTGTCAGTAAGCACCATCTGTCACTCTGTAAACAGCCTAGTCCTGTATTTACAGGGAGATGGGAGTATGTGCTAAGGAACCCACATCTCCTGTTGATGGTTTACCAGCTATGCTTTACACACAACTTCAACAAAGAAGTCACTTGTAATCATTTCTCTCCCTTTCAGAAATGCATTTATATGTATGTGTGTCTGTTGTTCTCCTAACCACCACGAAGGAGTGTTTCAAAGGTTTCCTTAAAGGTAACAAATGGTTTTGAATAAGAACGTTTTTGGGTGTCTGTCTGTCAGAGCAGTTCTGAAACGTGAAAGCAACATTAACAACAACAGTTTAAAAAAAGAAAGAACCTCAAAAAAGCAGGTAACTCTCCCCGAGTGAAAATCCACAGCTAAATGAATGACCCTTTTAACAAACTGCAAAAGCCTTCATAGATGTTTCTCCTGTGGCAACTGGGCCAGCGTTAGGGTGATTGATGGGGCTTGTGAAATAATCTTCGGGACTTTCCACTCTGATCAAAAAGCCTTCCCAAGTCCTAATAGTCAAGCTGCCCCAGAGATGGAGCACAGGATGTCTTCATAGATCTTTGAGATGCATTAAAAACTGCAGCCTTTCTTTCAGCAGTGTAAGTACATATAAATCTTTGGTACTTTTCCAGCTGCTCACTTCAACCTGTCTATGTTTTGAGATATAGGTGTGAAAGAAATACACTTGTCTTTAGAAGTGAACTAGAAAAGGATTTTTGTTTGTTTAATTTAGAAGCTGGCATTCTGCCTCATGCTTTTTCCAGTTGCTAATAGCAGGCAACTTTAATCTCTGCCAGGTCTTGAGAACAGCTCGAGGCACTGAGCAAACAAGAGGACAGGATTTACACCTTTGCATTTGGCTGACTTCGCTTAATTTGGCAGAAAAAAAAAAAAAAAACAAAACCTTTGGCATTCCTGGCTTATAAGAAATCTGCAAACTAAGTGAAGTTTGCTGAGCTGTTGCCTGATGTCTAGGAGTTGCTAAACTGTGACAGCATTTCAACAACGAAATGGCTAAAATAACACAACCATTGCTGCTCTGATTTCTAAAACACCTCGAGTTCATGCTAGAATTTACTTGCTTTTGTTTTCCTAAACAATCCAGTATTACAGACACGGTTTGAAGTCAGCATTCACCCCATAGAGTTTTCATCAATGTGCACATATTTGTTAAATTTGTATTTTGCCAAGATCCCTTCTTGATTTAACAAATAAAACAAAAATGGAAATTTTTGAGGATGAGAGTTCTTGAACCTGAAACCTTGCAAGTTGATTAAGAGCCTTCTTAAAGGCAGTTGGATTGATGGCAAGGTCACCAAAGGACACAGGCCTATTTGTGGAGAATAGATCAAAGATTATGCTCTAGAAAATGAAAGGAAAAATGGAGGAAGTGTTTCTAATGTATGTGTATACATACAGTTGTCCTGCATATTAGAGATGTCAGGAATATCACTTGTAATAGTCTTTAAAGCAAAATTGAAGGAAATGTTAAGTACTACTGATCAAAAAGCGAAACTGAATCCTTTTGAAACTGCCAGAGTAGTGTGATTGGTGTGTGTTTTCACCACTGTTTTGGTTTTTATAGTAATCCTGAGACCAATAAAAAGTAGTGAAGCATACAACTGAATCAATATTATCAGTTGAAAAAGGTTTCTGATAATAGCAGTCTGTCCCTGGTTCTTATAACTTAATTAGAAGATCAAGAAAAGCAGGTGGGGGAGATTACAATCAAGCACTTCTCAGGATTTTTTTTATTATTCCTTCACTTGCAACTAGGCATAGCAGGATCCCATTGAACTGAGAAGAAGACAATTATATTCCAGGGATCTCCTGTCTTAATTTACCATCAGCATTCCCCCTCCAAACTGAAACAGAAAGATTTTGCAGATTCAGATTTTCTTTCTGTTGGCATCAAGCTTGATGTTTGCTCAAATGAAGGAATTCCATGGATATGTGTGATGAAAAGTTATTTTCAAAAGGGCTGTGTGCAACGTCGCTCCTTTGAGGAACACGGCTTGGCTTCTGGGCAGAATCTGCAGACTCTCTAACAGCATTCTAAATCAAAGTAGTCATTTTAGTAATGACATGAATAAATCATTCCCTAGCCAGGTAACTGCAGCCAAATAAGCCTTGAGATCTGGCCACAGCTGATTTCAATCCCTAGAAAGAATTTGGGTCAGAAAGAAAGCAGGCTTACGTAAAGTACATCAGTAACAATGAACTTCTGTTAATATACACTCCATTTCTATTAAGAAGATTTTGCCATACCTCTGATACACCTATCCCAGGAAAACTGTCTTGCTCATAGATTTTTATTCTAGTGTATGGAGCTCTTCATCCACTATGATCTTGCTTTTTCTGCACTTTGTGTTTTAATGTCTTGAGAAACTTCATCGCCGTTTCAACCCCAGGGTTCTGTGCTCCCAAGTGCCAGCATGCCATGCCCTCCCACCAGGACATTATTTATTTAGGTCTTTCCTGGTGGTAAATCAAATAACTCAGTGGCATCAAAAGCTTATCTTTACCTTGCATCCATGTCATGACTGTTCAAAAAGCCAGGCTGAGCACACGTGGGCCTGATTTACACACAGCTCACTGGAGCCTCTGCTTGTGAAACAAGCACATCCTCAGCAGGTTCAGGATAGCAACCATGTGTTGGGCTTTTTTGGGTTTTTTTCCCTCTCATTTACTTTAGGGATCCTTTCACACTGGCCATCCAAGAGCCATAATCCCATCAAAAAACACCTTCCTTCCCATTCCACTTTCCCAAATACCTGCCTTGTCTACATAACTTGGGAGCTTTTCTGTAGAAGACTAATTTTTTGTGCTTGTCTAGTGCTGGCTATGAGGACTGTTTGTTGGCCCTTAGATAGTAGTGTAAAGATAGTAGCAATAATCTTATGGTTTAAAGAGACACCTTGTAATGGTATAAAATGTGTTAAAAGGTCACTTTTTGCACTGAACTCAACTTTGGGAGTTGAAAGCTGTTTAAGAGCTGAAGGACATTTGTGTTTTTCGTGGATGTTTCATATTTTTTTATGCAGAATTAAAAAAAAAAAAAGACATTTGCACCATATGACAAGGTTTAACCACTTGGTGGTCCTGTGCCATTACCATTTTGCAAACACCTGAGACTGCTGAGTGCATTTCCACTGAAGCCAGGGGTTATAACTGGGACAGCTCTGCCAAGAAGGTGCATCCAGGAGAATAAAGACATGCTGCTCTGCTTCAGGCAAGTTCCACTGGCTTAGTTCAAACAGCTGACAAAGGCAGGTTTGCACTAACCAGCACACTTTGCCTTGGACAGCTTAGGAAACAGCTGCACAATTCCAATTTTTGGAGCTGCAGGAAGAGCCCTGATTTGTGGGACTGCCCATTTCAGACGCCTGGCATCTTCACCCTGCAGAGAGGTTGGTCTGGAAGATGATGTTTACCAACATCTTCTAAAATAATGATTGTTTTCTGAGGCTACAGTCATGTGGTCATTGTAGAAATGGGCTTGTGGCATTTGAAGATGCCCATTCCCACCCATCCACCAGAAATTACCCTCTTCCTGGTACAGCTCAGATGTCACCTGGGCCCTCCTTGTGTGCTTCATCCCAAAGACAGCAGGTTGGTAAATGCTGGTGGGGGTTATGTGAGTTTACTCACCTGACTTTCAGCTGGAATTTCAACACCAGGTTTTGCACACAGTCTTTTACATCATGCAGTAGGGCAGACTGTAGGGCTGCTGTGGAGGGATGACCAACACCTGGGCATCAGTCACATCTTAAGCTGGCACAGCTGCTTCTTCAGCAAGTACCTGACCTAAGAGTGAAGATTGGTGACTTTGCTGGGCAGGGCTTCCTATGGTAGTGTAAAGGACCTGGGAAGTGTGCAGACCACAGCTGGGTAGAGACTTCTGGGCAGATGCAACTTTGAAAACAATGCATGTATTTAAGAAGGAGGAAATTCCTGTGTGAGCAACCTTGAGTTTTTAACCCAAATGTGAAAAGGCCACAAATGTACAGGCATTTGAAGTACACAAGGCATCTAATTCTCTGTCACTTAGCTAACAGGAAATGTCAAAATAGCTGGGGCATGAAAGTCTGTAAAAGTCACAGATAATCTCTGGTGACTCTAACCATGAAAACTCTTGAGACACGTTTCTCCCTCAGCTTTCAAAACAGCTTCTTCCAGTCCTGAAGAAACAGAACTGGTACTAAGAAACTAAACCTCATAAGAAGGAAAGCTTGTCAGCTATCTCAAAGCACCCATTTTCCACCTGCATTGTGTGAACCACAGCCAAGGGGAGGGTGAGTGCTACCCAAGAGTTCCCCTGCCCACCCACATCTGCCTAGAGCACCAAGAGCTGCTGAGGGTGTTAGTGCAGAAGGGACTGAGGGGCTCAGTAAATCCAGAGCTGCTGTTTTGGAAGAAAGCAGCTGTAGCTAGTCTGGCTTGGTATTTAGCAAATTACTGAGCTTCATTTGACATGGTGAATAATGAAGGATCTGTGGCACCTGCAAGTAAATTGTTTAAAGGAATAATTACCCTTGGTTTTGTGTAGTTTTTCATCTTGCTTCACTTCCCAACCATTCTGTCAAGCTGTCTTTTCCTACTTGATATGAATTGCAGTGCTCTCAGAAACCGCTTTCCCACATGGGAGCTTTGTGCACCAAGATCAGGTCACCCTTCACCTTTTGGTAGGTGTTTGTGTACTATGATGGTACTGGCACAACCTTTTAAGTTGCACTTGGGTTTGTGCACAGTATTTTCTTCAGGGGGTTCTAACTGAAACTTTTTCTTTGTTTTCTCAAAATTTGCATTGAGTGTTTTGAGTGAGGGTCTGGCCCTTTCAGGCTGTCTTCTGACACATTATGCACACACTCGTTCACCTTGAAGAGAAGATTTTTGTGACCAGGTAGGAGAAATTTCTGAACCTGAACCACTTCTCTAACCACACCACTGCAGCTTTCACTACTGGTTGACAACTGCTGTCGCATGCTTTTAATTATTTACTTTAATTTCCTTTGTAACGTGGGCACTCCACAAAGATTTGCTCTGACCAGATCTTCTGTCATGCTACTGAAGGTCTGGAAAAACCCTCCAGCTGGCAGTGAGGCACTGGAAGACTAGGTTATAACACCAGAGCCTGCCTGGCTCCATGTGGCAGCATCCCCTGTCCTAGCTGAGGACAGAGGTTTGCACAGCTGCCCTGTACTGCTCTTCTTGTTGGGCAGAGGTAGAGTATGAAAGAAGCTGATGGCACAGCAGTTACAGCTGCCATACAGAAAGCTGCAGTGCTGGTGAATTACAGGCCATGGGTTTGCCAGCATGTTTTGCAGTGGTATTGTGCAAAGTGTCTGTCAAAGGCTTGCATTAGAGGTGTAAGTTTGCTCTCCAACTGAGACTTGACTTAGTCTGGTAAGGACTTCATTATTATTCCATGTATTATTCCAACCACCTCGAAGTGGGTCAGGTACTGAAAGGGAAGTCAGTGCTGGCTGGGCAGCATTAATTTTGGTTATTATGTGCATTGTCTGGTTAGACCTGTTTCTAAAATGTGCCACTACATGATGGGTTTGTTACAGCAACCTCATCACCTCTCTTGCCAGCCCTCAGCATCCTGCCTGCCAACAGCCCACTCCAAGGCTGCTGGTGCTGGGGGCAGAGCTTGTGCCACGTGGCAGTGGTGGAATCTGCTGGTGGTGGGGTGGCTGATGATGGGACAGGGAACTCCAAGGGAGAGCATGGGTTAAGCTGGGCCTGTCAGCCAAGATTTTGTCTGTTACAGCAGGTCACGAATTCAGAAAATAAGGTTGACACAGTGCCTCAGCATTTCTTCCTGCTTGCAGAGTATTGGAAAGTACTTGAGTCTGTTTTGGAAAGTGTTGAGCTGTTTAGACCTTCATATATTAGCATTTACTCTGTTTGTGGTGACATTTAAATGCAACAGAAATAAAATTTAAACACAGCCCAGCCCAACATTCTAAGCAATGAGTTGCTACGAGGGAACAAACCTATAACTTTATGCTGCCTGTTCTCTGTCTTGCCTTGCCCCTTTGCAGCCTCTGACTGCACCCTCAGGCCTCTCAGCCACCAGCACTACCTCTGCCAGGCAAAAAACCCCAATAAAACCCAACCATCTTCCTTTATCCAAGGAAAAGTCTCAAATGGGATAGAAATTATGTGAAAAAGTGTGCCTTGAAATTGTTTTGTGTCTTTGAAGAGCTCTGTAATCTTGGCCTGCTAGGTAATTTCTGAACACTTAATACTTTTTACAGGATCCTATGTTCCCTGTGCCCCTTGTCATATGTCAGCCTTGCACACAAATCAGTCAGTTATTGTATTGATTTGCAGAGGAGGGATTAAGGCACTTAAAGTATCCATTTATTTGTTTGTCCTGAATTTTGCTGTTTTTACAGTGGTTTGGACAGGGATTCTGCTTTGGCAGAATCTTCAAAAAAGCTTATGGTTCATTATCAGATGCTTGTTTTGCTGGTGCCTGCCTCTGTGTTGGTCCAAAAAAGAAAAAAAAAAGAGATGTTTTTTCCTTAGGTTGTATAAATTTTGCTGAAAAGAATGATTTTTTTCCCTGCATCTCCTACAATAGTAGCATGGGAAAGCTACAGAGGGAACTGTCTTCTACATCTGTTCACTGTGTCACAAATCATCATGCAAATCTGAAAGCAACCATCACATGCAAAGTGATGCAGGCACTTACCAAACAGAAAAAAAAGAAAGAAGGAAGAAGAAAAAAAAAAAAAGAAAAAAGCCCTTCCCCTCATTCTGCTCTTTAAAAGGACAGAACTCACTGTTTTACCTACCACAACATGCAAATGCTATGTTGCTGCTTTTTTTTTCTGCAGTAGAAGCTCACTGGAGATGAGGTTTCAAGCCTTGGTTGCTTTCCCCTGAGTTTGCAGCCAGGCTTTTAGGTGCTCTGTGGACCAGGATGCAGCCAGCCTGTTTCCTGCTGGGAGAGAAAACCCCTTTTTTAAATTCATGCTGAGTATTTCTATAATCCAATATCACTGCTGGTCAGAGAGGTGAGGGATTATGTAAGGAAGACCTGAGGATATGTATATATCATTCCTTGGAGGTTGTATTTATTTTTATAAAGGTAATCTTAGCTCCTAGCTTTGGGGGAGCACTATCAAGCCTTACCAGGGAAAAAAGTTGCCATTTGAAATAAATCTGGGTTTTGTAGGTATATAGAGAATGTCTAGAGGTATATGTTTCTGTAAGTTAAACAAGAGTCCTGTTCTGCTTGGCTATAAAACCATACATTTAGATAGATTGGTTCTAATGTAATGTACTCTTCACAGTCTTCTAAAATTCCTGCTGCCCTTTGCATGACTGATAGGAAAACAACAGTAAAGGACTGCTGTGGGTAATGCTGAGCACAGTGTGTTATTTAGAGAGCCTTCACACTGCTCCATGTTGGTGCAAGGTGTGTTTCAGGCTGCTGCCACGGGCAGAGGTGAGCTCTGAGCAGGGGTGACCATTCTCCTGCACAGGAACCGCTACTTTGCTGCTCCACTTGGAGAGGACACCTCAGGTACCTCTGTGTGATGCCTGAGCTGACCCACTTAAACAATAAGGTGGCTGATTTCTTCTTCCTATG
Source organism: Calypte anna (assembly GCF_003957555.1). Lineage (NCBI taxonomy): Eukaryota > Metazoa > Chordata > Aves > Apodiformes > Trochilidae > Calypte > Calypte anna. The sequence continues at coordinate 1,262,427 of NC_044255.1, forward strand.
CTAATCTGTCCTTCTCCACCCTCCTGTTTTCTTCTTGGCTTTGCCCAACCCAGAATTAGCATTACAAGCACTTAATGGACCTTTAAATGAGTTCTTTGTGCGAGCTCGAAGGGTAATTTTTAGGGGAACTTCAGTTTTGTGCATGAGGTATGGAAACAGAAAATTTGCACTAAAAGAAAAAAAAAAATAATTGTCTCAACCTTGGGCAGTCAGAGAACAGACCCGAAGGGAGGAGCTGTGGGTGAATTTCTCTCCAGCAAGGACTCACACTGGGTCATAAATCTGCACAAAAAAGAAAGCAGAGGCTGCAAACTCAGCTGTTAGTAATAAAGTTAGAACTAGCACAATACTTATGCCAGGAAGTGTTGTAGCTCTAAGCTCACAGTGCAAAATAAAGCTACTTGACACAAGAATTGAAACTGCTTGGTAGGAGAGTAATTTTAGTTTGTGTTGAGTGCACTGTGCTGGACTGAAGAGTGACTAAGGGTGAGTCAGCACTTTTCAGACTTTTAGATAAAAACCAGGCACTGGTAGCAGCTTGCATGAAGAGAAGGCAAGAGGCTATGGTACAGGTGCCACAAGCGTAAGGCCAACATCAGAGAAAACACAGAGGCAGTAACTAGAGAAATTAATCTGCAATAATAGATCCCATCAAAGTGGTTCTTTTTCTTCTTTCTTGAAAGAAATGCCAGTTCCTCAAAAACAGTGTGTGGGGAAAGCTTTTGCTTTTGAGGACAGCACTAAATGTCTTGAAAAATACTCTTGTAACATTTTCAAAACCAAAGCTCTGTGTTTCAGTACAAATTTGCTTTTTCCTTCAGTTTTGCAAACTGTTTTTACAAGAGTCAAAACTAAGCACTTTCCAATTGCTTGATCCTGTCACAGGATGGGAAAAAAAAAAAACCCACTATATTAATATAAGAGCTCATTTTCATTTGATAAAGGAAGCACTTTGGAGAAGAAGTAAGATTCAAATTGTACTGACAGAACGTGGGAGCCACATTCTTCCTATTAACAAATGGCAGCACTTCCCTTTCCATCTTTGCTTCGCCTGCCTTTTGACTCTCCTGTAGTTTTGGAGAGGGCTGGTTGGTATTGCACAGTCATGTTGCAACCAGTGTGCATTGTGTCACTGTTATATAATACCTTCTCCAGGCGTGTACACTTAATTCTGATCGGGAGATGAAATAATCGTAGGTGAACAGGCCCAGTCCCAGTGGGAAGTGGTTGTAGCAAACGGTGACGTGACTCTCACAGGAGGCAAAGGAGCTCAGAGAAGGGATGTTCCTGCCGAGGGGCACACGATGCACACCTGGAGGGGAAGAGTAATGAGAGAGGTGAGAGCCTCTGGATGCACAGCACATACCTCAAGGTGCTCTGGAATTTCAGAGTCCAGTTTCAGAGTCACCTAAAAAAAATTCTCTTCCTGACCATGCCGTGTTACTTCCTCCGAGGGATCATCTTGAGCAAGGCACGTTTTGACCCAGATTTCAAGTTTTGTCCACCAACTTTTCACTTTGTCCCCCTTTGGTGTCTGGGCCCTGGATTTCTCCTGCTGCCCATCCCAACTCCCAGAGTCACACACAGCTCCCAGGCTGCCCATCCCAACTCCCAGAGTCACAGCTCCCAGGCTGCCCATCCCAACTCCCAGAGTCACACACAGCTCCCAGGCTGCCCATCCCAACTCCCAGAGTCACAGCTCCCAGGCTGCCCATCCCAACTCCCAGAGTCACAGCTCCCAGGCTGCCCATCCCAACTCCCAGAGTCACACACAGCTCCCAGGCTGCCCATCCCAACTCCCAGAGTCACACACAGCTCCCACCTTACGGAATCTGACATTTTCAGAACATTCTCCCCTCGCCCAGCAACCGGCCTTTCCTGGGTGACCTATATTTAACTCTACGCTCATGTAAGCATTGCCTCAGGTGGCACCCTCATTTCTCAGGCATGCACTGCGACGAAAACACCAAACATAAATAAATAAAAGCGCCTTGCATCATGCCCCTTCTCTGAGGCTCCGCGGAGGGACACGCCCGCCGGCGACATGATTCAGAGGGGCACAATTGGCATCCGGGAGACTTCAAAGGGTAAGCAAGAGGAAAAGGAACAAACTGTCTTTCCTTTTTTAGCAGTGCAGAGCCAGCCCAGCCCAGCCACCCCAAACTCGGGGGTAGGGACCGCCAGCCCGGGACACGCTCGGCCCCTGCTCTCTCTCTCTCCAGGGGCAGCCGGGGCCGCAGCAGCGCTCAAGCCACGCTCGGTGCTGCGAGGCCCACACGCGCTTCCCTCCAGGGGTACCGGAACCCGCGCATTGATTCGCCCTGACACAACACCCACCAGCAGCCCGACACGTGGCACACCGAGCGGACCCCGCACACCGAGGGGACCCCGCACACCGAGCGGACCCCGCACACCTCCCGCCTCACCGCGGCCCCGACCCCCGCCCGCCGCCTCAGGCTGCAGCCCCGCCCCCTGCCTTGGCTCCGCCCCTCCGTCCGCATAGACCCCGCCCCCTCACCGTGGCCCCGCCCCTCCCCCGCTCTCCGCCAATGGGCGCTGCCCTTTCCTCCCGCGCGCCTTCCCCTTCCTCCCCTCCGCTGACAGCTCGGAGCCGCCCGGCTGTCCCGCGAGAGCGGCGGAAGCCTCGCGAGAGCTGCTGCCCCCTCTTTCCCCCCTCCTCGTCCCGGCTGCCCAAGCTCCGCCCCGCGGCCCGCCCGCCGCCCGCCGCCCCCGCCCGCCGCCGCGGCCGGGTCTGTGTCTCGCTGGCTGGTGCTGGGCGGTGGGAAGGGAAGAAGGGAAGGCAGAGGAAGGGGGGGTGGGGGGGCGCTCGGCCCTGCGCACTGAGCGATGTTTGTCCGCCATCGCGGCGGAGGAGGAGGGTGAAGGAAGCGCGGCCGCCGGAGCGAGGGGCCTGCTCCGCCGCCTCGCCCCTCGCTGCCGCTTTTCCCCGTCGCTACCCCCTTCGGCCCGGCCCGGCTCGGCTCGGTCCTCCCGCTCTCCGCGCAACCCCGGGGGCCGCAGCCCGGAGTGAAGGTCGCCAGCGGCCTCCCCCCGGCCCCGCTCCCGGGCTCTGCCGCCCCGCCGCGCGTCCCCCCGGCGCCCCTCCGGACGGGAGGCGCCGCCGCCGCCGGGCCCGAAGATGTCGAACCTGAGCAAGGGGACGGGCAGCCGGAAGGACACCAAGATGCGGATCCGAGCCTTCCCTGTGAGTACCGGGCCTAGGCCGGGCCGAGCGGCCGCGCCAGGCCCCGGCCTCCGCCTGCCCGCAGGCCCCGCGGCCTCGCTTCCCTGTCAGCCGCGCCGTGTGCTCGGCGCCGCGGGCCGGCGAGCCGGGTCGGTCCCGGGCGGAGGCGGCCTCGGAGGGGGTGGTGGGTGCGAGCGGTGCGGGGAGAGCTGTCAGGCGGCCCGCGGGCTCGGGCACCCCTCTGCGAGCTGCGGGGACGGGGACGGGGAGGTGAGGCGGGAGGTGCGTGTCGGGGGATCGGTGCTCTCTGCTGCACGGCGAGTGGGAGGTGGAGGAACTGGTCCCCGCGATTATCGTCTCCCTCATCAGTCAAACAAATCAATGATGAAAATACACGTAGGGCATTGGGGGGTGGGGGCGGGGGTTTTTTCTTTGTTTTCAAGGAAAAGGCCTCGGAGAAGGGAGCCGAAGGTTATAGTTAGTAAACAGAATTTGGTAGCCCCCGGAAGGGGGGAGGAGTGTTATTTATTTATATCTTCTGGAGAGGTTCCTCTTGGTGAGTTTATGGCACTCTCCTCTCCCTCAAAGACTTTATGAGTCGTGTGATTATAAGATTTTAGGTGGCAAAACGCCAGCAGTTCGGGAGATGTTACTGTAAACATTTAGGAGCAGGTAATTCTGCGTGTTGGGCAGAGCCCTGAGAGTGCCATCTCTTGGAGTTACAGAGGGGAAGGAGCCAGATTACTGATTTATGCTGATTTCTAAAGCTCGCTGTGTCTTGACAGTTGGTTCAATTACGGCTTAAAACAGAATAATAACTCCGGTGCTATTGGTGGTGTTGAGGAAGGAGAGAAATAGAAGGGCTTCAGCGTGCCAGGGGATTGCCGGAGAGTGTGTGTGTGTGTGTGTCTGTTCACCGGTGTGTATGTTAAAAAGAAGATACTTAGTTGAGTCATTGGCTTTTAAGGTTTAGCGTAACTTTTTTGATGCTATGTCTGATCCCGGTAGGCTGTAGCATGGAAGTTATGGGCCTTGCCTTTATAGCGAAACTGGCCATACCTGTTTATCTTATTTCACTGGCAAAGAATATATCAATATATTTGCTTCATCAAAACTCTCACTGCTTAAATGAGAGAATTCTTTGTATTCTCAGCGGCTGCCTTAATCATAGCAATCTTATTTTACACCGTTTTCCTCAACTTTTAATTATTGACTTGTCTTTACTGGTAAAAGTCAAAAGAAACCCGTGGTCTCTGGAATTACGGATGTGATCTGGTGGAACGGATTTGATCTCCAAATTCCATTTATTTCTTTAAACATGTAAATTTTGTTAGGAAGTGTTGGATTACAGGAATTAAAAGACTTAGTGCAGCATGTCCAGGGAAATTGGGAAAACCTGTGCAAAAATAAAGCAGTGACAGAACCAGTGTGTGTGTTTTATAGCAAACTACAAGAAACACAGCAGGTTTTTAATATCATAAGCAGATTCATGTATTCCAACTCTGAGTATGTAGATAGTAGTCAGCCAACAAAGGTAGACTTAACAATGGGATAAACTTTAATCTCTGTTTTACTTTTTTCACCACTTTTGTAAATGGGCACATGAAGTTAGGTTTGGGGGGTGAGGAATGCTCAGACAGAGCCCTACTCTACATAAACAATGTCATCTTGGTTGTTTTTATCTGAAACTGTTTTTGCTAGGACTTTCTTGTCTTTTAAGGTATGTCTAGTTTAAAAATAATTAAAAAACCAAACACCCTAAAATAGTTCAGTAAGGAAATAGATAAGAAGGCCTATAGATCCTAAATGCTTAGTGCCATCTTTTAGCAGCAGTTTTTCAGGTATTCCCTTAAATAGATTTTTCTTTACAAAGACATCCTGTTGTTAAAGCATTTTTAGAAGAGAAGCATGTACTCCTTTGAGAATTTTGGGTTGTTTTGGTTTTTTTTTCATACCTGGAGAAGGCAGTAGTCACTGTTCATGTAAAACTCTTCATGCAGGTTTTGTGGAGGCCCAGGTGGTTGTGTAGCTTTTGTCCTACAAGTAGTGGTAGTGACTGCAGTTGGGTTATTCATGTCAATGAGTTTGCATTTGTTTGTGGGATAGAGTCAGTATTTACAAAGTGGTATTTGTACTCAAGCTACTCATCTTCACTCTTTTATTTCGAATTTGGTCATTCTGCTCTTCAGTTCTGAATTAAGAGTGCTTTTAGAGATGGTTTGGCAGCTGCTTCCATTTGTCTTCTTACTGATCACCTTTCTCACCAGGTGCACTTGATTTAGGTTTGTTTGCTGCTTGCATGGAGTTAGCTGTTTGCAATTATATTTAACTAGAAGTAGCCAAATTGAAGTGGTAAGTTTCCTGGAGCATTGCAGTACGATGGAAACGACTCCCATGTAGTTTCTGTCTCTTTAATATTTCCTCTTTTTCATAGTATATTTGTTTTTATATTTCTGTTACTATTCGGTTTTACAGGAGCTAAAGGAAAGGGAATTTAGTAATTTGCAAGATGTTGCTACTCCTGAGTTTTCTTTTTCTAAGTTACTAGAAATCAAGTAGAAATTGAGCAAAACATTTGAACATCCCAAATATTGTACTTGGAGATTTTATTTTTTTTTTAATTAGTTTTATTCTAGATTCCTTCTTTATTACTTCCTGAAATTGCTGGCAGGTTACCTGTCATCCTAACTGCTTGGTAATATTTGCTAGTTCCTGCAATGAGCTCTGTGCTTTTGTTACCTCAAGGGCAGTGACTTTGAGTACCTGGCATACAGTTTTGCTGAGATGGGTTTTAGAATGATCAGAAGTAGGTGAGGAAAACAGTGTTCTGTACATTAACCAATTTTTCTGTTCACAACAGGAAAAAAAATGCATGTCTTAATTAAACAGCTAACTTAGAAAAAAGAATTTCCATGTGATATCATGTTGAATTTGACTTAAAGACAGTGATAATCTTTGCATCAGAAGGAGACCAAATGAGCATCTGTTCTTTTTAGAGACTTCACACTTGGGTGTTGGTTTTTTTTTTAATCTAGAAAGAATAGAAGAAATAATTTTTAATGACAATTTACTATATATCTAATAGAGCAGAGTGCTGAGGTTAAGTGATCTTCTGTGCCACTGTAGAAGACTTGCATTGTGCTATTTCAATAGCTACTTACAGTACTTTTGACACCATCATAATCAATTGCTGTTCTGTGTTTGTATAAAGTCCAGATAGCAATGAGTAGCCAGAGATGGAACAGTGTAAGAGGGCTGAGTGGAAGCTCTTTTTTCTTAAATTATCTTTAAACTTTCTTATTTCAAATTCACGTGCGCTGCAACAGATAGGAATGTGCTGAACACTAATTATTATGGTTGTTAAAGTTATTTGGAGGACTACAGTACTATTTTTGCTGATTACACGGTGTGTGCATTACGTGAAGATGCAGGATTGATACTCCCACAAAGTATGAATTGATTTCATCTGTCTTGGAGAAGTATCTGGGGTTGTTCTCTTCCCTGTTTTCACAAGTACTCTCAGGGTCTCCTGTTGTCACTCTGTGTAACCCTCAGTGAGCCCCTTACTGCTTGCTAAAGGGATACTTCAAAAGCTGCAGCAAATCTAATTTTAAGGTGATTTAGTTGATCTGTGAAAAGTGGTGCCAAAGAATGCTAGATTTGCACTTTAAACTTTTGCAGAAATGTGATGTCTATAACAGAGTCCCAACGTGTATAAATAATCTCTCTTCCGAGTGTATTTGAGCTGTTTGATGTGACTGTTGAACTAGTGGAAAATAGAAGCCTTAAATATGTTTTGATGGAAAAGCTGTACAAAGGGAAAAAGTTTCTTGCAGAAATAAACAATACGTGTGAATTTGGAAAGCATTTTGGGAATTGATGTTCAAAGCTTACACAAGTAATCTTAAAATGTGTTGAATGAACTTTTTTTGCAAGAAGTCATCCTTCTCCCAGTCCAGTATGTCAGTTGTCAACATGTAATTGACTGGACAGATCTATCTGAAAACCAGCATGACCCAAGTGTCATTACTTGGTTTGAATGGGTGTATTTGAGTGCTTTTAGCCATTTTTGTTTCCAGCAGAGCTATGTTTCCTCTCTAGAGCAAGACTACAAAATAGTGTTTTGCTGTATCTCAGAATTATCCAAGTAGTTGGGTCTTAGGTGGTTACAATATGAATTCTGGAAAGTGTTTAGAGAGATCCTGCACGTGCACTTGTGGTAATATGAGTCTTTAGAGTGTGTGTGAATGTGTGTGTGTGTATATATATATTTATATATATATATCTGTATGTAAAAGCTTCTCTGATTCATTTTACATGAAATGCTTTTACGAAAGAAAAATCTCATTTCATCTAAACCTTGTGCAAAAAAAGGCAAAAAAGGTTTTTTTCTCATTTCATCTAAACCTGGTGCAAAAAAGGCAGGCAGGTTTTTTTCTTTCAGCTCTGTTTATCAGTTGGTACTACCACTTCCTCAAAGTTCTCTAAAGTTCTATTTTCATTGCTACTGCTCTTTTCTCCTCAGATCTAACAGCTCCTTGATTTAGGCTTTGTGGAGGCAGAAGGCTTTCTCTTTTTCTTGGGCAATTCTGGCTCCTTCTTTGGTTTGGTTTGAAACTTGGAGGATTGATGCTGCAAGTTGAGATGAGGTGTGCTAAGTAGATGCTTCAGCCCGTAATGTGTAGGTCAATTAAGAGGCTGATGTAAATGTTGTGTCTTGAGCATCTTAGTAGAACAGATAAACCATAGAAAACACATTTAAAGACAGATAAGTTTTTCAGTGTTCAGATTATATATGTAATGCATTTATTTCTGCTTTGCCTTAACCCCTAGTGCACGCTTGCTCTACTGGTGAGTGAATGGAGAGGCAGGGGGAGGGAGGAGGGGAGAATCAGAGCATGGTTTACTGCAGGGCTTCTCAGCTCTGATTAAAATAATGTGAACTTGCTGAGTGCTTTAGGACCGCCTAGTTCATGTTTTACATGGTTGGCTTTGTAAATCTCATTGCTTTGTATTAGCAAACGTTTTTATAAGGGCATCTTGTGTATACATATCGTGTATAGAGTAGTAAGAAGTTCACAACTAAATTTTAGTAGGTTTAAAACCTAGAAATGAAACCGACCAAAAAAATAAAACCCCACTTATCTGATGGAAAAAGGTGGTGGTGTGATGTGAATTACAGAAAAATAAAAAATACTTGCTGTTTATTGGACAGTCAATCTTAAAAAGGTCTTCCAGTTTTCATACATTTTTCTTTTAAATGAAATGCAGTGAGCAGACTGAGCTGCCCTATTGGTGCATTTAGAGTTTTCAAGAGATAACACTAATTCCAGCATAGACTTTGAATAATTGTAGGTGTGTTTTTGTTGCTGGGTTGGTTGTTTTAACACACTGTACCTATTAGCTTTTAGTTGTGGTCTAACCTGATCTCATTAGAATTCCTAGGTTCTGCAGATGTTTGGGTTTCAGTTGCAAATTTTCTTGGTTTTCCTTGTTAGTTGGGTTTTAAGTTGTGAGCAATCGTCATTCCAGTTGGTGTAAGTTTGGAGTAGGTGCCTCTGTACTTGGAAAAGGTGCTGCTGTTCATAGGTCTTGCCTGTATTGGAAATTTGCTTGATTTTTATGCAAGAGTATGAAGTAACACCAGCATTCTGTGGAGATTTTGATACTGGCTAAATCATTTTGAGTTTTTTGAAGTGGCTTGCTATGTTTCTCCACCCCCTCATTCTTGTGTTGTAGAGGAGTGCATTATTCAGGAATTACTATTTTTTCCCTTGGCAGTGATGGGTAAAAGGGCTTTCTGAGTGTTGCTATAAAAGTGGCCAAGAGCTTTTTGTATTCTACATGAAGAGCTACAATAACAGCAAATAGCATAAAAATAGGAGGGTTTTTTCCTAGAAAAAATACCACTATTTTCCAGAGTTTTTCGTTTTAATCTCTCCTAGGTAGCTTTACAAAGCAGAAGTGGCAGTGTTTCTCAGAATTAAAAAAATGTATTCTGAAGTAATTGGTTTTGATCTGTGGGACAGGTAGTCATAGTGCAGGTGCTTGGAAATGTTCATTACTGCAGCTGATCTGCAGTGTCTGATAAGCTTGGGGCAGATTTTCTTGGCTTGGTTTGATTGAGTCCATTCATAAAAATTCACAGTGATTCTGTTGCACTCCAAAATAGGTTCTTGACGTTGTGTAGAAGATCACTGGATGTTATCTTTGGTTTCTAGGAGCGGTATGAGTGGAAAACCAACTCTTGAAAAGTGAGCTCAGATTTCTCATTCTGAGTCAGTCTTGTGGAAACAAGGAGCAGGGAAGTACCAGAGTAGAAAACTTAGCACGACCAACCATGCTTTTTATCATCTGGTTATTTTATTTTTCTGAATTAAAGCCAGGAGATTTTTAAAAATCACTAATGTGAGGGTGCAAGTACTGGCATATCAGAGTAAGTAAATGCTGTTAAGTGACTTAATGAAAGAATGTCCATATTGACATTTTAACACAGTGTTTTAGGAGAGGAAGAAAATATATTTGATACCCAAGTAGAGCAAGGAGGACAAAACCGTAATAAACCTTTACATTTGGGTGGTGCTTGCTGTGGAGTTGCCTAGATTCTATTAGTTGTGATTAAAAGTAGTGTTTGAGTGCTGGAGTTGTGTTGCTTGTGGTTTAAATGAAGTATAATATAATTCAAAATGTGTGCTGATAACTCACTTTGTTTGTTCATGCTTATGGATGAGAGGTGCATTTGCAGAAATGACAGTTTTTGGTTGTGTACTGAGAATCAACATAAATGAATGTAATTTAAATCATACATGTGAATGATCTAAAATTGAGTAGCTTATATAATAATTTCTTACATGTAGTTTGAGTACAGGCTATTCATGTCTTCCTCACATTTTATATGTGTAGACTCTTTATTGAAATAAATACTATCTCTTTACTTTCATCTCTTTACTTTCCCTTCACTTCTCTTTTTTTTTTTTAAGTGTTGGCAGCATCTGAGTAGCCCTGTGCTTTGATCTCTCTCTATATATATATATATATAGATATATATTTCCATGTGTAGCTCTGGATTTGTTTTTCTGTTGTACTTGTTTCAGCATCAGTCTTGCTTCCAACCACTGCCTATTTGTGCATCCCCTCATGATGCATGTACTGTATGATGCAGAAATCCCCCAGAGAAAGGCAGCTGTCAGCACACAAGCTGTATGGATTATCTGTAAATGTGTAAGCAATTGATTAAGTGTATCTTCCTTCCTGAAGTAAGCTGAGAAAAAAAATGATCTTTAATATTTATTTACTGTCAAACTTCTAAAGTTGTTACATTTTTAGCATTATGAAGGAGTTGTCATCAAGCCCCCAAAGACTGTAAAGTCCCTTCAGCCCCCACTCCTTGCTTCATCCCCTTGAAATTTTGCCTTGTGTTCCCTCTTTTGAAATGGCTTTGGGAAATGCATCTGTGGCCTGTAAAATTGGTGGAAATAAACCACACAGATTTCCTCTTCAATTAGTGTTGATTTTTGAACAATTGTAGAACACCAAAGATCTTGTAGGTTAATTGGAAATAACAACCAAACAGAACTAATTCTTGCAGGATTTGCGTTGGGTGGGGAAGGAATGGGCCATTTGTGGTTCAGGGAAGTTTACTGAATCCAGGTGGTCAAGGCTGAAGTTAATGAAGTAATAGATTTTTTTTTTTTCACTTAGAGCAATGATACACCTGAGGAGACTGGGTGGCTTCCACAGAAAAAAAGGAGGTGCAAAACAGCATTGCTCTTTCTCCTGGTGCTTCTTATCTCCATCATGCTTTCAAGTCATTACAGTGTTAATGTTGTACAAGTTATTGATACGAAAGATTTGCCCCATCCCTATGAATGATAGTCTTAAAACTACCAGAAAGTACAATCACAAGCTGAATGGAAGTTTTAAACTGTTTTGACTTAAAGTAAAAATAACTACAAGAAGTATTAATTTTTACTTTTGTGTTAGGAGTGACATGAATAGCAGGCTGAGGTGTGGACAGTGACCTTGTGGCCCATGATTACATTTTCAAGACAATGTACTTCACATGACCTGAAACATTGCAGTCCCACACCTGGGTTTCAAAAGAGAGTCAGGGACCTAAATCTACTGAAATTTGAGCATTCCAGCAGTTTTTAATCTTTGTTAGTAATTCTAGTTTTAGGTAAACAGCCTTCCTTCCCTTTCTGCTCTTACATGTTCAGTAAACTGGAAGTAATTCCAGTGGCAGAGGAATGAGCCAGCTTCCTTCTGCTGCAGTGTCGGAGCCTGCACATGGTCAGCTGTCCCAAATAAGCTTTTTTGAGGAAATCTGCTGTCAAACTTATTTAGTGGTAGCTTGTTAATAGTAACGTAGCCCTCAGATTCTGAAAAGCACATCCCTGGCTGAGATTTTATTGCAGTAAGATGCTAAATGAATGATATTTTTAGGATCTGTCGCTTAGTTCTAAACGGGGAAAAGGCATACCCAGTAGTTTATAAAATTTGGTGCCACTGTTTGTGCTGTCTGTCATTTCACCTCTGACAGGAGCCTGTTTGACAGCTGCAGACACCCAGCTGAGCTCTTGAAGTGCAGAAGTACCTGTCTCTGCCCACGCCTTCTACAGCTCCTGCTGGATCCTGCTGGCAGATGGGAGGGATGATTCACTCACACAGCTCCAGCTCTTCTTCATTGCATTTCTGCTGTTCTAACTGGGTTCAAATATTTTCTTTTAACACTGACTTTGTTTAGGACAGAAACTTAAAAGCTATTGTATCACTTTCAGGAACATCTTTCCTGCTGTTACATAAGCCTTTCAGAATTTTTTTCTGTGGCTTTAATTTGAAGAAACATGTTTTAGGATTGTTGCTTCTGAAGGGACTCAAGGACTCCATACTTGTCATTAGTCTTCGAGATACTGATCCTAATTTTTATTCTTTTGGGCAGAAGAGAGCAAGTAGATTTATTTTTTGGTGTCAAAGCTTTGTATTCATTCCTCTGTTTCATTCAGAATTGAGGTTGTTTTTCTTCCTTCAGTTAAGCAGTGTTGACCTGATCTACTGCCTTTTACTCACTGGTGCTATTTGCACCTTAACTAATCAGTGCAAGCACTGATATAAACCAAAAATTAAGTTCGTATCTCAGAATGCATCTCTTACCTTGCAAAGTAAAATGTTGAAGTTCAGACCTTTTGAAAAGGCAGTGTAGATCTAGACTTGAACTCCAACAATTTCCAAATTAGTAAGAAAAGTTTCAGAATACAGACAGTTTGTCCTTACTATTGTTAGGTTGAAGCATTCTTAGGAAATAAGTAGTTTCATTATAGGTGTTTTAGAATCCTCCTCCATTTTCAGGCACTATAGTAATGAACCCTGTGGAAATGGCATTGAATGTTTTTAAAAGAACCTTGGTGAATAATACAGGCAGTGTTGCTAATTTAGCTGTCCAAGCACTTCCATTCTGTAGCAGTGACAGCTATCTTTTGAACTAGAACTTCCTATATTTAGCCTCTTACCAACTTAGTTTTTCTAGTAGCTTGGACAAAACCAGTTAACTGTTTTCAATACAACTTTTTTTAAAAACAAGCTTCATAATCTGATGGCAAGGGGGCAGAAGCTTGCACCGTGACAGGGAGTGATTTACTTATTTATAGGTCGTGCCTTCTGGTGTTTGAAAAGGCATTTATGTTTGTCTGCAGGTGCTGGGAGGGAAAAAGATAAAACCCTGGATTTTTGTAGTTGTGATTAAATACTATTCTGCTGTCCTCTTTTGGGCAAAGGATGTAATTCTAGTATAAAGTCCCTAGTGTAATTAGTTTGATCTTTGAATGTTTTTGTTTTAAAAAAAGAACTAATTTTGGTCTGTTTACTTTGTTTTTCCCCAGTATTCAACCTTGATGAAGGTTGGTGGAGCTCAGTCCTTGCTGACTGAAGCACACAGGTATTTCAAGGAGTTTGAGTCTTGTGGAAAATATAGTAAGACTGCATAAGAGGCATAGTTAAGCTTTGTATCACTGATCTTAGACTCAGTATTCACTGACTTTGATTATCCTACATTGCTACTTAGCTTACTGACATAGTTTTTATACAGAACCTTAAAGACTGGTCTGTGTGAATCCATATATACCACTAAGTGAATGAAAAATGAAGCTGGTGAGCTATGACTCATTTTTCATTGCCCCATTCAGACAAGTAATATTCTGCTTTTTTAAAATGAGAGTGACTATTTGAAGGTGCATTTTGGAAGTTGAGCATTATAAATTGGAAATTGATTTTTGGACAGGAATGTAGCAGACTACACTTACCAGATCTATAGGAGAGCAGAAGGCTTGGTAATTCTTGTCCACAAGTTGAAGTGTATTCTGCAAGAGTCTGCATCTGTAATAGAAAAACTGAAAAAATTGGCAAATCAGACAGTCTTAATGGTATTGGAGAGCTGTGAATACACATGGACCTTGTTTTGAATGAACCAGGTGCTGTTACATGCAGTGCTTCTGCTGTTTTCTTCTGGCTCTGTCTTTTAAAGTAGGGATATGCTTTTATGAAAGACTCTTGACCTTAGTCTTTGTGTTTGTGATGAATTCTTATAGTTGCTCCTTAGTAGTTACAAGCACTTGTAGGGGTTTGTATTGGGAAAGTGTGTGTGAAGGTCTGTAAATGGAAAGATGTCTCTGTTCACATGCTCAGCACTGTGTAATTTTGTGTTTCAGTTTATAGTTAGTTGTCTGCCTCTCCAGATTATCTCCATTGTTTTTCCATGTTTTTTTTAAGAAATGAAACTCAATTTTAGATGTATTTAGTGTCTGGTGATTGCTCAGATTTACATAGTTCATAGTCACAGTTCAGATTGAACAGGTGTTTGGGAGGAGTTATTTTTTTCATTTTTTTTTGCCCCTTCCCCCCAGGATATTATGCTTGACAGATTTGCAAGATTGGCATTTGGGAAAAAAGAAGAAATTGTATTAAATGTTGAAATCTAGACTAACTCGGGTATGATGGCAGCTCAGGTTTAGTCTCATTCTTCTGAATTGGTTCCTAAAATACGCAAGTGAAATGAGTCTCCTAAACATGTCAAAACTGTTGCTGCATTATGACATTTTTTATTACAGGCTTGTTTTAAACTTTTCATATCGAGTGTTAAATTGCTATTGTGTGGTGAAGCTCCTGTCAGGTCTACCTGGAATGCAGAGAAACGTTACCTTTTGAGACAAGGAGCAAATGTTTTTCCCTAAGCTTTAGGTTGACTAGAAAAGGAAGTTCCAGGAGGATATTACAGTTTGCTGTAAAGCTTATCAAAACCAACCAACCAAACCCCTTCCTCTTCAAGCCCCCACCCCAAAGCAGCACTTTGTGACGAGGCCAGCAGTGCTGTGAGACAATGCCTTGGAGGTACACCAGATCTGTCAGTCACCACACAGGAGGTACAACTCCATCTTTTAAGTGACAATCACTTTTTAATCTCCTTACCTCTTCCGCTCCATGCTGGCAGGAGAGCTTTTCACTGCTGCAGAACTCCTTTATGTGGAGAAGGGCAGAGTTTCGCCTGAAATCCTGCAGCTCTTGGATGCTTCAGTAGACAAAGAGGATTCCCTTTTTTGACTTGTGTGTTCTGCTTGCTGGTGCTGAGTCAAGCTTGACAGCTGGGAAGGAGAGGTGGATATTGTGATTCCAGCATCTCTGCTTCTGACTGAGTGTTGGCCTGGAGCCCTGCTTATGCTACAGAGGCTTGACCTTTTTTTAGGCTCAGACTAGAGATGATTTATCCCTTGGCCTTTATGGGATTACTCTTGGTCCTTGGCAGCTCAGCTCATCTTCTGAGCTTGGAGTGGAGCATGGTGCAGGCCATAAATACTCCTTATAGGAGGAATCTGGGGGAATTTAGTGTAGAGATTGTCCACTCAAACAAGGCTTAAGGTTTGGATTTCAAGGGATGAGTGAAGAAGACAAGACAGATATTAAAAACAGTCAATATTCAGTGTTATGAATGGTAACTGAGAGATGCCCTGAGCAAACTATAGGTATAAATTCCACACCACCACACACACCCTCTCAGGGGGAGTATAGTAGTGTAATAGGCATTTCCTGGTACTACTGGGAGATGTGGATACTACTGGATCATCCCCTTGTTGTAGATCACCTAGGAGCAAAAGCCTGGATATTAGGGTCAGGTTGGGGAGCACATTGCTGACTTCTCTGTGACCCCTTCAGCAGATGGCCAAAGTAGAGAAGTAGTCCAGATGCAGGAGAACAAAAGGAGGTGTCAGGGTGCCCCTTACTTTCTTCGTGCTCCTTCTCTTAGCTTCTAGACTGTTTTTTGTTGTGTCAAAGTCAACCTATTCAGATAACACTGTTGAGGTATTTTGTGCCCGGTGTTCTCAGTTGTTCAGAGATTTCATGTTTTCGTTGCAAGTAGATGTTGCCAGGTCATTTGTTTCTTGACGTACTTACGTGTCTTAGGCAATGAGATGTAGCCAGTGTATTCTCTTCCAGATAAACTCATTGCTACAGAGTGATGAAAGCTTGAAAATTCAGAGGACCTTGAATATTGAGCTCACCGTTTGTCATTCATAGGAGTACCTTTTACCTGCTCTATAGTTAGAGGATATTAGTTCTGTATCTTAACATACCATTTTTCAGAGATATTCTGGGAGCAAATGCTAGGCAATGTATCTCTGTCATTGTAAGTTTAAATTAAAAATATTGGAAGAGTTTATAAAAATTCAAGTAGTGATTAAGTTCTGAGGCAGGAAGTGTGCTGCTCTTTCCCTCTTCTGGATAACCTCTGCCAAGTTCCATCCAGAAGGAAGGATAAAGTCAAGGATACTGAGCTATTGTGTAACAGAGTATTTAATAGGATCTTGATGAATTCCCTGTCTTGACATGGAAGTGAAGACTTAGTTTCAAGAACCTCTCTAGCCTCTTGGACTTGGTGGCCATTTTAGAGTCAGCCCTGCTCAGTTTGTCTGCTGATGGAAAGAAAATGGGGGGAGAAGAACAGGGTGCAATTATCAGGTGCAAATGTTTACTCCCAGAGCTGCTAACGAACTTTAATTGTCAGTACCCACTCACTTCCTTCAGGGTAGAGAGCATGAACACTTGCATTCTGTAATTTCAGTGAGTTCTCACTCCAGTGCTCTGGAGCATTAGACCTAAAGGAAAGGAATGAGACATGGGACAGTTGTGGTTTTTAACATTTTGAGAAACATTGCTCTGCAGTCATAATTTCCAGATTTCTCTGTGTCACCTGGTAGTATGTAGGATCATGATAAACACTCTGTAGCCAGTCTGTAGAAGAGTTGAGTAGTAATGCTCATGACTTTTTTAAAGTAAAAACGTCCTGCAAATTTGTTTACAGTCTGTTAAAACTTGTGAGAATTAACAATAGCCTGTTTCTTCTTCAAAGATGAACAGCTGTCTCTAGTTGCTAGTCTTGTGAGTACTATTCATGTGCCTCCTGTTCCTGAGGGTTGGTAAAACTCTGGATACTCCTGCCAAGATGTCAGTGGGCATCTGTTACCTTTTTATTGCTTCTTTCATGACCATGTCTTGTTTAGGAAGGCTAAGTAGCTACTTGCAATAAAAGTAACTTGGTGTAAACCAACAAGAATTCAGCAGGTTCTTAACAGTTTACTGCTGTAACTGCCTTACTTAACCATTCATAGCACTTCAGTGATGTAAGTTCTGTGGTGGTAAGGGCAAAATGATCAACTGACAATAATATGAAATGAAGTTGCACTGATGGAAAGAGTGTTGTAAAAACTAAATTTCCTAGAATGGAAGCTGCATCCCAAAGCATTTATTTCTCTGCAGTAGATCTGTTTGTTGTTCTCTGTGAATGTGGGAGTTTTAGTGCTTTTCTTTGACAGTAGTTGGTATAATTAGGCAACAAGTGCCTGGTTCCACTGGTGACCAAAAGCACTTTATTGTCCACCTTTTCCTGCAATACCTTTCAGCTGGAAGCTTGGTACTGGCAGTTTTAATAGTTCATAGGTTATTTTTTGGCTTCCTCATGGTACAGCTGTAATGTATATCACCAAATCAGAGTGTTGGAGGTTGGAAGGCACCTCTGGAGGTCATCTTGTCCAAACTCTGTTTTTAAGCAGAGTCACCTAGAGGTGATTTATCAGGACCTTATCCACATGGCTTTTGGATACCTGCAGGGGGGTGAAGACTCTACAACCTTGCTGGGCCTGTGCCAGTTGCTCGGTCACTCTCTCAGTAAAAGTTTTCCTGGTGTTCAGAGGGAATCCTGTGTTTCAGCTTGTGCCTATTGCTCTGTAACACTCCTTCAGATGCAGCCCAAGATACCACTGACCTTCTCTGCTTCCGAGGGCTCGTTGGTTCTTACCAACTTGCTGTCCATCCAAAGCCCTGGGTTCTTTTCTACCAAGCTGCTTTTCAGCCCCTTGGCCCCAGTACATATTGATGTGTGGGGTTGTTCCTCCCCACAGACAGGGTTTGCACTTCCCTTGGAGCTATATGACTAGAAGGGAGATGGCAATATTTTGTATGAAGTCATTTATTAATATCAAAACTATAGAAGTTTCACTGTTAAGCTCTTTTTTAAGGAGTGTTTGTGAAGTTATTTTGAAGAGGTGGTATCCCTAGGGAGGATACTTCCTAGGGAGGGAGATGCTGAGAACTATATTTAGGACTTCACCAGCTTTAACATGCTGGTGTTGTGCTCTTCAGGTGATAACAGCAAATAGATTGCTGACAGTGACTGTTTACTCAGTTTTGGAGATTTTAATAGGATTTTTGTTTAAAAAGGGTTTCATGTATCTGATGTGTGGAATAAAGGACCTTTTGAGACCTTCTCAGACTTCTTTTGTGAAACAATTGCACTTTCATGTACACAGAAATCTTAGTCTGATTTCCTCAAGATGTACTTCTGCTACACTTGGAGTTCAGATGTTTGTGTTCAAGTTGCATCTTTGAATCATTGGCATTTGGGCAGTGGTTTGTGGAAGCTTTCTAGCCAGCAGCTCCTTATAAACAGCTATCTCTGCTGACTGGAACAGGCTTGATCTCTCTTCCATTCCACAAGAACAGTCATGTTCAGATAAACTCGAGTACATTAACATATTTCCTCTCCTTGGACACTGGCTTCCTACTATCTTGCTGAATCTGGGTGTAAACACTATGGAAATGACTGGGATTTTGCTTCTGAAACCTTGTCTGAACCCTGGTGTTGTGGTTTTGTTTTCTTTTTATTGAAAGCACCATCAGAAGCAGTGATGTAGCTTCTGCTTCAATCTGCAAGGCTAGAATATAGAAGGTACAAGCAGGGCAACTGCATTGCAACTGGGGAGTTCACTTAAAAATAAATGTTAGAAGAAATGATGGAGTGAGTTTGATAAAACATTTGGGCTCCGATTCTGTATTTCTAGCTGTGGAAGTGTCTCTCTTAGAGGCTTTGCTGTTGACAGGTATCTAGAGGGTTACACAAATTGTCACTGGTGGGTCAGAGTGGGCCATGGATCACAGCTTTCTCGCCTGTTTTGGGGATGATCTCGTATGGAATCCTGAAAGGTGCCAAAATGTTCTAGTGGCATCACAGACTTGGTTATTGCTTACTTTTTTTTTTTTTTTCCAAGTCTGCATATAAGCCTGACTTATGGAAGGGGGTGTCCTGGAAGTGTAAAATTGACAAAATACATATTTAAAAAATCAGTTAAATGGTGTTAGGAAGACAGAACAGCCATATTGAGCTGGGGCCTTGCTTACAGGCTGAGGATGTCAGCTGGGAACTGGTACTGCCCCAGGTGTCACTAAAGCTCAGTGCCAGGGTCTGTGCTTTATAGCCAGGGCATTGGGAGTGAAAGGAAGAGACTTAAGCAGTTAACTTGCAGCATTTTCTTGGATATATCTGAATTATGAGGTGTGCTGCTTATCTGTAACATCTAGAAATGTTTATCAGTTTGCTCAGAAAGAGCAGTGCTGTTGTGCCTCTTGACACTACTGGCTGGTGATCTGCATGTTTTGTACAGATCAGACTTTGTTAAAATACAGCAACTAAATTGCAGTAGAGATAAGGAGATTGTCACGGCTGGGAGATTTTTGATTAGCAAGGGGAGCAAATGGCTTTGGAAATGTTGGTTTGAGTCCCTGCTTTGTTTGAAAACAAAACCTCATGGTTTTGGAAAGGAAAGCTGAAAAGCTTTTACTTGGATTGTTGTCTGCAGTTCTAAATGGTTGCCTTCATTATCAGTACTTGTAAAATCGCTTGTTCAGGAAGACTTTAGAAAATGATTTCCCTGAAGAGGCAGGAATGTAGGAAATGCAAATGAAAGAAAATAACTGACCCTTCAATAGTATACATAGCAAAATATGCAAAAGGCAGAGCAGAATGACTTTCCATCCTTTCTGTTACATTGAGGTTTTGGTTTTAGGACATAGGGAGGTAAGAATTTTTGAATGTGTTTGTGTGGTTTGGGTTTTTTCTAATATATATATGTAATTTTTGTTTGTTTAGATACACAATGAAGTATCTCAAGTTGTAGCTAAAGCAGATGTGTTTTCTGCTCAGTACTTGATACATACGTAGCAAGTTATTTAACCTTATTTGTGCAATGGAAATATATTCAGTGCAGGTGTTAGTTTGGGGCATTTGAGGGCTTTTCAGCAACAGCTCTTAAGTATTTAAATTGTAGCCAATTCTTTGGCCTTTCATAGAGCTAGTTAGCTCAAGCAGACAGCTAAGTTTCCCAGCTCTGTCTCAGACATTATCTTTCATTGTACAGGTTGATTTGGGGCCTGGTGAAGCAGATCAGCTATTGCAGTGTGAGTTATAAGGTGCCAAGTTAGGTGTTAGTATGGGAGGAAAGTTTAAGTGCCCCTCATTGTTAACACTGTGGAGAAAAATTCTAGGTATATGATTATCTGCCTTCCCACCTAGTCAGGCTTTGGGGTCAAGTTGTGTGGGTTGATAGCACTGAAGGAGAAAAGCATTAAGCTTTTAAAAATTAGTTTTCATAACTATTTCTTGAAATCTGACTAGCTTAATAAATAAAATATTTAAATAAAGTATCTTTTGATAAAGTCTGAGAAACCTTGGATAATGGAATCAACAGAAATGTGTCAGAAGCAATTACTGCTCCTGGAGTTACAGCTTGATTCTTATCAATATGTCTTTTATTTTTACAGATGACTATGGATGAGAAATATGTGAACAGCATTTGGGACCTTCTTAAAAATGCAATCCAGGAAATCCAGCGTAAAAACAATAGTGGTCTTAGTTTTGAGGAGCTGTATAGGAATGCATATACAATGGTGTTGCACAAACATGGTGAAAAACTCTACACTGGACTAAGAGAAGTGGTCACAGAGCATCTAATAAACAAGGTATGACATTTTATGCATTAAAATTGAAGTGTCTTTTAAGTTATTGATGAGGGCAAAGCATTTGGAAGTGCATAACCAAAACCAGCTGCAGCTGAGGCATAACTTCTGAGAACTGGGAATTTTTTAAAAAAGGCTTGTGTCCTCTTGGTGGCATTTTGTGAATGTCTCAGAACAAATTTTTGTTTGTTTTCCAGCCTTTTTGCTTTTTCATCTGTGGAGCAAAATAAATGCCATTGTAAGAACCTGTTTGTTATGGGCTAATGAACTAATTCACAAGTTAATGAGAGAGTTGTGCTAGGATTACACTGTCTAAAGAGGCAGTAGGCAACATACAGAAACATTAGCTCAGCAACAACAAAAGTCCTGAGTCGTCTGCTTCTATGATCTCAGTCTTTTCAAAACCATAATTCAGCCAAAATGTCATGCAGAAACTTCTTGTTTCTGAAGATCTATCATCTGAGAAAACCCTTAATCTCACGTAAAGCCATGAAACCATCTCTTCAGTCTTTGTGAGGAAAAGTCTAGGGTTGATTAATATGTCACAGGAAAAAAAGTTAAAACTTGCTTTTAATGAGTCCAGGTAATATTTAGTGGTAATAAGATCCTAAATATAGGGAAGATCCACCCCTGGGTGAGGTGACATCCAGCTGTCTTTGCAAAGAGACACACGTCCAGTTTGATCCCCCATTGCTGTCTGTGAGTCCAGGTGGAGTATCAGATTTTGGCCTTTCTGTTACAGCATTTGAGACATCATGTGCCATCATGTGTGGTTGCATGGTTACTTCTGGCTGAATTAGAGAGGTCTTTGTCTAAATATCACAATGCTCGGGGAGGTTTTTTCACCGTGTTGCTGCAGTGGCAGAGAAACATGAGCATCTTTTCAAAATCCTGGTTTTCAAAGGTGTGGTCTGGACAAGTGTAATCTAAAACTGCTTTGAATATGGGCCTTTTTTACTGTTTGCTTCCTTGCATACAGGAAGCACCCTGTATGAATTCACTAAATAATTTATGGCTGTATTTCTATAATAGTAGCACATCTGTGACTCTCAAACACTTCAGTCTCCTAATTTGTGCACTCATAATCTGTGCTGTTCATATAAAATGCAGCAAATGGTTGAGGCTTTCTGTTCTTTGTTCCTGTATATGCCTATATTTACAGTCTATACCTAAATCAGGACACTGAACTTCTTCCTGGGCTTTAGTTTATCTTGGTTTAATTTGAGGAAAGCTTCTTATCTTTGTTCCTAGCTATTTTGCATATTAAAAATGATCCATATGAAAGATGAATTACCCTGAAGTGCTGATTGTGGCAAATTGACAAAAGAGCTGTGAGCTTGTACTGTCACTTCACTGGCCAAGAGGATTTCACAATTACCAGTGCAGAGAAATGCCTGTCTGACACTTCATGCTATTGTATCTGATGCTTTTAAAAACCAAAAATAATCTCCCGTGATCTAGTATTCTGATTTTAATGTGATCAATCAGATGTTGTGTTCATGGGTAACATAAAAATAGATGACCAAGTTTTTTAAGTACACTACATCAGTGACAGGAGCTAGCTACCTTCAACTACCCTGTTTTTACTACATAGTGAAGGCATGGTAAGACTTTGCCTGTGTATTGACACAGGGGAGAGGAGGAGATGCTTGGGATGTTCTCATTTCCTGTAAGATTTCTTGATCTTATGAAATGTTTGTTACTGGCATTCTGTGGTGCCTTACGATGTGGGGGTCTTTGCTGACAGAACTGGTGGAGGTTTGTAGTGACAGTGCATGCTATTTCAGAGTTATAATAAAGGTAGGTATGCAAGAAAACCTTTGGTAAGGGGGGCACAGAACCAGTTGTGGCAGTGTTGTTCAGTGCAGTAGGAATTTTATGGGGTGCTGGTGCAGAAGATAGGGGGTGAAGGAAGCATGTTTACTCAGGGCCTTACAAAAGTGTATCTGAGGTCCCTGGGATGAATTAAAATTTGCTATTGTGGTGTCAGATGAAAGGGGAGAAGGAAGATGGGAGTCTCTTACAAAAGGGAATTTAAATATTTCCATAGTATCTGTGAAACGGGGAGGAATGACATGAGGAGTTGTGCAGAAGATGGATTAATGAGCATTAAGAAATCCTGTAAGCCTGACAGACAGAATATGAACTCTTAGCTGCCTTTATCTTTTCCTAGTAATGTTTCAAGATGATCTTGGGTAAGTCTGCAGTTATATGGAGGGCAAAAGGATGTGAGGGGGTTTCCAGGAAGTGGATGCAATTCAGAATCATCAATGTTCTTCCATGTTTTCTTCTTTCAGCAGAAGGATAGCAGCTGCAGGGGTGAACTGACATTTCTGGTCAAGTCATAGTTAATCTGTTAAGTTAGTTAGTAGGCTAAGGTTTAAAAATACTATTTTTGGGCTACCTGGAAATTTGTAGAAGAAGAACTTGTAGTAAAAGTTTTCAGGGCCTTGAGGCCCTAGTTCAGAAAGTGCTGTTCTATAGTGCAGCTCCACACAGAAGGTTCTGGCTGTCCTTGTAGTCGTGGAAATGACATAATGGAGCTATTGGTGTGGCTGTGTCAGGCTGGGCATGGCAAGGGAGAAAATACTGGGCCCTAAGTCTGCTTTGTGTACACTTAACAGAGGGTTATTTAAAGCTGTTGAAAGCCAACCAACTATTCTTAAAGAGACTGGCGGGGGAGGGTGCTATGTTTCCTTAAGAGCTATATCCACAGCTGCACCTGAAGTTATATACAAGATTTCAGCCTTGCAAATAAAAGAAGACCTTACACAGATGATGAACCTGCCAATATATTTTTGAGCCTTTATATGGGTAGTCCTATTTAAGATGGATATACCAGCTAATTTGCTGTGTAACTGCAAAGATTGTAATAGAAGTTACTACAATTACTAGAAATTACAAGCTCAGCTAATTGGAAGTAACATTCTGCTGATAAAGTCTTTGAGACATACTCTTAAGGCTTTGGAAGAGCAGCAGCTGTCTCTGAAGGGCTTTTCTCAACAGAAGAGAGTGTGGATATCTAGGGCTTTTTTTACTGCAAGTCACTTCTTCCACCAAGGTTATTTGACTCTGTGCCTTTTCATGGCTAAAATGCTTTGTGCATTGTAAGCATCTTTTCTGTAATATTGTTTCCATGGCCTATACGAGGAATGTGTTCAGTGCGAATTGACTAGACAGCTCTTGTAAGCAATGATTTTGTTGGCTTTTGTAGCCACTAAACAAAACAGCTTCCCAAACCTGTCTGCAGCTTAAAATAAACCTAGGAGAATGTCATTGAGAAGCTTTGCAGGGCTGTTCTTTGAGTAGTCCTGTTGTATGGCACCCATTCCTGGATTTAAAACATATTTCCAGAAAGCCACATGTCATCTTGCATGGAGGATGTTGCACAGATCTGAGCCAAGGGTTCTTGTGTCTGCTTTGGAAGTCCTCCTTGCTACCTGGTGGCAAGAACCCTCTTTTGCTGCCAGTAGGTGTGTTATTTGGACCTGGCTGGTTAGTAGGAGGGTTGTGATGGACATGTGTGATTATAAAGGCACATGGCTTTTGTGTTGTTTAAAAACAGACCCCACAAACCCCTCCTTTCATCCCTGAGGAGTTCTATGATGCCTTCTACACCTGAGTAAAAATTGGTCAGTCCTTGCCCTGGTTACCTGTGCTTGTAAATGAATCATTCTTTTTGTTTCACTTTGGTAAATTTCTTCAGTGTGAGTGACCTACCAAGGAGTATTTCCAATCCTTTTCCATATGGACCAAAGAAGTGAAAGCAATCATAGAGTGTTTTTTTCTCTTATTCCGAGAGATTCTTTGTACTCCTTACAAGTACAGCTGGTAAAGTTTTTAATGCACATTTCTGCTTCAGCTAAAATCTGCATAGGCTGGCTGACTGCAGGGCACACGTTTGGGAGACCAAAGCATAAACAGTGAGTTCTATATAACATAAAGAATGAGGCAGCTCAGCTGTGTTGGGTGGGACTATAAGGTGCATTTTGTGTTTTCCAAAGGAAGGAGGGGGAGGCCTTGCTCTGGTGGGGTGTAGGTGTTTGAAGATCTTTTTAAAAGTTTAGAAAAACCTCAGAATAGACCTATATTACCTAAATATACCTATATTACCTAAATTCAACAAGTTAAGTGTTGCAGGCATAAGTTTCCACAGCTTCTCAAGAAGAGCCCATCATGTTCAGACAGTGTGCCATGCTCATCCAGGTTTATGGGGTATATATACTAGTGTGGCAGAGTGAACTTTGTTATGCTGATTTTGCTTAATAACTTGATAAAACTGAAATGATAGAATGAAGTCTGTCAGGTGGTTGCATCTGATGTAAGTGGAGTTTGTGGCTGTTTGTCATGTGTTTTGGTTTTCTGTCCGAATTCTCTGTACTGAGAATTCCACTCCTAGGCAACTATAAATACAAATTGGTAAATGTCAAAATGCATTCTGATTGGATAGAGCACAGCAGAATGTCAGCAGCATGTAATGTTAAAAGTCAATTCACATGTTTTGTTAGCTCTAGAACAGTTTTGGTTTTTTACATTCCCTCTCGTTTCCTTCTTGCATGAGTTTAAAGTTTCAGCCCTGTAGCATGTGCCTACTGCAGGTAAATTAAAATGAAACTAGATGTGCATTTTTATTAGAGGGAATAGTAGTGTCAAAATAAGCCTAAAATTGACACATCAATCAGCTAACAGTCTCAGAAAAATAAGTTTCTTTTCTGACTTTCTTTTGTCTCCAGAGTTAGGTTGGCAGTTATGGACCATTAGTAGAGTCTGGTCTTTACCAAGTGGTTGTTTCCTTTTAGAACTGTTGTTTGTTGCAACTCTGTGCTGGTCTATGTCATCCTAAATGTCATTAAGGCAAATTTAGGTGCTTGTTCCTGATTCTAACATTTTTACTGGTACTACCTAATATTCAGAAATTACTTGGTAAAGTTAACAGTCGAAACACTGAAGCTTTGAAAAATAAACCTTTGAGAACTTTGGGAAAAAAACCCCAGTTGTTTAGAATTTCAGGTATTCCTTTGAAACTTTGTATCTGTGGTTTGGTGTTTTTGGGTTGTGTGGGGTTTTTTGGTTTGTTTTTGTATATTTTTGGTTTGGGTTTTTTGGTGTTTGGGTTTCTCTTGGGGTTTTTTGTTGTTTTGGGGGGGGTGTTTTGAGGTGTTTTTTCTTATTTTTGGGCTATTTGTTTTTTGGTTTGGGGTTTTTGTTGGGTTTTGGGGTTTTCTCTGATTTTCAGCCTGAATTTTCTTTCTTGTATGAAGACTTACTTTTCCATGGAAGTGAGATACAAGGTAGTGATGATCAGCATGCAGGAAAACCAAAAATTTGTTTGTAATACTGAAGTTCATTGAAGAGCAAGGAGGTTTTTTTGAAGTGAAGCCTGTTTAGGTTTAAATGATGTGGGGAGTAACTGACTTTGGTTTATGACAGTGATTTGGGCTTTTTTTCTTTATTTCAGGTGCGAGAAGATGTGTTAAACTCTTTGAATAACAACTTTCTACAAACACTAAACCAAGCATGGAATGACCATCAAACTGCAATGGTGATGATTAGAGACATTCTGATGTATATGGTGAGTGTTCTGCTTTTTCATATATTTATTTTGATGCAGCAAGTTGTCATTTGACAGATGTAAATTAGATAGCTGGAGGGCTGAAAAGCAGGACATGCTTACTGGTGTTCATTGTAAGACCATGTATTGTCCCTTGGTTTGAATACCCTCTGTACATGAAAGACTTATCACAGGAGTATGACAAATGATAACTGGATTCCTTTTTCAGGTTACCTCATCACATGAAAAACTCATCTGAAAAAATGACAATTTTGCAGTGTTTAAAAAATAGTTAAACCCATTCTGTCAGGTTACTTGTCAGCTGTTACTTGCATATTTTAGTTAATGTAATGGTGGTTTCTTACTGTGGAAAAAGTGCTGGTGTAAAGCCTCTTCAAAGTTGCAATGTAGTAGTTGCTCTTTGAAGAAGTTAATTTTGCTTAGGTACAGTCTGTGTCCTTGAATGTTAAATTCTAATTAAAACCTTTGTTGTTAATGTGTAGCTTGGGTACAAGATCAAGAAGCCTATGTAGATGAAAATGTGACCTTTGGTTGCATGGTTGTAATTTGGAAAAAAAAAAAAAAAAAGTATTCCTTCCCAGATACCTTTCAGAAAAGCCTTTTGTGAAGAGAGAGAGCCTTCTCCTCTCTGGATTGTGTTATGCTTTATGTAGTTGGCTGGTATATGTTCAATTTCTCAGAATGTTGGGCATGCTCTGAGGATGCATTAGGGTGTATTTTTGCAGAGTTTCTAGCAAAAGGATTTAACTTCAGAAGGAAATGTGTTGATACTGGGGTTTTTTATGTTTAACTTTGATTTTTCCTCCCAAAATATCATCCTGGAGATAGTACTTCAGGCAATATTATGCAGCAAAGGGACTGATAATGGCATCACTTTTTGGTCAGTAAAGATGGTTAACTGAGGTTGTATTTATCTGATGAACCACTGGAGTTCAGATCTTATTTTGTAGCTGTTAAGTATCTCATGGTATGAAACTGAACATGTTTGTATTAGCTGTGAAGAAATCCCATTTGGTTAATAAGCAACTAAAAGTTTCAACATTTGGAATAGTTACTGCAGCCATGTAGCCTAATTTTAAAATCTTTTTTAACTAGATTTACTAATTTTCATGTTGTGGGTATTATGTAGTTGGTTCTTTTTGTTCTGTTATGGTGTGTTGGGATGAGGCCACATACCTAAAAAGAGAGTGTTGGTTAAATTCCCTCAGTGCCATTCAAATGCATTATATCTCAATTTTACCAGAAGGAAGACTGAGACATTATTTTGAAGAAGTGTTATCTTTGCTATCAGATATCCTGAAAATTTTCATCAGTTTGTGAATGACAAATACAAATCAATTGCTGTTAGCTGCATTTTGGCTAATTCAAGAATAGGTAACAATTAGAATAATCTTCTAAACCTAGCAGTAGATTTTCAGCATTGTTAGAAGGTGTAATCCAGAGCTTCCCAGGGGAGTAGCTGCTTGGCTTTATCCAGTTCCTGTGGATTATTTGAGTACAGGAGGTTCTGGATGCTCCAAGGTACATCGGTGGTGATAATGTGATCTTACCTCCTGCTTTTAAAATCCAGTAAATCTTGGATTCCCCAAATGCTTTCAGAGAGAGGTGGCTGATCACCTGTTCCTGTTCAGGGTACTAACCACTGAAGTGCCCTCTTCAAGGAATGGTTAAGTGCTTCAGTTAGCACTTGTTGGGAGGAGATGAGCTGTTCCTGAAGTATTTTTTGTGCTCAGGAGTGCAGTGCCTTGACTCTTAGCTGAAGCTGTGCTGTGAGATCAGGTAGCCAGCCTGCTCTTTTCAACCAAGACTCCAGAAGATGGAGACCTGCAGCATTCCTACAAGTGCAAATGTGGCTTCATTGGGTCATTTTAGGTTCAGAATAATTAATCAACTTGAATACCTCTGGAATGTATAGTCTTTCATGTGCTGTTTGACACTTCCTAATTATTACAATGAGGTGTCCAGTTGAGGCAGACAGTTGACTAATATTTGCTTCCTGTGGGCTTTCTTCCTTATACCAGAACAACACCTAAAAGAAACAGAATAGGCAAAGCCACCATAAAACATATTTATGGTATAATAATTTCTTTTTTTTTTAAATGTTTATATGAACTTGTCAAACTTCAGGAGCACTGATGCCTGCTTAAGTATCTATTGTATGGTTTTTATGATGATTAAATTTAATCTTTATTAGATAGACCTATGTAATGCAGGAAGCTGATAGAATGGGCAGACTCCTTCTTAGACTTAGAGAGGCATAATACAAATTGTCATTAGACAATACGTGCTTTGATTAGAGTTGTCACCTACTGTTTAAAATGGGACTAGTCTCAAAATATTTGCAGTTTTACTTTAGTCACTGGCATGTAGTGTTGAGTCAATCATCATTCTGTTCATTGGAAAGAGACTTAAGAGTCCTTGAGTCTTGAGTATGTGTTAATTCAGAAAGCTTGAAAAATATTCTAGTATGACAGTTATAAAGTGGAGGAACATCTGTCCAAATGAGATCTGACTGCACTTCAGAGAAACAATTATCAAGTAATTCATACCAGAATGTTTTGTTTTCTTATGACATTGAGTCTGAATGAGACAGTTTTACACTTAATGCTTGTCAGAAGTTTATACCTTTTTTTTTTCAAGCATGGCAAATGAAATTTACACTAAAATATTTAGATTAAAAACACTGTAGAAACTTGTGTCACCAGGCATTGTTGATTGATATGCTTGTGTTGCATCAGGAGAAGTATATGTGATGATAGTATGTTTCTAAATGAAAGATAAACCCATCCTTCTCCTCTTACTACCTAGGCCATTCCAATGATTTACCCATCAGTTTCAGGAAATGTACCTGTCAGTACCCAACAAGCTACAGTGTGTCATCAGTGAACGTAAACCATTGAACATCCTATTGAATTCTGAGCTTAATCTCATAAATTCTTGCTTCAGCCTGGTGATTGTACATCTTAAACCATCACCTTTAATGCCATGTTTGTTTTCCAGCTTATTTTTACCTACTAGCTCCCATATGATCTAAGTCAAAGTAAACACCTCTCCAATCCTCTAAAACCCCTTTCCTCTGTTTAATTTTGACACTTCTAAAATAAAAATTAATAGCTAAGTTTCAAAAAAAAGTTTTGTTTGATAGGATTTGTGCATTTTTATAGTACTTCATTATTAGTATTCACACTGCATGAGGTTTATGGCAGTATTTCATTGTTGTGTGCAGAACCTCTTCTTCAAGACACCAGCGTTTTGTCATTTTTATAATACTTCATTATTAGTATTCTCAGTGCATGAGGTTTATTTTAAACAGTGTGTTTGTTACCTTGTCTCTTGCATCCTGATTGCTCTCTGGGTTTCAGGTCTTGCTCTGCTTGGTTTCAGGTCTGTTGTACATTGTAGCTCTAGTATAGAGTTTTGCAACCTGTAATTGCACAACAAAGACAAATCTTAACTTCCTGAGATATTCCAGTTCCTGCAATCGAGTTTCTGGTTTACATAATTCCATTCTTATTTTGCAGTCTGTGTGCACTATCTCTCCTCCTGTTCAGACTGCAGCCATCAGTGCCAGGAGGGATGTAATGAGTACTCTGCAAATTCCTGGCACTGCCTGCAGCCAGCAGAGGTACCGAAGCAGTGAAGTCATATCCTAAGTAGTGTCTTCACTGTGTCAAGCCATGTGCTGAAACATGTTGAAGTAGGGAAGCCATGTGCTGCATTTGGGCATATCTGAAATTTGGGCTCATGGCTGCAGCATAAGCAGCCTACCAACAAGACTCTTCATTTAGCTACTTCATAGAATCATAGAATTGGCTGGGTTGGAAGGGACCTCAGAGATCATCAAGTCCAACCCTTGATCCACTACTGCTGCAGTTCCCAGCCCATGGCACTCAGTGCCACATCCAGGCTCTTTGGAAAGATCTCCAGACACGGAGAATCCACTACTTCCCTGGGCAGCCCATTCCAATGCCTGATCACCCTCTCCAGAAAGAAATTCTTTCTCATCTCCAACCTAAACCTCCCCTGGCACAACTTGAGACCCTGCCCTCTTGTCTTGCTGAGAGTTGCCTGGGAAAAGAGACCAACCCCCCCCTGGCTCCAACCTCCTTTCAGGGAGTTGTAGAGAGTGATGAGGTCTCCCCTGAGCCTCCTCTTCTCCAGCCTCAACACCCCCAGCTCCCTCAGCCTCTCCTCATAGGATCTGTGCTCGAGTCCCTTCACCAGCCTAGTTGCCCTCCTTTGGACCTGCTCCAGTACCTCACAGCACCTCAATCTCCTTCCTGAGCTGAGGGGCCCAGAACTGGACACAGGACTCAAGCTGTGGCCTCACCAGGGCTGAGCACAGGGGCAGAATCCCTTCCCTGGACCTGCTGGCCACGCTGTTCCTGATCCAGGCCAGGATGCCATTGGCCTTCTTGGCCACCTGGGCACACTGTTGGCAAGCAACAATAGCAGTGGAGCTGCATTTGTTCAGTCTTCCTCAAGCCACAAGTGAGTATTCTTGGAACATCTTAGAAAAGCTCGCCTGAATTGGATTCTGTGATGTCCCTTTTTCACTATTTGTACTTGCTACATGTGAAGCAGTTTCAGCCACGCAAGTGCAGGAGTCGAAGCCCTGGCTTCATTACAGGCACAGAGGTAGCATCAGCAGAGAACAGTTCCTCCTGTGAGTGCAGCTCTGTGTCTGTGGCAGAGGCAGAGCACTCTCTTCTCACTGTGTGCTGCTCAAAGCCTGACTCAGATCAGTCAGGAGAGCTTTGACCTTGGGGCTTAAGCACCAAGGCAGTGGAGAGGAGTGTTGTTATGTTTAGAGGCAGGACACTTGCTGTTGATATACACAAAGGTGTCTGAAGGCAACATCATCCAGGTAGTTCATGTATGCAGAGATGGGCAAAATGTGGCTGGTGATCTATTACAGCAGGTAACAGAATTATTCTGTGGTGCAAGCAGATTTTAGTTCATGAATAATTGTTGCTTAAAACTCCACCCGTGGCTCTTCAGAGTTACTCTTACCTTTGGGCACTCATTGCTGCTTCTCCCTGTGGGAAATGGTTGCTGTTAAATAGCATTGTAGGGTTATCAGTCAAACCAGCTTCCAAGTGGGGTTCTTTTTCTCTACATGTTTTTTTTTCTTTGTTTTCTTTTTTTTTGTTTTTTTTTAAGGTTGGGAGAGGTCCTAGCAGGTAAAAGTGACCTGTTACCAGGGGTAAGCAAATCAGCAGTATCAGAACCTATTCATCTACTTCAATTTACAGAGTGATCTGGCTTACTGTAGAAGCACTGCTGTTACATTCAGAAGAGTTTCTAGTCCACTTGGTATTTCATTTTAGCACTTGGTATTTCAGTTTAGCACTGCACAGAAGCTATGCAGATGAGTCATGACCATGGCTTTAATCCATTTTGATACCCTGCTGCCTGTGCTTCAGATGTGTGAACATTCTTTGGAAATTATATATATATCCTCTTCTCCTCATCACACATGATATTAGTCACCGCTTTCTACTTCATCCCTGTAGAGTATATTTTAATCTTCTTACTTTATAATCATATTTACTTTTGTCCTTGATGCAAGTGTGTAAATAAGGTAGTGAAATAAATAACCCGTTTGTAAATAACAAAAAAAAAAAGAGAGTAACATATACCAAAGATCTAGACCACTATGTGTAGCTACACTGACTTCATAAGACCAATTAGCAAACCTTTTGCTTTGAGGCAGAACTGAGTTTGCTTCATGAGCCACAGAGCAGACATATCTGACCTGTTCCTATCTTGTTTTATTATTTAAATGAAGTGCTGCCTGTCTGAAGGGAGTGGGTGAAATAATTTGTGAATTGTGGAACCTGGTGTTTCACCTTTCTTTGGTCATCAAGTGGCAATTTGGCATACAATTAGTACATGAATACTTTTGCTGGATAAATTCAGCTGCTGAAATAGTAAAGGGTGCAGTGTTTCTTCCTTCTGGTTTCTTCTAATTGCAGAATTTATGTAAACTTAGAAATTTGTGATGTTTTTTCTGTAGTCTGTTGTTTGTTGGTTTTTTTAATAGTTTAACTTTTCTAGATTTTTGAGTAACTTTACACTTCAGTTCTGAGTCTGATGCCATTTAAGCTAATTAATAAAACCAGTGGAGAAACTAATATTTTATAATCTATTTCAAGCACTGACCTTCATCCTTCATAGACTTCAATTATTTTTTAAATTTTATTTTGTTGAAGTTATGTAAATTCTCAGAAAACCTTGTCACAATCATATTTGTGAGTGGGTACAAAACTCTTCTCTAAAAAGCTTCTATTATGATCATCCTGGAGCTGAAATTGTAGTGAAGTATTGTCTTTAGTAATTACTGAAACTGCTGCATTAGAGGAATGGATTATGCCCTGACAGAAATGAAAACAATAATATTGCTGGTCTCAGAAAAAGACAGAAATTGAGTTAGAGAAACTCACAGTTTTTCTATTTTCATGTGTTAAATGGTCTTACTTGGTACAGCACTATGGGATAGTAGGTGAATACACTTATTTTCCCATCTGCTAGTAACTTTTGTTAGTCTTCCTGTATTAGAGAGCTTATAAGTTGGGAGATAGTAATAGAAAATGGGAGACATTTTTGGAGCAGTTCTGCAGGTAGTGGTAGCAAACTTGGGGGCTGTGCTCAGAAATGTCTCATTCAACTGATGATACTTGAGCTCTACAGACTTTGGAATAATGTTCTGAGGATCAGGCTCCATTTGATAATGTAGGTAGTATAAGGGTTGTGGGTTCTTGAGGAGCTTGATGTTTCCTATAGACTCTGCAGGGTGATAAAATCTCAACCTGTATTGAAACATGAATATTAAGCTTCTTTACTCTCCCCTTTCCTTTTTGTGTGTGTGTGTGTATGTATGAAATCTTAATGAATCATAAGAAGGTCTCAAGATATTTGATCAAGTTGAATTAAAGTGAATTATTTTGAGGAGGGGAGGGTTAGTTCAGTAGAAGGCTTGATGTATTTTTGCAGTACCAATCCATAAACATTTTTGTTTGCAGCTATTCTCATTTTGGCTTTACTTTTTCTTCTGTTCATCTAATGAGGCCATTTCAGGAAATATTAATATTGAGGGGAAACTGCATGCCTAAAAGGAGTGGTAGGAATGCAGTGTTTACACTCTTAAGCAAAATAGACTTTCTCTGCTAATTAAGTTTTGGGAAATGGAACCAATTTTGAAGATACTAATATTTTAAGAAAGGAGATGTGATTAATTTGATTGCTTCTGTACACCAGAAAGATGATCGATTTCTTGCTATTCTGAATAACATGGAGTATTGAATTTAAAAGTTCCTTGCTGTGTATGCTTTCTTTGTAGGACCGTGTGTACGTGCAACAAAATAACGTGGAGAATGTCTACAATTTGGGCTTGATTATTTTTCGAGACCAAGTTGTACGATACGGCTGCATTAGGGATCACCTGAGACAAACCCTGCTGGATATGATTGCAAGAGAAAGGAAAGGAGAAGTAGTAGACAGGTAAGATGTTTGTAAGTGACTGTCTTTTGTTGCGAATAATGACTAATACCTGTCAGTTTTTAACAGAAATAAACCCTTACTTAAGGCCACAGGTGTAATCACAAGTAAAACTAACTCATAATCTGGAATAATGTTTGTTCGTAGAGCAAGGTTTAGCATAATGGTAAATAGGGAAGCTCATGACTATATTTTTACACATTTATCTTGTGGTTTTTATTAACACTTTTATTAAATCTCTCCATTACCACTTTGTGCCAGTGCATTTTGTCAGAAAGCAGCTTTCACAGCTGTCTGCTGCTTGCTACCCTGTATTTTTTTACACTGAGATTGTTTGATTTTCTAATATCGCTCTCTTATTTTTGAAGGTTTTTATTATTATTTTATTCCCCTTTGTCATGTTCTGATCCATTTGTTTCTTTGGTTATTTGGTTGCATCCCTGAGGTTTTAAGTCTCTTCCTCATGTTCTCTGTCCAGTGTGTAGTAGATGTGGAGTTCTGTGCCACACACAGAAGATAACACAGCAGAAGGAACTTCAAATTTGCAAGGTTTTTTTGTGCTTCTTCAGTTTCAGAGCAGCTGTTGGGTGGAGATGTGTAAACTCCACGCTGCTTTGGCAGTAGTTCTGTGACTGAGATTGCCCAACACCCAATTTCTGAGGAGAAAAACACTCCCTGGCAACAGCTGTGTATTGTCCCCTACTGATAGAAAGTGGAATTTTTTCCTGGATGCAGTTCTTTTTGTTTTCACATTTTATTGATGTTTTTCTATGCTTAACCAGATACTTGATGCATTTTCCTGTTGTGTGTATTTTGTTTGCTTTGTTGTTTTTTTCTTTTAATTAAAAAACCCAGACAAACAAAACCCACAAAACCAAACAACCAACTTAAAACCCCAAACTGCACAGCAACTTCAGCTGCACTTGTTTTGAATAGCTCAATTCCAAGCTCCACGTGCATTTTTGAGTTTTCTCTGAATTAGTATTTTCTTGTTTTGTTTTTCTGATGTATTGAATTATATTCTTAATAGCTTTTTGAGTTAATAGAACTTGAGACCTCCTTCCCTATCATTGTATTTAAAATACTGAATAAACATTGTCATTTCTTAGCTTAGAACAAAGATAATTAGTCTTGCACCTGGAACCTTCTTCAAAAGATCACTGTCATGTACTAGATTTAGGATGGGCTTTTTACTACTATATTTTCTTGAAATTAATATTATGGTCTGAGTTATTATTCTGATGTGTATTCTGTCTTGCAAGTGTGTAGATGTCTCAAGTTGTTAACAACTTACTTTTTGGCAGAGGCGCAATAAGAAATGCTTGCCAGATGTTAATGATTCTAGGTCTTGAAGGAAGGTCAGTCTATGAAGAAGACTTTGAGGCTCCATTTTTGGAGATGTCTGCAGAATTTTTTCAGGTACAGCAGTGTTGTAATGTCCTATTTGCAATGTTGTTATAACTGCCTGAAACTGTGAGAACTGGTAACTGCTGCATATAAGATTAGTCTACTAATCTCTATTACATTAAATAAGAGAAAAACCTACTAACTTTGCAGAAGAAGTAGCACAAATTTAACAGAATTACCATAATGTTGAATGTTGTTTTGAGCCATGGGTGCCAGCAACATGTAAAGTAATCCTCATGCTAAGCTTGTGCCAGCTTTGAGCTATTTCACGCAGCTTCATTGCAGCCACAGTCTTTCTGAAATACCAATAGCATGAAAGGTTCAAAATACTTCAGGCTGGGAATGAAGAAGGGGAGACTTCCTGTCAAACTGCCTGTGAGGAAGCTTTGTTTCCTTCATAGTTTTTACATTTGTGAGCTATTTTTGTAATAAAATGAATGTAGTCAAGGAATTAAGTATATCCAAGCAGCTATCCAGTTGGTGACCAGCACCTTTTAAGTATTTCCTGGGGATTTTTATGTGAGTTTTAAGCAAAAAAAAACCCAGTTGTATGGTTGCTGAGTGTATTCATGCTTACCTGTTGTTGCAAATGAGTAGACATTCTAAAAGCATGTTAAAAGACAGGTAAGATAATTTGTCATTCTCCCAGTTCTGATGCAGAATCAATTCTCTGTCATATCCTCTGATCTCCAGACTTCTTTAAAAATCAGAAGCATATGTTGCACAACTGCTATTTTGGTTTTCATTGGTGCTTCATAAAATTAAGAAAAATCATTACTTTAGGTTATATATCTTAACTCTACCTTAAAAAAAAATAATTCTATCCTCCAAAAGACTCTGCTGACCAGTATGGATAAAGTCAGTTTCATATGACATAGAATGCTTAGCATTGTCACTAAGGAGAATAATGGGAGCTGTTGATCTTTACAGCTCATAATACCACATAAACTGGCATTTGAAAGGAATTTTTGCCTCTTCCTTCTCACCATACTTCTGGGGGGTTGTGTTTTTTTTGGTTGGTTTGTTTGTTTTTTTTGAAGACCTGTGGCTAAAACTCTTATTGGTAACTGGAAACTAGGTTGGCTTACATTGTTTCAGTATGAAAAATAGCATTTTCACATTAATTTTGTTATGTATGTGTGTGTGTAAATCTTGAGGGGTGTAATAATCTCTTGTTGGACATGCTGAGTGTGATTTGAAGTTGCTTATAACTGCTGATCTGAAATAACTAGTATGTTTCCTTTTTCCCCTTTTAAAAGAAGTCTAAAGTATTAATTTGTGTTAATCACAGATGGAAAGTCAGAAATTTTTAGCTGAAAACAGTGCTTCTGTATATATAAAGAAAGTAGAAGCTAGAATTAATGAAGAAATAGAACGGGTGATGCATTGTCTGGATAAATCAACAGAAGAACCAATTGTGAAAGTTGTTGAGAGGGAACTCATTTCCAAGCATATGAAAACTATAGTGGAAATGGAGAACTCTGGTCTAGTTCATATGCTGAAAAATGGGAAGACAGAAGGTAAGAGTGCATCATATGGGAGACAGAAATGTTTACCAGACTGCTTATGCTTTTAAACAGAGGATTAATGTTTGTGTTCCTGTGTAATAGAAAAAACAGTTCAGCTCTGTATTGCAAACATTTAGAGGGCTTTTAATACAGAGCAAGTATTTATAACTTCTTTCTGTTTAGTAACAAATACAGGTAGGCCAAGTATCACTTAAGAAAAGTAAAACCTACTGTAGTGGTGTTTGTTACCTGTTTTCTAGGAGCCACGTTCTTACTTCCATTCCTCTAGTATATAGTTGTCAAAATGTGTCAAAGTGTTTTGACCCACAGGCAGTGATTTTAAAAGTGTAAATAACTGATTTAACAGAAGTATTGCAGGACTAGTGCTTGGTGTGTGTTGCAGAAACGAAGTTGGCAGTTTTTTAAGGATAAGCAGCTTCTCTCTCCAACTCCCTGAAAGGAGGTTGGAGCCAGGGGGGGGGTCGGTCTCTTTTCCCAGGCAACTCTCAGCAAGACAAGAGGGCAGGGTCTCAAGTTGTGCTAGGGGAGGTTTAGGTTGGAGATGAGAAAGAATTTCTTTCTGGAGAGGGTGATCAGGCATTGGAATGGGCTGCCCAGGGAAGTAGTGGATTCTCCGTGTCTGGAGATCTTTCCAAAGAGCCTGGATGTGGCACTGAGTGCCATGGGCTGGGAACCACGGGGGGAGTGGATCAAGGGTTGGACTCGATGATCTCAGAGGTCCCTTCCAACCCAACTGATTCTGTGATTCTTAAGGTGGTTGAGAAAGGATTGGCTTAATTTGGTTTTGCCTAATAAAGGTTAATGTGGGACAGAGTAACTAAATGAAAGTTTCTGTGGGAAGAAATAGAGCCTAAGTTTCTAAAGCAGTATAATGAAACATATGATTGTAGTATCTAGATTTAGAAATTGGTGCTCATGGTAAAGCTGAATGGGGAACAGAATTGCTGCTTAGATTAATGGCCTTTGTTCATGAAAGCAGTTTCACAATTACTAGATGATAGAGTGAGCAAATTTCTTAGCAGTGGGAGAAGGCAGTAACTGTTCTGGAATGTGATGATACTATAGATAACTTTTTTTCTTGAATATCCATTTCAGATAGCCTTCAAGCTGAGGGGCACAAGGGTATTGAAGTGTATTCATAAGGTACAGAAATTAGTTGAATAGGGCTTGGTTTGATTTAGTTAAATATGAGAGAGGGAATACTTTCTGCATGGTGAAGATAAGATTTCACATAATTGTATGAGGATGGGTGCTCTTATGGAAAGCCCTATTTAACCTAAGTCACCACTTAAGAGTTTCAGACAGATGAAACAAAGTATAAAGTTATATAGCTGACTTTAAGACATAGGAATAAAGTACTATTTTTAGCAGTTATTGTTTTTAATATAGAAACAAACATCACACTAGGGTTGCTTTAACTCGAATTTTAATTTTTTTTCTTAAAACTTTTAACACAGTATTTGATTCTTGATTGAAAAGCTACATTCTTAAATACCATGGGAAGACCTAATCTTACTGAAACTTTAAAGTGCACTATTCTTTAGCACAAGCATTAAGTGTTGCTGGCCTGGAGATCAACAACAACAAATCTGATGCTATAGACAACCTAGATCAATTGAATACAATCTTAGTTTTTAATTCTGTAACTTTTGCAGTCAGCATGTTGTCATGAGTAAAGGAAAAGGGACATCAGAATTCTGATTCCAGTGCCTGAGCTCTGTTAAGGGGTGGGTTTTGCAGCTGAAGTGGCTGAACTTTCACTGTTGTCTTTTGTGCAAGATGAATAAGTTACAGGCATGGAACAGACAGGGTGTCCTGCATCATTTCTCATTCTCGTTTCCAGACCTTGCTTGCATGTACAAGTTGTTCAGCCGTGTGCCAAATGGTCTAAAGACAATGTGTGAGTGCATGAGCTCCTACTTGAGAGAGCAAGGCAAAGCACTGGTGTCTGAAGAGGGAGAAGGAAAGAATCCAGTTGACTACATTCAGGTAATTAAATATTTAACTTCCTTTTCTTACATCTTTCCTGTGTTCCCCAGGCTAGCAGTTAAGTACATGATTGATAAAGGCAAATCTTCATATTGATTGAAAAGGTGTTATTAATAAACTGCATTTACAATTGTGTTTAAAACACAGTTTCTGAATTGTAAGTCATGTTTAGAGCTCTTCTTTTGCTTAAGTTACTTGCAAGCTATGAGCTCAGTTTTTGCCCTTTTGGAAAAGGCTTTTTATTAAGCAGCATATCCCAGCTAATTATCTAAATGATGGAAGCTTTGGGGGTTATACTAACTGCTTTTTGCCTTCAGAGGTAGTTTTAAATCTTCTGCCAAATAACTCTGTAGTATCTATTTTGTTGAATTTTGTGTGATGTTTAGTTATCAATGTTTGGTGAAACCAAAACCACCCAACAGTATTTCATGGTGAGATTACCCATGACTTGAGAGGTGAACATGTTACATAAATGACTTGCTTTGTTCTTAATCTTCTTGAGAAACTTGTGTGTGTTAAAAGATGTCAAGTGTCCTTTCTTGTTTTCAGTCTCTCACTAAGAAGTGATGTGTACCATTAATTTAAGATCACAAAGCAAGCTCCAGGATTGTTTGTCATCTTTTTTTCTCCCATTGTCTCTAAGGAGATGATTTTCATTTTGCACATAAATTCTTTAGAGTTCATTGAACTTTAAGGAAATGTTTTATAGCTGGAAGATGCTTTCTGCTTAGTTTGAAAGTGTGTTTTCATTACATTTTGGTTGTGGGTTTTGTTGTTTTTAATGTGTAGTTATTGTGTCTGGTCTTTATGAGAAACATGTAATGCTGTATGTCTGTTTCCATGTCTGCTGGTTTCTTTGAAATCAATAACTTTGCTAGGACTGGTTACTATTAGAAGAAGCCATTTGAGTATAAAAACATTTTTGATTGGATTGTTAATTTTCTGGCAGTGCTGCAACTTGGACAAGAATCATCTTTCCAAGGATTTTTAACAAGCAGAAAGAATGCCCTTTCAATTTTATTGGGTTCAGTGTTTTTTTGTGGTGGTGTGATTTAAGAAAAGAAGGGAAATGTTTGGAAAATAAGTACCTGAATTACTCTAAAGCAGTTTTCATGTGTTAATAAATCCTGGTGGGTGTAAAGGGTTATCATAAAAAATTTAACTGAGAAGGAGTTAAAAACAAAGATCCTATCAATTAGGTTTCCTGATAGAAAGGAGAACAGTGTAAGGAGACTGAAGCCTTACAGCCACGCTGCATGTGCAGAGCTCATCCCCTCAGCTCGTTAGTGTGTACCCCAACCATCTCATCAAGGTGTTATGAAACTGATTGAAATATGACCCAAACAGATTTATCCTCCACTTCCATTGACATGATGGAAGAGAATTGAGAAGCCACATCACTCTTCTCATCTCAGCCATGTTAATCTGAATCTTTCAAGGACTGGAGTAGCTGTAAGAAGGCAGACAAGGAAGCTGCGTTGTGCCATCAAGAAAAATTAACTTTGTCAATAGTCCAGCACTTCCTCTGCAATGACACCACCAAACCCTGAGCATATTTGGCCAGCTGATTGAGAGAGCCTTGCCAGGGGATTAGATTTAAACCTTATTATAATGATTTGAAGGAATGTTGAAATGCTGTTGTAATTTAAGGTACTAACAGTTTCTCCTGTTTAACACCAGGTTGTTCAGATGGTGTACTCCTGGAGAGGAGACATAAGCTAACCTTGGTAAACAGAGAGATACTGGGATTTACTTTGAATTTAAAATTTCTAATACGCATTAATTAGCCTGTCTAAAGACCATTCCTTTAAGTGAGATGGTGAGTTTCTAAGAAAAGTTACTGCTTCTTTGAATAATTCTTGAATGGCTTCTTTAAGTAACCACATACAAATAACTTTTTAAGTAACCGAGGCCTTTTAAGAGAATTTAACCTACATGTTTTCTTGTGGGCAGTCACTACCTGTGACTCGAGTGAAGTTTTCCACCCACCCCCCTTCCAAAAGTTGAGTTACATCTGAGCCCTGTGTGTATCATATCTACTTAGCAAGGTGTGCAGTTGATTTTAAGATGCTTCTCCCTTTTGCACTCGGTTTTTTTTAACTCTGGGTGAAGACAGTGTGAACACTAAAAATGATGCTAAGAATCTGGTGATGGAGCTGAGACAAAGTGGTTTGGTTCAGGCCTTTGAATTTCAGGCTGTGATAAGTGGAGAGTTATTGCTTGCATCTAGCTTCCATATGTTTGTAGTGACTCTTAAATATCAGTAAGAAACGTGCAACTAATGCAGAACGTGTCCCTGGATTGAAATCAGAGGCAGGGGACACATGGACCTCACAAGACCAGACTTGCTGTTGCAGCATGCTCTCTCCTCAAACTTGTTCAGTAGCTGTAGGGGTGTTAACCTCATCTTTTCCATATCCTGTATTAATGATAGTGGCTTTGTGAATACTATTTGAAATAGGAAAGACTTAGCAAGTGCAACTAATACCTCCTTTAGGTTGTGTTTTTAAAAATATGGTAATCCAACTTGTGATGAAAAAATTTTATTGATTTTTGAGTAGCCAGTCACAGCAAGCTTGCACAAGTATTCAGCACCAGCATTTTCACCCATTTATCTGAGAATGGCTTCTATAAAGGTTTTAGGGCAGCCATAGGTATTTAAAAAAGGAAATGAAATTTCAGCTACTGCCTTAACATTGCTGAACACAGAGAGCTTTGGGGAGTCTCTGACTGTAGATGTGCTCTTCTTTATAACTTGATCTGTTATTACTGTTTTACAGCTTGCATATTCAAGTTGGTGAAAATGTTTTTGCTTTTGTTTCAAGGGTTTACTGGATTTGAAGAGTAGGTTTGACCGTTTTCTTCAGGAATCCTTCAATAATGATCGTCTGTTCAAACAGACAATTGCGGGTGACTTTGAGTACTTCCTCAACCTCAACTCCAGGTCTCCAGAGTACCTCTCATTATTTATTGATGATAAGCTGAAAAAAGGAGTCAAGGGAGTAAGTATAAATTATATTTATACATCATAGTCTTTGCTTTGTAATCTTGAAATGAAATGAAGCTACTGTTCTAAGGATTATTGAGATAAACAGCAATACTGCCTTAAAAAAGGATAGGTGAGCTTGTAACACTTAATACCTAAACATGAAGAAATATAAGGCACAATATCTCAGTATGTTGCATGGCTTGTCCTCTAGCTCTGAAGCAGTATCCTGCATTATTTCTGGCAGATACCCCCTTGAAGAATATATTAAGCTGTAAAAGATACTGTTACTCCCTTTCTTTAAAACCTTAAATACCGGTTCATGTGGTAGACCAGTTGTTGGCTGTACACTTGCTGTGCATTACTTGAAGCATTTCAGTTGTATAAGATACTTGTGCTGAAGGGTTAAATCCAGCAAATCATTTCTTTTCCAGCTAACAGAGCAAGAAGTAGAAACTATATTGGATAAGGCAATGGTTTTATTTAGGTTTATGCAAGAGAAAGATGTTTTTGAACGCTATTACAAGCAGCACTTGGCAAGACGACTTCTGACAAACAAGAGTGTTTCAGATGACTCTGAGAAAAATATGATATCTAAATTAAAGGTAAGACAGTTCCTGCATACTTTTTACTTCACTTTTTCTTAATGTTTTTCATCTATTTTTCATAAACATCTATCTTGATCGCTGTTAAATAGATATTTAATTTTTAAACCCCAGCAGAAAAATGAAAGACTTCTATGAAGAATTTTGTGAAAATAAAGGAAGTATTGGAAAGCACCTGTGATGGGAGTAATTTAGGAAACAAAAACTAATTTTTTTTTAGGATCTGTTAAGACTTTGCAAATATTGGAGAACAACTCTGGTCATTCAGTAAACGGATTTGAAGACAAAGCTCTTTTATCTTAGGTTTTCTGTTACAGTAGAAAAATCTTGTTGTATGTAGAGTTTTTTACTTTTTTCCATCCACAGCCTGGTGAC
Organism: Calypte anna; assembly: GCF_003957555.1. Lineage (NCBI taxonomy): Eukaryota > Metazoa > Chordata > Aves > Apodiformes > Trochilidae > Calypte > Calypte anna. The sequence goes on from NC_044255.1 coordinate 1,304,908, forward strand.
AATAACGTTCAGTTCCTAGTTGATGGAGTAAGTTGAGATTAGATTGTGAAAAACAAACCAAAACAAAAAATCCTAGTATATATCAGTGTCTGGGAGTATGCTGTCCTTAGTTGGTTCAGTTTACTGATTAAATAGGCCAAGAAACAGAGAAGAAAGTAAAGCCTAAATGTGAACAGTCCTTGAAGCAAGTTTGAACGCAGCTCATTCCCAAGTGTCGTGACAAACAACTGGGGAAGTTCTCAACCCAAGTGATTTCATCATAGCATATCATAAAATGGTTTGGACTTAGTCCTAAAATCAGACTTCACTTGTCTTTAGTTTTTATTTCTGTATTCTCCCATTTAGTGCAGCCTGTATGCATTAAATTTGTCCAAAGTGTCAGCATTCATTCCAAATCACTGTTATGAACTCCCTCCTGGTTCCCCCTCTACCTCTTCTAACCTGGTGATTTAGGAAGCACAGGTCCTACATTTGCAAGATGAATCATTGAACCTGACCTGCTCTCTTTTCTAATGGATTTGCTTTGCCACGTGTCCAAGTATGTGTTAGAAATAGGTACAGAGTCCTGTATGTGCAGGTAAAATGTGTTTGTGCACCTGTGTCCACGTATGTGCCTTGATTTCAACATCCTCACTTGGTAGTGTGCAGTACACACTTAAAATTGGACACTCATAGGACAACAGGGTTTTTTTTCATGATACAGATAAAGTCTGTTTCCCTTTACTGTATCACCCTAAAAGCCAGTGAAAGTCTGTGCTTAGGTCTGATAAACTTTCAGAGATCTTTAAAGAAAAAGATAAAAAGCTGAAGAGAAATGGAAAATAATATAGTGGAGAGAAGAGAAGGAAAACAGCTTTTGATGCCTGTAGGGTTATATCCTTGTATGAAATGAAGTTTTAAGTCCTGAAGGTAATGCAGGTGGGGTTCTTGGGAAGCAAATGTATGGAGACCCTTTTGGAGATTTAGGAACCAACTGTTAATCTTCCTGTTCATATATCAGAGAAGCTCTGTTTTCATAGTGCCAGCACAACAAGTTATTTTGTGTGTTTTAGACTGAATGTGGATGTCAGTTCACATCTAAACTGGAAGGAATGTTCCGAGACATGAGCATCTCAAACACGACGATGGATGAGTTCCGGCAACATCTGCAGGCAACTGGGGTAAGATGTGTGTGTGTGGGGGGGGGTGTGTGTGCTTTTCCTTCTACTTGTGTGCAAACCCCAGACCTCTGTCAAGGCTTTCAGGTGGTTTGAATTTATAGTTTTCATTTGTCACTCTGTGTGTGGAACAAAGCATTGTGGCAGCTTGCTCAAGTTGTGTTTCTGACCTTACAAACTGGTAGTGCTTTCCGAAATACAGCAGTCAGGGGGAAAGCTTGAGCAGTACCCATTTTATTCCATAAACAACTCCTGTTCCAACTTGTGTTGGGTCCGGATTCCGCAGCACAGCTCCACGGCTCTCCGGTCCGGTCCGGCCCGCTCCTCCGACGGCCACCAGAGGGCGGACAGTGTCCACCTGACCCAGCTGTGCCCCCCCGGGCAGTCAGTGGGATGTGGTGCATTTTATTGTTCATAATGTGTCTTCTTAGAAGGTATTGGTTTTACCTTGTGGAGCTGTCAGTTTGCTGTTCAGCTCAGTTGAGATATATAGTCAAGATTTTATGTCTCACGGGTAGCCGGGTGTTTATCACCTGTAACAGAACCACTGTTGATCAGCACTTCAGCTGTAGGATGTTTCCTGAGCAGTGCTGAATATTTATGGCAGTCTGTAGGGTAAGCAACCAAGTTAGATGTGTAAAAGTGACTAACAGTTTTCATTGTGATCTAGAAGTAAATTGCAAGGAAAACTCCCTATAATTTAACATGAGATATTCAGTATTTACTTTCTGCTTCCAGGGAGTAAACTTATAGGCTGTTATTTTGAAACTTACATGGTTAGCAGCCTGGCTTTGCTGCATGCTTTCAAAATCTATTTAGATAGAATTGTAACGCGTTATGACTTATGTTTATTATCACAGACCTTCCATTCTTGGGTAAGAAGTTTGTTTTGTTCAATTAAATGCAAGAGTGTAACAACGTGGAGGATTTTTCTTCTACCATCTACTCTGGTAGTGATGAGTTAATTTGGCTTTGTAAAAATGTTTATAAACATACATCTCTTTTTTTTCTTAGTCTGCAAAAACTGTGTGCATAATACACTGATAGAGAAAAATAATGAAATGTGGTCTTGTTTTAAAAGAGTGGATGCTTTCTTCAATTGTCCTTAGGTCTCATTGGGTGGTGTAGATCTTACAGTGCGGGTCCTCACAACAGGTTACTGGCCTACTCAGTCAGCCACACCAAAGTGCAACATCCCTCCAGCTCCCAGACATGCTTTTGAAATATTTAGAAGGTATGTATTAGAACAGATTTTTAGATAGAGGTTTCAAGGGAACCTTTCTAAACTTGCCTTACAGGGATGTTTACATTAAAGCCATGCTAGCATACTGCACTTCTGCAGTTCATGATGATCTTTTAAGGCCTTCTTGAACCAAAGTGATTCTATGATTCTGTGTGAGTGTTAGAGAATGGGATAGTCACATTATGGGGCTTGAGTATTTGGGAGCTTTTAATTAGTCCTGACAAGAGTTAATGTTTTGAAAAAGCAAAGGTTGGGGATTTACTAGTGTGCTTAATGGCCATGAAAAGGCTATTTCAAAGCAATTTCCTCCTAGATACGAAATGTGAATTATGTATCAAGTATTCAATTGAGTTATATTACAGGTTTTATTTAGCCAAACATAGTGGGAGGCAGCTGACACTCCAGCATCACATGGGTTCTGCAGATCTCAACGCCACTTTCTATGGGCCTGTTAAAAAGGTAAAGTAACAAGATTATGAAAATACTGAGTCTTTTTTAGTAAGAAAGTGCACATCTGTAATAACTTCAGAATTTTAGAAAATAAAAGTTTATCCATTGATAACATAAGATGCCTTCCATCAGCTTTATACTCTGATTCTGCCAGTTTTATTTTGACTTCAGGCCCCTCACCCCAAAATCTGATTGCATCACTCAGCAGCATCTTTCTGTTACCTCAGAAAACCAGTAGTTTTGATCTTGACAGAACTTCAACAGCTTGAGTGTTTGGTTGTGTTTTGGTGGTTTGGTTTTTTTCTGTGAATGAGTCAAAAGTGAAATGAAACATGTTTCTCTAGAGTAATTTTTATTATTGTGGAAAACTGCTTTTCATACGCAGAGTGTATGCAGTGTAGATATTTTTTTCAAACATGAGGATCTTGGTGTAATTTATAGATGTACAGTGCTTGATGTTTATGTGTACAAGAAAATAATTTGGTAGTGATTTAGACCAGTTCTAAAATGCTAAACTACAGGTAGTAATGTCAGGATGCATGGGAACACAGAAGATAAAGAAAAATGAAAGCAAACTTTTTACAACACTAAGTATTAATAATTTGTGAGAATGCCAAAATTTATCCTGTAATCATAGGACAAATGTTTGTATAATTATAAAGCTAAGAGTAAGAAAGCTGGAAGATGGGCAAGGAGCGGAACAGGGGCCAGGTAGATGATGGAGTCTCTGTCCTTGGAGGTGCTCAGTATTTGACTTGACACAACCCTGAGTGTTGTGCTCTAGATGTCCTGGCCTTGAGTAGAGGCTGAAGCATTGGACAACAGAGGTGCTTCCAGCCTCAGTCACCCTGGTATTCTGAGACAGGTACTGGAGAGACAATCTGTGGAACTGATGGAACTGATAGAATATCAGTTATGTAGACTGATCTCCTAGATAGTTATTTCAGTATATAACTTTATCTTCCCAAAGTAAGCTCTTTTGCAATGGAGAATAATCTAATAGTAATTTTGTGATATTGTTTTTTTAATTTTTTTTTTTAAATAGGAAGATGGCTCAGAGGTTGGTGTAGGAGGTGCCCAAGTAACGGGTTCAAATACACGGAAGCACATCTTGCAAGTCTCCACCTTCCAAATGACAATATTAATGCTCTTTAACAACAGGGAAAAGTACACATTTGAGGTAAGTATTGTGGTTTTCTCATCTGATTTTAAATAAATCTTTTTAGGCACTTTCATGTCGTCTTTGAAGACATTTGAAGATTAGGTTCCTCTCATCCTATTTGAGTGTGGATCAGGCCAGCAAATACAGGAAGTAGATCACCAGCAATGCACCTAGGAAGCAGTCCTAGGGGAGGAAATTACATGGGGACAGAAGTCTTCAGAAATGTTGATGAGACCTGTGAGTGTGGTTAATTAATTCCTAGGGCATTAGAACTATAGAAAAGCTGAAGTTGGAATGCAGCAGGTGGCTCCATTTGCTCATTTTATCTGTGTGAAACTCAATTCAGAGGCCACAAGGTGGAGGAGGGTTTGTATCCTTGCTTCTTAAACACTGAAGTGCTTAAACTGGCAGGATGGAGTGAATTGTATAATGGATCAAAGCACTTTCATCCCTTTTCTCAGCTGGTGAGCCAGAAAGGGCAATGAAGAAGGTCCAGATAGATTCTTTACAAGGAGACTGAAGGGGCATTGCTGGGACAGGTTGAACTGACCAGCTGATAGATGATGAGGAGGAAGCCTTTGGGAGTGGGTGAGGATCCTGTGCTATGATATTTAAACATTGTGGTGTTAATGCTAATTAGTAATATTGATTTAGATGTTATCTTCTGTTTGAGAGGGCATTTGCAGCCTTCAAGAGCAGTATAGGTGCAGTTGAAGCATAGTAGATTTCCAGGTTTTCTCATCTACTCGTGACTGTGCTCTGTGTTGTTATCCTTTTCCTTTTTGTTTGCAATTTGGTTTTTGCTTCTTTGGCATACTTTTCTCCTGTTACTAAAGAATGTTTCTTTGAAGTGGTCTCAGTTTGGATAAGGAAGGCAGTGTTTGATAAGAGGGTCCTAATAAATTACTTGTAGTTCAGAAAAAGATGATTTCTAGTGCACACAAAGTCCTGGGTGTTGTGCAGTTTTTTGCAGGAGTATTACAGCTTTGAGTACTTTTTCTGCAGAAGACTTGAAGGAAAATGAGGGACATAACAGATAACACTGAGTTAGTGTTGAAATTAGGCTGCTGGCTACCTTATTTCACAGATTTCTAGGCTATATGAGTAGTAGAGCCTCACTTCATTTATACATGAATAAATAATACTTGTTAGAGCAGGGAAAAATGCAACTTTTAATACATGCTCTAAATTACAGCCTCTTTTACTAAGCCCAGATGATAAATATGTTCATGTGCTTTTAGGTTGTGTATTTTTTGTTTATTTCTGGTTTGGGAGTTGTTAAACTCTACTTAGTGTCTCAGTGCAACTAGAACATTAAGGAAGCATATTTGTTTTGTTTGGTTTCTGTGGTGAAGTGTGGGGGAGTTGTCTTTAACTCCAGCCAGGAAAGCTTATGAGAACTTCAGAGCAGGATGAATTTTATCTTTGTTCATTGGTTATTGAATACCAAGATTAATTGCTGAGTGCTGGGCAGCTGTTATGTCTCTGTCACATCAAACGAGTGCCTTGACTGCAACATAAAATGAGAGGTGACTTGTGTGTGCTTGTGTAAGCATAACTGCCTGGTATACAACTGTTTCCACAGGTTCACAGCTAAACAGAATAATTTGGAGTTGCCTTCACAGCTGAACAGACTTTGCTGTTTTGTTTTGTGTTCAGTGTGATTATTTACTGCCAACTTGACAAGATCCTCAAAGTCATAATAGACATTAATCCATATGAATTAAGAGAAAGATCGGATAACTGTGCAAAGACTGTGCATGAGATGCTACATAAACTTAAAAGATGATTGCATAGCAGTAATTGATGTTTTTGTTACACAAAAATGGATGTAATTATTGTATTCCTGTACAGCAACAACCTTATGCAGCAGGGGAGGTGGTTGCATGTGTCTAGGTTAGTGCTACTGAAATCTAAGAGGAAGAGAACCTTCAAAGAATGCAGATTTTTTCAGAGGATTCTGTTTCTTCTAATCAAGTCTCATCTAATGCTCAGCACAATTTGCTGCTGATTTTTAGGACTTCTCATTTTTTTCAATGCAAAATGCACATTTTTTTTGTAATGATTACATCAAAAATAAGAAGAATTTTTTGTTACTACTTTTATCTTAACAAACAAGAAATACCAATGTGATTGTAATGGAAATTGTTGAATAATTCCACAGAAATGAGAGATGAGAACTTAAAACAGGTTTACCAGTTCTCTCTTTCACTGATGTCAGCTTTGGAAGGTACACAAGTAGCAGTCTGCAAGTAATTGTTTTTATATTCTTTTTTTGTAATTTGTTTAAAAAAACAAAACAAAAAACCAACCATGATTTTCCTTCTAATTTCTTTCTACACATTTTCCTTTTAATAAGACTTTTTTCTTGTATAGAACTGTACAGAAGCAGTTCCATGCCTGGAGTAATTTCTTCTGTGCTCACATGGTAATATTTTTAGAAGTGATTTGTCTGATCAGTACTGTGTTGTCCATGAATGACTCTAGTGTGGGCTTGAAAAAAAATCCACTATTTGAGGTAGGGATAAAATACACACACTTTTCACTGTTACATCAAATGTCTCCATAAAAATGTGTAGAAAAATATGGTACAGACTGAATGAAAATGAGAGCACTGGAACATCTATTATCCCCATTTACATTCAGAGCTACACTTTTTTTAAAGACCCAATTCAAAGCTTTTGCCCTCTGGGGCTGGATATTGCAATGCAATTTCTTCTGTGGTTCTCACTTTAATGCTAGTTTCTAAATTCTGAAACCCAAATGGCTGCATACATCAGTGGCTGAATTTAAAAGCTACAGAGTAAATAAAATACACAAAATACACAAAAAAATATACTGGTTACTCTAAGGTTACATCAAAGCCCTCAAATTCTATTCTAGCTCTTTGTTTCATGAAGGCAGAGTATATCTATTTCCTTGTAATAGCACTTTATTTTATTGATGAATTTTAGGTGTTGATCAGAAATCCAAGTTTAGCAACCTGCATGTCACAGGCATTCTATCATGAATAACCTGGATTTGGTTTGTAGCCTTGAGTCTTTACCCACATCCCAAAATCTAAATGTCACTTTCCTTTGCTTTGTAAAACTTCAGCTGATCGATCCATTTCAGTAAGACTTTGTGACCCTCTAAGGGATTACTGCATTTCTGTTGTTTTGGGGTTTCTTTGGGGTTTTTTTGTTTTTAAATACTACTACGTGCTGAATCTGGAATAAATATGTGAAGGGGACAACTGTGTTTTGAATAAAGCAACAAACGAAGAAGTAACTTTCTGTGAGCTGCTTAGGAAGAGGCATTTTGATGCTAGCCAAAAATTAAAAGATCTGGATAGACATCTTTTATATATTTATATATCCATAAAACATGTGGATACACATTATATTTTTAAAAGCCTTATGCTAAGAAATTTTTAACAACATTTTTTAACTTCCAACCCATTTACAAACTGTAGGTATAAAAAAAAATCTGAATTATAATTAATTTGTTTTACTTTATTTTAGACTGACTTATTTATTTTTAATTTACTTCATTAATACCAATTTGAACTCATCAGAAATGCAGTTTCACATCAAGTCAACATTGTACATGCAGTGTAGGGTCTGTAGCTGAAAAGTAAGGAATATTCTGCCTGATTTTTGGCATCCCAGAGACCTGGTAGTGAGGTGTCTATGAGATTCACTGTATTAAGTACAGTCCTATACATCCAATTTCTATTTATTGCACGTTGCCAGGAGTGGATGACCACAGAAGCATGGCATTTTTTTTTCTGGATTGGTATAAAAAACTTGAATACACTCAACAAAAAAACATGATTTAATAGAATTTAGTTGTACTCCAGGTTTCAGTTGTTCTGGTCGCTGTTTGAAGCATTGAATTGTTTCGGGTTATTCAGAAAGGAGGTGTAATTAATCTAGATTATTTCTGTGTTAACAGTGAAAGTAGACCTTGTTTGCTTCCATTTGTGAAGAACTTCTCAGCAGTGCTGCTGTGGGCAAAAGCATTTACACATCTCTGTCAGAAACATTCAGGAACATCATGGCTCTTTTCTGCCACTGACTCATTTAGAAGGTTAGATTTCACTCTGTTCAGGAAATGTTGGAGAAAATCAGCACATCCCTCTCAAAACTTGCAGTGAGATGAAACAGCTGGTTGTTCATTTCTTAGTTTTCAGCTCATGGTGACTTGGACAGAATTCACTGTCTGCATTGACTCAGGTGACTTGTTTTTCATGTTGAGACTTCACAGTTCTTGGGAGTACTATTTTGCACTCTTGAAAGTGGACATTTTAAGCCATCAGTGCTGTTGTTTGCAAAATGTGATTTATTTTTTTTTTACTTCTGGTGCGCTCATGAATTAATTAAGAGATTTTTCTTTAGGAAATTCAACAGGAAACTGATATCCCTGAAAGAGAACTGGTTAGAGCCCTACAGTCCCTTGCTTGTGGTAAACCAACACAACGTGTTCTTACAAAAGAGCCTAAATCAAAAGAAATTGAAAATGGACATATATTCACAGTGAATGATCAGTTTACATCTAAATTACACAGAGTCAAGATTCAGACGGGTAAGTGAGATGTATGTATATTCTACTGTCATGCAGCCCCAAAACTGCCTTAAAATGTCAAGTTATCTTTTGCAGTATGGATGTCTACACATGTAAAAGGAGGAGAGTAATGTGTTTTTTTGTCAATGGTTGGTTGCATCAAAATGTAAATTTAAATACCAAGAAAAGGGTGTAAGTCATAGTTAGGCCTTTTACTTCACAGAAGTTGTAATTATCTCGTAAAAGGAAATGTTGGAAGAGAAATGTAATTCAAATTAAATTGCAAAATTAAATATGCTGCTGATGTGGCTCAGAAATAGGAAAATTGTCTCATAAGTGGCTGTACTGCTGCGAAGCTTCCTGATACAGGTGCCAGGCTGCTGAAATGGTTTTGGGCAGTGATTTGGGTGTCACAAATACTACAAACTGATCTGTACAGTACTGCACTTAATTAGCTCCTCAAAGTGCTGATTCGTGTTAGGCATAAGTAATATTAATACCTTTTGTCTGGAAAGCTTCCTGGAAGTAGTTTTTGGGTTGTAACATAGCTATGGGTATATTTCAGAAGGTATTGAGAAGGATTCATTTAGTACAACCAAAACTATTTCCTGCCCTTGCAGATCTCAGTATACAGCAGCACTGGCAGTGTTAAATTCAACATGGGTAATTCACATGATATCCCTGGCATAATTAAAGTAAATTCTGTGACCACTGTTTCAGCTTTAGTGGAATTTTCTGCTTTTTCATTTCCACTTCACCAGTGTCAGTGAGTGGGGAATATGGTTTGGGTTTCAAGACGATTTTGGAGCAGGTTTGATACTTGTGGTTTTGTATTTCTGTCCTAGCACAGAATTTTTACATCTGTGTCTTTAAAACCAATAAATACTTGGGGCTCTTGAGTGAGCAATAGCAGGACAGAAAGTGGTGCAGCAGGGAGGGAGGAGGGCTTGGTTATTGGTTGTATTATTGGTTATCATCATTATTGGTTATAATGATGATTGGGTAAACTAGACATAAAGGCAGAAGTAAAGCATGAAGAGGAGAAAATAATACAGAGAATGTGATGGAGTTGGGAGAGGATCAAGTTGGAGTATTTCTTCTGACTGAATTTTTTAAAAAGTAATTAACTAGTTCATTAAGTGAATTTTCTATCCTTTTTCTGTTTTAATGGATTTTCAGTATGAAAGAGCAAAATACTTAATGGAAGTGTGGAGGTTGGTGGTTCCTGTAAGCAGGTTTAAGTACTGTTCAAATTTTAACATAGCAATAATTAAATACCAGATTGTTACCTTGTCAGTTGCTATCAAAATACACCAGAAAGTGTTAATATGTTCTTGTGACTGCTTGGTATTGAAAACAAAATCAAGTTTGAGAACATAACTCAGGAAAATATAACTTGATGTCTAGGTGAAATAAATACTGAAGCTATCACACAATTAAATGCATTTTCATTTTGCTGATTTATATTACATTCTCTTTCTTTTCTTTAAGTTGCTGCCAAACAAGGAGAATCTGACCCAGAAAGGAAAGAAACAAGGCAGAAAGTAGATGACGACAGAAAACATGAGATAGAAGCTGCTATAGTTCGAATAATGAAATCTAGGAAGAAGATGCAACACAATGTTCTAGTAGCAGAGGTATACTTGTACCCAGTTCAGACACTGACTGGGGGGTTCTTTTTGTTTTTCCTGTTAATTCATGAAAGTTACATGGTTTTTACTTGATTTTGACAGGCTTCTGAGAGATTCCTTAAATTCACTGACCTTGTTTTGTCTTGATCTGTCTGGAGACATCCAAGTCCTTACTCTTTGCTTTAGGGTATACTCTGGGCTATACTTGGTTTCCTTTTAGTGCTGTGATGCTGTTACCATATTCTTGAAATAACACTTGACAACAGAAAAACCAACGTTCTGAGCATGAATTCTTTTCTGTTTTGATCATCTTCCTCACTGCTGGGTCCTGGTTTGACAGAATTGAACAACTCTTAACAGAAAGAGTCCTGCTGCTCTCATCTCTTAAGTTCTGACAACTTGAGGAGCAGTGCACCTTTTCCTCTCTGGAAGTTCCATAGGGCTGTGAAATTCAGAGGCTTTATGCCTCAGATCATGCCTGTGCCTCTGTGGATGAGCAGTGCTTTGAATCTTACCCAGAAATGAGTGAACAACTAATGGGGGAAGACTGGAAGTTTGCAGAGTACTTGTTAGACTTCAGGAATGCAGCCAGCCCAGTCTAATTGTAATTTTCTGATTATTTTGGTCAGTTAGGGGAGGTAATGACCTTATTTGCCCCGTCATCTTACAGTTCTGGTTTTCATCTTCTCTTTTAGGTAACTCAGCAGCTGAAGGCCCGATTCCTACCAAGTCCAGTTGTTATTAAAAAACGTATTGAAGGACTTATTGAGAGAGAGTATTTGGCACGAACACCTGAGGATCGCAAAGTGTACACTTATGTAGCATAAAATGCATTCAGCAAATCTGATTTATTCTTGGACTTATATTCTTCGCATGAACTGGGAGGTTCTTTTAAATCGTGAATATTAAGACGACCATCTCTTCTATTAAATTACAGTACATGTTCTAGACCATTCAGATCAAGCCTTTTACTCCTTTTGAGAGTTTTCAACATCAATTGATTGAGCTTCAGGCTTTCCAACGTTACCCCTGTAGAGATCATCCTTACAATTCTTCGGGAAAATGTGAATGTGCCGCGTTTGTTTTCAATACTGTATGAAAACAGAAAAATAAAAAGAAATTTAGCAAATACAGCTCATTTAAAAAAAAAAAAAAATAAAATTGTTGGAATTTCATTTCCCCAGGTCTTCAGTGTTGATGTAAATGTGTTTCTGTAGTGTTGCTTAGCACTTCGCATTGTATAAGTTGGGTTTGAAAGAAACCACAACTTGGTAAGGCAGAATTCCCAGTTATATTGCTCTGCTTCCAATGTTACTTTAACTAGCCATGGTTAATTTAAATATTTGGTAATTTTTTGAAGACCCAAGAAGACAACTTGAGCATGTTTCACTCTTTCAGCTGCACTCACTGTTCCAACAACATGAATCAGGAACTTCTCGGGGCTCAGAAAAGACCAGAATAAGTTTTGGCTTTCCCTTCTGTAATCTGAGTTCTTCTAAATTAAATTCTATATTGATTAGGTTTGTTCTGGTTTCTTTAGAAGAAAAAGGAAAATATTTTAGCGTGTATAAACTGTATAATAATTTCTGCTGTTGTACTCACTGCTGATGGTGGATTGTACAGGGCGATGTTTTTATTTCACTAAATGTAGACAAAATAAATTTAAAATAAATGGACTTAGTGTACACAAACAACTAATTCAAGTGTGTTAGAGTACAGGGATGACAATCTTGGAACTAAATACTGTCCCCTGGGAAACATACTGGGATTATATTTTGTTAATGAACATCATGGATGGATCTGTAGCCCCAGGGCTTCCCATCAGAAGTGCATATTTCAGGAGATTAAAGTGAAGCCAGCATGAACTATTTGTTTTTAAAAATGCATTTAAACATGCCGTAAAAAATTACACTGTAATGAAATTCTTAGTTCTGACACTGAAACTTTTTTCTTCTTGCCAGTACCCAGCAGAAATAGATTAAAAACTGCAGTTTAGTGGCATCATTATTCTCACAGGTAGGAATTGGGGGCAGTGTGCATTGTGCTGCAGAGATTTAATATTAAACACTGTTTCTGACTTCACAGTGCACAGATGATGTGGCTTCTGTGCCACAGCTATTTTTCTATTTTAATTCAAAGCAGTTTTTTTCTTGGTTCACATTGCTTTCATCCATAGCTAGTGAAAACCAGAGCTGGGATGGGCTTCCCAGTATATAGAGCTGGAGGTGAAACAAAAAGAAAAACTTGACAGCAGGCACTATCAGAGAGTTTCCTGAGAAGCTGATAATTAAGACCTGGTGCTGTTAAGGTAGCAGTACAACTGGAGAGTGTTTTTCATAGTCCCCAGTTTCACCCCTCTCCAGCCTGCTAAATAGCTGCTGTTCAGTTGTAGGGTATTTCTTCTAAAGAGGAGAAATGGGTGACAATTTATCTTGACTGCTCTGAGGGTTTTCTTCAAGATGCTTTACTTAGTTTCCCACCAACACACACAAGATGAGCTGCTAAGTCATCAGAGGGCAGGTGGCTGAGGGACTTTGCCATTGTTCATGACAAATTGAGCCCTGAAAATTACTAGAAAATTACTAGATTTAGGCTATGCTAAAAGCCTCTTTACCCAGTTATTCAAGCACTTGGGTGTCTCTGTACACTGTATGCAAATCTTCAATAGAAATGTAGTTGTTTAGCCACAGAACAATACTAAATACAGGTTGAATGAGAGTCTGGGGTTTGGCTTGTGTCTTAAGTCATCTCTTCTTCAAAATGTAACTCACCCTTCCAGTTGTTGCTGTGAAGGTCTCTTATGCATATCTTTACTGACGTTAATATGATGATAATTGCATGTTAATGCTTTCCCATCTGCTTTGCGGGGGGGAAAAGGGTTCATGTAATTTTTTTCTCCAGGAAGCTTGTAGAGAAGTTGATGTTGCTGTCTGTGACAGGGTGGCTGTGTCCTTGGTGTTGCAGTTGTACTTTTGCTGTGCATCAGCCAAAGCTTTCTACCTCTGGTGGCTTTTGGAAGTGCTGAGCCTGAATGTTACCTGAATTACTGTAGAGTTATGTGTTTAAGGATGGTTTTTCAGAAGATGTGTGAGCAGGAGTGTTTGCTGAAGCATTTAACAGGTGATGATGGCCTTCTTCAGTAACAAGTCCTAAGAGTACAGTTCCTATTTTAAATGAAATGTAATTTTGAAGGCTGGTTATTTATGAAAGGACTTTTGCTGAAGTCACCTTTTGGAAGTGTGCCCTTCAGCATTGAACAATGAATTTTTTCTCTTGAGGATTTAAAGATAGAGAACATGAAAACTCAGCTCAGAGAGAGCAAGACATGGCTGGGATTCTGCTGGAGGTGAGTTTGATGCTCATGCTTTTGACATTTCACTGTGTACTTACGTGAGGTTTCTTCTACAGTCCATAGAATTCTGTTATGTCTTACCTCATGTCATTTTTGCATCTCAGCTTTCCCTTGCAACTTGTAATTTGATTAAGATTTCCTCAGTAGGATTGTAGTTAACTTTTATCAATGCTCATACTGGGAAGCTTGGTTCCTTGGTGTGAATGTGCAGTAACAAGACTTAATGAATGTGGAGTTTTCATTCTTTAGATGTTTTAATGTTAAAAGTAGGCTTTGAGTTTTGTTTGAAGTTACACAGGCACGCACTTTCCTTCTAGACAAGTCTGTTTTAAAGGGCTGAGAGTACGCTTGCTTTACCACCATAACAAATAAGGTCCTGGGTATCCCTGATGCAGTTCTTGATGATTTAGACGTTCGCTGCCTTCACGGCTTTGATTTGCTCTTTTTGTCTCCTAGAATTTATCAGTGCAATGATGCTCTCTCATTCCTGGTTTGGTTTAACCTGGCTGGCATGACTAGAACCCTCACCACAGGAAAGTGCTGCTGTGTTGTTGGTGTGCACCAAGCTTGTAAAACAGCTTCACTTCTCTCTGGGTCCTGATTTTATTTTTTTTTTTCTCTCTCTTGAAGAAGAAGAGAGTGGATCAGGCCAAACTGTTTGTGTGAATTTACTTTATGTAGAATTAGAGCTTGTAATATATGTTAATGAATTTGTGTTCATAACCAGTAGAATTCAGGGATAAACTAAAGCAGATGAGACATGTCAAGACCCTAACGGGATTAACTTCTGTCTTGGGGATAATTAGAAGTGTAAGTCCTGGCACCACTGAGACAGCTGGGCACTGGGGGAGTGCAAACACAGGCACGAAAGGCAGGATGAGGCTGCCAGAACCAGCAGATAAGGGGAAGTTTTATTGCAAGGGTCCAATTATCCTCTATAACAAGGGGATGAAGTCATCAAGAGCAAGAAAGGGAAAAAGTTCAACCCTGAGGAAGACTTCGTTACTTCATCTGAAGACCCCCAAAGACCCCCGAACACATCCCCAAAAAGACAACTCTGCCCAGACTCCACCTGTTATGAATATGTATGTAAGGATGATGTGACCTCCCCTTTTACTGTATAAATATCCTAACCCTTTCCCTTAACCCTTGGAACTCCTTGTCCAGCGCAAGCTGGGGGGTTTCCCCGGATCCGAAAATAAATACCTTTGCTGTTTAAAGACTCAAACTCTGTCTCTAAACAGTTTTGCTTGGCCTTTTTCAGCTTCACTCTTCCAAAATGGGAGCTTGGATGGGGAGTGAGTCAGTGAAACTAAGGTGTTTGGTCATCATCACTGAGATGAACATGGAAGTTGTTGCATAGAAGAAATAACATTTGAACTTGCAGCAGTGATGTCTTTAATTAATTATTCTTTCTCTTGCAGTTCAAAACTTAGCATTTACTCCAGGTACAACAGATGCTGAGGAGCCTTCAATCTCTGTGACTGCTGTTGGGTTCTTCCTCTGTGTTCACTTAATTGTATTTCTGCATGTGGAAAGCCACAGAATGTGTTCTTCGTTTAAGGAGCTTCTCATTGTATTTACAGCTAATGTGAACTTTATTTTTACAACTTCAGAAACACCCAGCTTGTTCAAGATCAGCCCAGCTCTTTTGAGGGGGTACACTTGCAAATAGTGGTTCTGCCTCACTCCACACTAAGGCTGTGAGGTTCAGGCAGGTACTTCTGATCCTTCAGTCTACACATACCGAGCCCAATCTGACCTTTGCTTTCAGTTTCTGCCTGCAAAGAAAAAAATCTTGTAAATGTGGTGTGGCTGTAATGAGCACTGCCTGGGTCTGCAGCCAGCCTGGCTGAGCCCGCCTGCTCACAGCAGGTGTGAGTTATAAAGAAAGAAGGTTCACTGCTGCTGAGGAGAGACAGACCTCTTGCACCACCTCAGCTCCTGGAACTGCTGACCTGGATCATCTGTGGAGGAGCCAAGGTAATTACTTGGAGAGATGATGGTCTGCAAGCCAGGTGCTTCTCTGCCTGAGGAGAAGCTGGGAGGGAAGGGAAGGGAAGGGAAGGGAAGGGAAGGGAAGGGAAGGGAAGGGAAGGGAAGGGAAGGGAAGGGAAGGGAAGGGAAGGGAAGGGAAGGGAAGGGAAGGGAAGGGAAGGGAAGGGAAGGGAAGGGAAGGGAAGGGAAGGGAAGGGAAGGGAAGGGAAGGGGGATCCACCAGGAGTTGTTTCCTATTCATTTGCTGTTTGTGAGTAGCCTTTAGCAGCCCTGGCCTTGGGAGGAAAAAATTATGGTGGGACAGGGGTAGCCTTGGGGGTCTCAAAGGGGAGCAGAGCAGAGCCTGGTAGTGTCTTTGAGTTCATGTGTTGCTTTGTCTTTGCCAAGTTTGCTAGAACATGCTTCCAGTCCCAGAAATGCCAAAGAGTTTCTTACTCTTTGAGCCACCTCTGCAAGTACTGGGTGTTGTTCAATGTTTGGATATTGCTTCTTTTTGAATTTCAGTTAAAGAGGGGGCTAATGCCATCTCCTGCAGAGTGTCTGTCACAGCATTTGTTATCAATTTAATTATGAAAATCTGCGATTCCATCATTATCTGGGATCCAGGCCAATACCTTTTTTTGTATTTTTATTTTTTTAAATTAGGAGTTGGGGTATTGTCTGTCTCTCAGGAGGGTTGTCCTCAGGAAAGGGAGTAATTAGAAGCCTTCACACCGTGCAGGTCTGACTTGTTTCTTAAGCAGGAGCTTGGATGTGTTGGCGAGCTCACCAGCTCCTGGGGACTTGCTCTTATTAGCTCTCAGTAGGGTGCAGTTTCTGTTGGCATCTGCTGGTGGCCTTCCAAGAATTTTCCCTTGTCTTCAACAATGTAAGCTGATTAAATGAACACTTTGCTTGGCCCTGCAATTCTCAGCTTTGTTTAGGTGGGCCTGGTTTGGTTTTGTTTTTGGTTTTGGTTTTTTTTTCTGGAAGCTTTTTTTATTAAAATGTAATTTATGTAAAAATTGCTAGGTTAAATCTTTCAGAACTGAAGCTCAGTGCCTAAATTCACATGAAAGTAAGCTGGCTCCCTGCCTTGTCTCACTCTGAGCTGGGTGTGAGTGGGGTTGATGCTGGGGATGTGAGCAGAAGGCTCTCAAAGATGCCATCCCAGGGTGGTGCTAAAGTTTGCTTCTGTGGGGTTTTGTTTTCAGTGTCTCTGGTTTCTAACACTGATTTCTGATGGAACCTCCAATTGCCTCAGTCTGTGCAGCAGATCTTGGATTGTGTACATGGAATGCTTTGGGCTTTTTGTTTAATATTTCAATCAGAGCACAAATTGAGGAAGAACCTGTCTGCCTGCAAGCACTTGCTGAGGACACATAGCCCAGATTGAGCTGGAGATGTATACAAAGGCTGCCTCAGTTGGGTTGCACAAATCCAAGTCTCACAAACTGAGTGGAATGTCTGTAGCCAGGCAAGGACATGTAGTGCCTTCTAATGACATTGTTTGTCCAAAGGAGGGCAACTAGGCTGGTGAAGGGACTCGAGCACAGACCCTATGAGGAGAGGCTGAGGGAGCTGGGGGTGTTCAGCCTGGAGAAGAGGAGGCTCAGGGGAGACCTCATCACTCTCTACAACTCCCTGAAAGGAGGTTGGAGCCAGGGGGGGGTTGGGCTCTTTTCCCAGGCAACTCTCAGCAAGACAAGAGGGCAGGGTCTCAAGTTGTGCCAGGGGAGGTTTAGGTTGGAGATGAGAAAGAATTTCTTTCTGGAGAGGGTGATCAGGCATTGGAATGGGCTGCCCAGGGAAGGAGTGGATTCTCCGTGTCTGGAGATCTTTCCAAAGAGCCTGGATGTGGCACTGAGTGCCATGGGCTGGGAACCACGGGGGGAGTGGATCAAGGGTTGGACTTGATGATCTCTGAGGTCCCTTCCAACCCAGCCAATTTCTTGGTTCTGTGGTTACTCACAGATAAAAGCTGTAAAGGGCAAAGCATATTCCACAGGTTTTTGGGGGGTGCAGCTTGTGCCTGTTGCTGTGAGCTGGGGCACGCTGCCAGCACCCAGACCTGAGCCATGCAGGAATTAATGCAAAGAAACTTGTGCATCCTTGGTAACATGGACTTACTTGGGCAGCCTGTTACTATTGCCTGTGTTCAAACTGCTTGAGCAGGGCAGCTTCACAAAGCAGCCCATCCCAGTGGCTGGAGCTTTCCTGCTTTCCCTTGTGTGTGGCTACCAGCGTGTGTCTCAAAGCTGTCCATACAACCACACGTCCCAGGTGTATCAGGGCATCAGGATTGGGAAAGCTGACCCAGGCTTCAGGTACAGAGAAATTCTTGACCCCTCTCCTGACCCTTGTCTTGGTGCTGGATCTTGTCCTCCCCGGGAGGGAGGGAGGATGAACACTGCCTCAGACTGCAGCCGTGGGTCCTCCTGGAGAGGGAGGATGGTCCCTGCTGCCTTTTCCTTTGCTCAGGCAGAAAGGAACATGTTTGGGGATGGTACCAGCCTGGTTCACATCACTGCAGTAACTCTGGTTCAGTGGGAGATTTCCAAGATCCTGTGGAAGTCTCAATGTGTTTGGAAACGCAGCCCTCATTCTAGGCTCTCTTTTCACTGAGAGGTCATTAAGGTCCCAATGGTAAAAGCACAATTGCCTCAGAATTTAGGGCAGTTTTAAAGTGGGTTTTGGCAGCGTCGTGGTTTGATCCATTGCCAGTGATCTCCCTTGTCCCTACCTCAGTGCTGCTCTCCCAGCCTTGCAGTTGCACCAAAGCTCGTTTTGCTTGAGGGTAACTTGTGCTTTACTTGTGGAAGTGCAGTCACTAAGTGTACAGGGAAAACGTTGGATCCCTCTGACGGTGTGTGCTGCAGTGCTGTGAGGATGCCTCTTCCTTCCCCTGACCCTCAGTACCAGGAGGAACCTCTCTCACTTCAGTTTGCATTTTATCTCCCGTGAGCCAAGAAACCCCGTCCTGTCCCTGCAGCTCCCAGTGTAGTGTTTCTCAGGGCAGGAGCCTCAAGTCTCCGGGTCCCGTCCCGGGGAGGAGTTGCTCTGAGCGGTGCCGGTGCTGCTGCCAGCTCCGAGCTGCAGCTCCCACCCAGCCCTCCTGGCAGCTCTGCGAGGTAAGGCAGGCTGCAGCCTGCAGGGACCTTCCCGAGCCCTGTCCTCTTCTTAACTGCATTTATTTATCATTTTTTTCATTACTTTTTGTTTCTTCTTCGTTTTCTGTTCTCTGTGTGCTCTTGGAGCCTGATTTGCTGTGTGCAATCATCTATTTTCTGTCTGCTGTCAGACCCTTGCTGGATTCCTGCTCTTTGTTAGCTGGCTAAAAATGAGAAACAAGAACCATTTGGGAGGGAATTTTACTCGAACAATTGTAGTAGGTTAGGTGGTTTTTTGCTTTTTTTGGTCATTGGGGTTTTACTTGCCTCCAAACTGATGATGAATTGGAGTCACAGGGTTTGCAACGAGGGACAAACTTTTTAAAAAGCTTATTGTATTCAAGTAAGACCTTAATCCTGTTTGGTTTGGTTTTGTTGGGGTTTTTTTTTCTCAGTACTGTTTATGCTGGAGAGGTAATTGTCATCCAGCAGGTTAATTCAGTATTTTTGTCCTTGTTATAGGCAGAGCTTGAGACTAATGTAAAAAAAAAAAAAGTCTTTTAAAAGTTAGTAAGCCCAAGACATTCCATGTATTTAATGAGGCCTGCTCCCAAGGTGCTTAGGTGATTCACAGTCTCCCTGAAGTTAATTATGTGCTAATTTACAAAGCCTAAATCCTTATGTAAAGTAGCTTCCTTGCAGATGTTACTATCAACTTATTAAATCCTGTGATGCATCATCAGTCTTGTTGGTGTCAGCTAGACCGAAGGGCTCTGAGCACTGCAGTCGACTGAGGCACATCTGAAGAATTCATTATGAAAAGGAGGTTTAATTATTTCGCTGTGCCTTTCCACTCTCAGATTTTAAACACAGAGCAGGCAGTATTCTCTGAGGCTTCACTCGAGTGTTTGTTACCTGTTTATATCTGGACTTCGTGCAGGGCTTGCTGGTTTATGTATTGGTTGTAGATAAAACATTTGGGTTGATGTGCTCTTACCCAAAGCTGGACTGCCCCAGTAGGCTCCTGTACCTTCTGCTGTGTGACAGCCACTCCCATGTGGGCACAGGGCTCCAATATGTTTTTTTGGGTACCATATAAGGGTTCTTTCCCCCATCCCCTCAGCAAAGTAGCTTTTCACAGAAGATGGAACAGCTATTCTTCTAATCTCTTAAAGAGATCTTTCTTGGCACGCTCTCAGTAGGTCACTTGAATAATGTGCTTTTCCGTTTGGCAGCCAGACAGGAAAGCTGGGGGAAGGGGAAGCAGAGAAGGAGGGAAAAGACTCATTATGTTCAGGGGTTGGAGAGAAACCTGCACCTTCCTTTTCTTACAAGATCCAGCAAAATCCAGGACTTTGTTCTGATGGCATTCATCCCTTTCCCACCCAAGAGCTTCTTGCTGCCTCATGAGAGAAGTCATGGATGAGAAGGTCTAAACTCAGCAGGCTGCAGCAGTGAGGGTCATGACATCCTGATTTAATCCCAAGGTTTGGAGGGCAACAGATTGGGAGACAAGGCGAGGACATGAGAATATCCTTGTCTGAGGTTGGGAAGCCTGGATTTGAGCCTACCTTATGGACTCCTATAGGTTAAAGCCATGAGGAAGAGGAGCAGAGCACTCCTCTACTGCCCAGTGCTTAGCCAGGGTGCTCCCTTCCAAAGGAGGGGTTTGGGCAAAGGCTGATGCTCAGTTATCCTCATGGCTACCCCTGAGCTAAAGCTGCTGGAGAGTTTAGAGGCCTGAGAATCAGGCCTCAAGCTGTTCTCCAGACATCTGCATTAGATAGAGCTCAGAGGTGAGACTGCTCCCCCATCCCACCCCATCAAGTGTGTGGAGACACACAGCACAGGGCAGGGCTCTGGATTTGGCCCTTTTATGTCCATAGGCTCCATTACTTGGCTGCTGTAAATCCTGGTGACTCTTGGGATGGATGGCAGCTCTGTCACACCCCAGCTGTGCACAGGGGAGATGCCTGCAACCTTCGGCAGTCTCTGTGGGAGGCACCTGCCTGTCTGGAAACCAGCTCAGGGGCCTTGGCAACACGGGAGAAGGGGGAGTGGAGGGCAGGTGCTGGGAATGCTGTGTGGGAGCATCCTGGTGGAGTGACTACTAAAACCCCTTCCTGCTTTTGGGGATAGTACTTGAACCTACAGCTTCCCTTTTACCCTCCTGATGCCATCCATAACCTTATAGATCTATAGAATATATTGCCATGGTTTCTCCTCCAGACTGAAGGTCCTCATCTGCTTGTTCTCACCACAGTGGCTTCTTTCCTCCTTCAGAGTTGCCATTACTCCTCCTTCATGACTTTCCCCTTCGTAACTCCTGTTCTCTCCCTGAGTATCCACATCTGTCTTTTTAAAGGGCAGCTGGAACAGCACCTAACATTCAAGATACAGATATTTGGTGGATTTCTATCTTCATGTCCAATGTGTTCTGTTCCCCTCCCACACTGGGCTGCTGCTGGCCACGAAGCTGCTGTTTCGATCCCACTGCCCACTCAGGGAGGGGAGAAGCAACCCTGACCCTGGCAGTGTCACTGGGCTGTCCACCAGCCCACGGTCTAACACTGAGCACAGCTCCAGCATTGCTCCCCTGCCAGCAATGTTCCTCTTTACCTGCTCTGAGTGGTACCGGTACCGGTTCCTGCTCCTGTCCTGCCCCCGGGGCGGTACCGCAGGCTGGTGCTGGTCTTGGCACGCTGCTCCCCTGGCCCTGCCCATCACTCCCATCACATCACTGGAGGGCTCCTACCAGAACAGGTCCCAGGGATGCTGGTTCTGCTTCCAGCTACGAACCCAGTCCTAGGGAACTTTCTTAATGTCTCAGTTTTCTCGGACAGGCAAAGTTCCCCTTTCCTGCAGACACAGGAAGGCAGATGACTGCTTGCCCCTGCCCTGTATTAAAGAGTTGATGAATCATTTCCTTTCTCATGTTTGAGTAAAACTGTGTCGCTCAGAGCTCAATCAGAGTGTTTTAATGTTTTGAGCATTTGCACTCTTCCCTTGGCTCTCTTCCTGTGATTGTCCAAAGGTTGCATTTCTTTGTTTCCCTCCCAGCAGTTGCTGGTACTTGCTCAGAAGTCTTGGGGGTGGGTTTCTGGCTACCAGTGCCAATTAATTTTGTTTTCCACCTCAGCTTTTTATTTTCACTGTACATTAGTGCCAGTGCAGTTTTAAAGCATGAATGTGGATGTCTCCCAGAGAGAGTGATACTCTCCATAAAGGAAATGAAGGCACTGCAACCTTGTGCCTTTAGATTCTGGAGATTTTTCTCAGTTGAATATAAAACTAGGGTTGTATTTGAAAAAAAAAAAAAAAAAATTCAGGGTTTTGAATACCAGACTCCTGTTAATGCTGTTAAAACTCTGTATTGCTCCTGGGTTGGCAAAATAAGGAGATGAAGGGACAGTGTGATTTATTGTCAAGACACTAGAAGATGCCTGGCAAGAGGTGTGTTTCAGCATTACTGTTGTAATCGATGCAATAAGCTAAATTAAATAGCAATATGTGAATCAAAAACACAACTGGAGTTTGCTTGAAAATGTGTTTACAGCATTTAAAAAAAAAAAAAAATCACCAAAAATTGGGAGGAAGAGGAAAGAAGCAAGCAGGGCACTGAAAGAGGGATGCCTGGTACCCAGCTTGTACAGGCCATGTGCAATAGCCCACAGATACCTGTGCTGTGAAGTGCATAACAAGGGGTCAAGGTTTTTTCCTGAGGCTGATTTTATATCTGCCTTTACTGTTATCTATTGTGTTCACATGCTTTTTATTTTTTTTCTTTTGTTAGTGTGTTTTCCTTCCTTGTTTTTAAAGAACAGCTTATCTGTGTGCCCCAGAAGGGTGGAGACTCAAAAGATCACAAGCTTTTCCCAACGAGCTAAAGCCAGGCTGCTGACTACAAGAAAACCCACTGAGGTTTTCAAACCCTGTGCAAAAAGCAGTGATTGCTCCAACATGCATCCTGGTGGGACTCTCCAGGTCCAGAATGTCCATTTCCAGTGCTGACAGGTGGGTGTTGTCCTTAGAGTATCATCTCATCTTGGGGAATTGCTGCTTCTGTGGTTCAGTGCTCTTCACCTCTGCTGCCCGATGCTGGGAAGGACAGGACAGGACAGAGGGGTTTCTATGAACAGAGCTCGAGTCTGTCCTGTGATGTGAGTGACCCCAGGTTGCTCAAGAAATAACGCCTTGTCACTCTTTGCCTGTCTCCACATGTACATTAACTGTGCATACCTGGATATTTCATCGGGTTGCTGCAAAGCCTGCAGAAGACTCAACTAATTCTGCTGAAGTCTGAGACCCCTCATGTTACCGAGACTCCTGAAATAGGAGAAGGAGAGGGAAGACACCAAATTGCCTGTTTTATTTTTTTTGTCCCTTTTATTTCTTGTCAGGACCCTTTGCAATGGTGATGGAGCAGACTCTCTGATGACAGTGCATCTTCTCACCAGTGCAGGACACTCAGAGCTTCTGCAGAAAACTCTGGATCGGCTGTTGGAGTGGCTCTGCCTGGACATTCGCCTTTTCCAGGTGTCCCAGCGAGTTACTCCACTGAAATACTATGAGAGATACCCTAAGAGAAGCTCTGGCTTTCCTGGAATATCTGTTCTCCTTTTCCTACATGACGACTTGGGAGAAGAACGGATTTTCCAGATTCAGGAGGAATTCCAGCACCCGCCCTGGCGTTACCAGTGTGCTCAGATTGCCGGTGGGCAGAGCCACCCCGATGCCCCTGCTCACCAGGACTTCTATTGCCTGGATGAGCAGATGCCAGTGTGGGGCATCAGGAGGGTGCACTGTGGCCCTGAGGTCCTGAGGGTCACCGTCTACTGCAGCTTTGACAACTACGAGGATGCGGTGAGACTCTACGAGATGATCCTGCAGAAGGAAGCAACCACGCAGAAAAACACTTTCTGTGTCTTTGTCTTGTACTCGACACCAAGCATTGCTGTGCAGCTCTGCCTGAAGCAGCTGCCCATCGAGGTGGCTGCAGAGCCCAAGGACTCCTCAGCCTTGCAGTTCAGGGTGCAAGAAATGGGGCAGCTGGTGCCTCTCCTGCCTAACCCGTGCATTCCCATCAGCAGCACCAGGTGGCAAACGCAAGACTATGAAGGAAATATAATTCTGCTTCAGGTATGTGTCATAGAATCATAGAACTGGCTGGGTTGGAAGGGACCTCAGAGATCATCAAGTCCAACCCTTGATCCACTACTGCTGCAGTTCCCAGCCCATGGCACTCAGTGCCACATCCAGGCTCTTTGGAAAGATCTCCAGACACGGAGAATCCACTACTTCCCTGGGCAGCCCATTCCAATGCCTGATCACCCTCTCCAGAAAGAAATTCTTTCTCATCTCCAACCTAAACCTCCCCTGGCACAACTTGAGACCCTGCCCTCTTGTCTTGCTGAGAGTTGCCTGGGAAAAGAGACCGACCCCCCCCTGGCTCCAACCTCCTTTCAGGGAGTTGTAGAGAGTGATGAGGTCTCCCCTGAGCCTCCTCTTCTCCAGCCTCAACACCCCCAGCTCCCTCAGCCTTTCCTCATAGGGTCTGTGCTCCAGTCCCTTCACCAGCCTAGCTGCCCTCCTTTGGACCTGCTCCAGCACCTCGATATCCTTCCTGAACTGAGGGGCAGTTTGTCTGTGGTGCTCTGAGAGGAGATTTTTTTTTTTTCTTTTTTCCCAAGGAAAACAGGACTGGTTCAAAACGAAATGAAGATTTTGCTTCTTCATGGCTTTCCTTTTGCATTTGTGGATGCAGTGATTGGTATGTGTCAGTGCTGCAATGCTGCTGATAAATATAAGCACAGATCCTTGGGATGTTTTTGTTGTTAATTTAACTTCATTACTGCTCGCCTGAAACTGAAAGTGTTTGGTGGTTTTTTTGAGCAGGCTAGTTTAATATCTTCCCTGCCTGAATCAAATGATTGTAGCAGCCTATTCTTTTACTGCTAAGTCATTATAATAATGGCTCTTTCAGTGGTTTTGAAAGCAAATTGAAAAGCAAACCCCAAAACAGGTTTATTGTAAGTGTGGTGTTGGTACAACATCAGCTGCAATAGATTTTTGTGAGCTCTTGAGTGAGCTGCAATTGGGAAAAAGTGCTGAAGAAATGTCATAAGAAATCTCTGCCTTTTCTGTTTGTGTGCTCCAGAGGTTTCATGAATACAAATAAATAGAATATGACCAAAAAAAGACTGTACTGAGACAACACATAGTGGGAATTATGCATCCAAGCAGGAGGGCTGGTTAGCTCCATGTCCATACTTTCCATTATAACAACCTGTCCCACCTCAGATTGTTTTTCTTGTAATTTGGATATTTGAATAATTTACCCATCCTATATTTTGGTTTTTGATTGGTTTGGGGTTTTTGGTTTTTTGTGGGGTTTTTTGGTTGCTTCTTTTTTTTTTTTTTTTTTTCCCCTAACCTTCCAGAGCTCATTTGTGAAAAGCAAAGTTCATTATTCTGTACAGAATATTTTTATGCTAATCCAAACACATGCAGGACAGCCTTTGAGTACTGCTCATTCATTCTCTTTACAGACTTTAGTCTCCACTTGGGGTGGACAAGGCCCTGGGCATCTTCATGTAGCTTTGAGGTTGGATCTATCCAGGGCAGGGGATTTGGGCCAGGGGACCTCTTGAGGACCCTTCCTAAGTTGCTCTGTGGTTCTTCCTGCTGTAGATTCAAGGTCTTATTCAGAAGCTTTTTTGGGGGGGTGTAGCTGTACCCCTGGTGAAGGAAGCTGGAGTCCATCTCAACCTGAGGATGTGTGTCTTGTGTCCATACTCCAGGCAGCAGGCTGCCAGCCCAGCACGTGGCACTTTAATCTGCAACTCTTCGGTTCATACTGTAAATCTGGATTCTAAGAACCTAGAAACTATTTATGGTCCCCAGCCCTCCCTCAGCCCCCAACTTTCTGCCTGATTGTAAGCCACATGGAAGGGGCTGCTCATGGACTGCCACCCACGTGGATCTGTCATCCTCCCCAAGCCTGCAAGTTCTCTTTTCTTACTTTATTGGGGAAGAGGTAACCCAAACCATCTAGTTCCATAAAGAACAAACCACATTCCCTCCTTTTTTTTTTGTTTTTTTTCCCTGCTGAAGCTACTCACTAATTACTAATTCCAGGTCCTTTCTCCGAGTATTTACAGGTGATATTTGCTGCTCAGATTTTACAGGTTCAGCCTTAGGACTTAAGTAGAGAAAAGTAGGACCCTCTCCATGTGTTTTATAAACAAAGACATGAAACTTGTCCCCAGTCTGGCTCATGATACATTAATGAGTTCTCTCCAAATTTTTCCCAACAGGTTCAAGGCAGCTCCAAGCCCCGTGAGGCAAACCTTGGGCTTTCCCAGCAGCATAGAAGTGCAAACAGTGAAAAACCACCGCAGGACTTGGTCCCTGTAAAAGGGAGTAATCCTGGGTGGAGAAGCCAGGAGGTCAGAGCTGCAAAAGCTAAACCAAAAGGTGACCAAAGCAAAGCCCTTCCTCCTCAGCAAGCCGGTGGTGGCCTCCCCAGGCACTGCTGCTCTCCTCTCAGCGGCCCAGCAGCCCGGTGCTGGGGGGATGCTCCCTCCCTCCATAGGCAGGCGGGTACCCAGCTCCAGACTTCCCTCCAGGAGAGCCGTGTCCATCGGGAGCCACCGGAGACCAACGTGGATACCGGGCTGGCTGTGAGGAAACCCGGGAGTGGCCGCTGCCGCCTGCACAGCTTCTCCAGGGACCTGCGGAGCAGCCTCCTCCGGCCCCCGGCACCCAGGGCTGGGGCTGGCAGAGCCCTGGACAGGACCCAGCTGCCCCTGGCTGCAGCCAAGAGGAGTCAAGGAGCGGGGCAGAGAGCTGCGGGGCTCCTCCCACCAACGCTGCGGGACAGCCCCGCAAACAGGGCGGGGGAGGAGGAGGAGGAAGAAGAAGAGTTCTTTATATGACTGGAAACAAAGGTGCCAGAAGGACTCTTTTTTTTTCCCAGCTACAGCAGAGCACTTCTGTGAGCTTCATGGCCACCGCCACTGACTTCCCCTGGAGAGATGCTAAGGGCAAAGCAGGAAAAATAGCAGTGCATTTACAGAAAGGGTTTGCTTTTGGTTTGGTTTTTTTTTTTTTTTTTCTAATGCAGAACAGATTGGAGGATCATTGTGCAATGAATGACTAAGCCATATGACTCCTGGAGCTGTTCTTAGATGCTGAAAATAATATTCAGTGACATGTTCAGATGGGCTCGGAGGGTTTTCCCTTTGCCTGAGCTGCCTGAGCAGCAGGATGCCCTGGCTGTGGGGGCTCAGCCTCCCCCATGGCACAAAGCAGTGCAGGGAAATGCCAGTTTTTGGGAAGGTTTGAAGGTGCAGCCACATTGGCCTGAAGCACTGCAGGTGAGACAGGGCAGTCCCTGCTCTGGGCTTCCATGCTCCTGCAGCAGGGGTTGCTTTGGGAGTGATGCTCACATCCCCTTGTATTCAGGGACCTAAACCTGCAGGAAGCTGAGCAGGACACACATTGCACTGGACACTTAAAAACCACTCCGTGTTCTCATAAGAGCCGTAAAATTTTGGACTTTTTAATAAAACTTACTGTAATATCCTACCTCTACGAGAGTGATTATCTGACCTTACCTAGTGTGTTAGAAACTCAGGCAGTGCTTTTCAGAGCTGGAAAAATGTTTGGTGAGCCAGGACAGTTGGGAAGTGGAGAGCTGGCAGGCAGGAACACTCTCTGCGTTTGCTGCAGTATGTGGGATGGAGGGCTGAGAGGGATTGGGGGGGGTGTGGGGGCTACAGCCCTGACAGTGGGCTTAGATGGAATTGCTATGAACCCACAAGAAAGGCACATGTGGGACAAACAGCTTAAAAGAGAAATTTCATGGCCACCTCTCTGCTCTTGTGCCAAAGGTACTTGTGTGTGACTATTTAGTGTAGTCCCATTGTAACCAAGAGGAAGAAGGTAGAAGGTCATTATCTAGTATAGGGAAAATGCTGCATCACTTAAAACAAAAAGCAGAAGAAACCTATACGTGAGGTTTACCTGCCTGCAACAGAAAAGATGAGAAATTCAAGTCAAAGGAAAATGGCTCTGAAAATATGCTTGTAACAGTGAGTATATAAAATCCATGTATTTTAAGTGTACGTTACACCTGGTGTAAATGCTGTGTTACACAGGCAGCTGCAGGGTCAGAGGGTGTCATTTCTCCCTGGATGCATCCAATAGGGGCAGGTGACACTTTACTTTTCCTGTAGATCTGTGTCTCTCTGCAATATTATTTTATATTTCTTCCTTACATTCTGTGCCATTTCTTTTAGTTGTGTCCTTTTTGTTTCGTTTGCTGTGGGATTTTTTGTTTTGGTTGTGTGTTTTGGGGGGAGGGTCCGTTTTTTGGTGGTGTTGTTTGTTGTTTGGTTGTTTTGTTTTTTTTTTAGAAAGACTAAGAGAGATCAGGAGTAGCCAGGGGTCTGCTGAAGCTCTGTGCCCCCAGCAACACGTGAGCAGCACACAGGTAAGCAACTCAAGCTGCCCAGTTCTTAGGAACGTGCAGATGTGCAAGGTGTTGGGGGGTGGAAGGGATGGTGATGGGCTCACCCAGCTCCTGTCCTGCTTGCAGGTCCCAGCAAGGCACACAGGAGAAAATGGTCCTGGGGAAACACTGAAGAGAGAGTTCTGAGAAGTTTCTAGTCAGTGCTATGACAGCGTTGCAATCCTGAATGAAGGGTAAGGAGGGGGTTTTTACCATCTGTTTGTGTCATGCTTCATAGAAATTATTTAGTCCAGTGGAAATGGTTCTGACTTGGTTCTGGGCATCAGGGGGTGCTGAACTGCTGACTTCTCTGAGGGACAGCAGATGGAGTGGTTATTGTGGGTGGGCACCTGAGAAACAAGAGCTTAGTTTTCCAGGATGCAGGCACCCTCATGCCTGTTGGGTGGTGTTGTACCCAGGAGCATGAGGCACCCTGGGGCTCCTGTGCATCATTCTGTGGGTGCCCTTCCCAGGAGGGAGCAGGGGTGCTGCTGTGGCTGTGCTCAGGAGGGGATAATGGCAAACAGTCCCAGCCTGAAGGGAAGGATGGAGTGTGGAAATCTGTTCAAGCAGGGCCAGGGGCCTTTGGCAGAGGCAGCTGGGCAGAGCTTGCTCTGGAGTCCCCTTCATCCAGTCTGCAGAGGCTGCTGCTCTTGCTGGTGTTGTTCTAACCCCTGGCAGCAGGAACGGTGCCTTTTGCCTGTGATATTTCTGAGGGTGAGTGGGAGTGCTCCCTGCTGCCTGGACACGGGCACATAGGCAGGGGTCCCCCCCCATACCAGGCACCCATCCTTTGGTCCTGGCAGGAGGCTGATGGGGTCAGCAGTGATGCAACAGGCTTGGGCTCCTGTGTTGAAGAGAAGTTGGCAACGCTTGATTTTTAATTTTTTTTTTTTTTTTAATTTTTTTTTAATTTTTTTTTTTGTGAAGCAAATGCTGAATGCACTCCTTTCCTGAGTTTTGGGCCAAATTCAGCTTTCGTGA
Source organism: Calypte anna (assembly GCF_003957555.1). Classification (NCBI taxonomy): domain Eukaryota; kingdom Metazoa; phylum Chordata; class Aves; order Apodiformes; family Trochilidae; genus Calypte; species Calypte anna. The sequence continues at coordinate 1,334,033 of NC_044255.1, forward strand.
GCAACAGGGTCAATAATCCTGTGGCAGCCCAGCAAGGACAGCTGAGCTCTCTCCAGACTGACACTGGTGGGCCTGGGGTAGGAGTTTTATTTCTGGCAGCTCGGGCAGGGTGTTGTTCACCCGCTCTGATGCTGGGCTCTGCGCGGAGGCCCAGGAGAGGCACAGCTTCACAGCCACTTAGCGGAGGAAAAAGCTTTGTGTGTATCAGGAATCCCGAGTTCACAAGGGGAACACAACACGGAAAGTGTCCCGGGTGCAGGGCCGGGGGGTACTCGGGGCCATCGCGTCCCCGCGGCCAAGGAAGGGATGGGGAGGATGCCGAGGCACTGATGGGTTCCTCCCGCACCCTCACCCCTCCCGCAGCCGCAGGGAGCTGTGGCAGCGATGCTCCCTCGCCTCTGTCACTGTGTTACCCGCGTTCAGTCAGGGGCCCTGTCCCATCACCTCTTTTTTTTTTTTAAAATTAATTAATTACTAATTATTTAGTTTTCCGTGGTTTGGTTTTATTTCGTTTGGTCGGTTTGTGGGTTTTTTTTGTTTGTTTTGTTTTGTTTTGCCGTGCAGCGTGGCCGTGCCCGCGGGATGGGCCGGGCTGTGTGCGGGGGCCGGGAGCGGGACCTCCCGTCCCTGGATCAGCAGCTCCGCCTGGTGCCCGCAGCCCGCACCTTCCCCGCTGCGGGGCTCCATCCCTAACCCCCCAGGCTGCATCTCATCTCCTTGCCTTATCTCCTTGCCTTATCTCCTTGCCTTATCTCCTTGCAAGCCTCTTCAGTCCTGTCCCATCCCCCAGGTCCTCCCCCGCCTTCCAGTACCTGAGGTGTTTTCATCTTTGCTTTGATTAATATAAAATTAAGCTGTGATATAAGAAAGCAATAGAGCTGCTCCTGATGAAAAAGAGACAATTCCTCTCTCATTCATTCGTTTTCTCTGCCTGCAAACAGAGTGACTGAGATCTGTCCTGTAAGGGACAGGGGAAAACAGAGCCTTTCCTTCATGTGCTGTGTTGTTTCTATAGCAGCCTCAGTCACTGCCATTTCATGTGCAGTTGTCACTGTGCATCTGCTGAGTGTACAGAAAAATGAAGGTGAAATGCTGACATGGTTGTTACTCGGTTAAAATATGCTGTGACAGATGAACTTCTTGAGCTTTAAAAACAGGGGGATGGGGGGCTTTCCCCCCCGGAAAGGAAGAGAAAGGTAATAAGTTTTACCTGGGGTTAATTTCATTTCAAAGGTTAAACTAGACTTCTCCCTTTCCATCAATAGTCAAGCACCAAAGGTTTTCTCTTGTCTGGAATTTCTCCCCTTCCCCTTTATGGAGGTGTGGTGGAGCAGGATGGGAAGTGGGACCTTTGCTTCAGTGGGGTGGTGCTGGTGGAGATGCAGAGCTGCTTGGGCAGCTGTTTGCTTGCAAGTGTCAGGGACTTGGCAGCAGGAGCTTTTCAGAGATGGGATGGGATAGAAAAGAATGACCTGAGTGCCCCTTCTGAGCCTCAGTAAGAAACCTGGAAGGAGTATGATGCATAAGTGCCAAGCTGGCTGTGGTGCTCGGACCTCCCAGTGGAGACTGGTAATTCTTTGGGGTGGCTCCATGCTGTGCAGATGCTCTGCTGCCTTGTAACCCCTATGGCCAAACACATGGTGGAGGGAAATCTAATGAGAGAGAACAAAATGTCTTTTAAAAGACCTGCCTGACAGCTGCAGTGTATTACTCAGAGTGATAGCTCCTAGTCAGGCCCCTTCTCTGCCAGAGGCTTCAGCAGCGAGTGCTGTCCTCAATCTGTCCCCTGCTTGCCTTCAGGAGTTCCCATCAGCTTTATTTCCAGGAAGAGCTTCTTGTTTTCAGTGCCATATCTCAAGCTGAACACCCCAAATCATTTTGCACCTCATTAACCCTGTGTCCCAAATGTAATGGTAGTTATATAGAATAACAAAATAAAACAACTGTCACAGTAAGTGAGTTCTTCTGTGATCCCATTGAGGTTTCATTAAGCACAGGGGATGCACCTAATCAGCCCAGGATTAGAAATTCAGTTATTGGATCTTTTAGAGTAGAAACAGGAATCACATCCAGGCTTGGGAGGGTGTCTGGAGGGAAGAACCAATATCTTAGGCAGCAACATGTAGTGCTGGGGAGTGATACTTCCACTGAATTTCTTAACCTCTTTCTTCAGCAGATTCCTGCTGACACTGGAACTGCATTGCAGCTTGCTGTGCTGCTCTTCTAATATTTAATTCTTGTAATTTGAGAGAGCTTTTGAGAGTTTTCCATCTCCCATGGAGCACTTGCATTAATATTCCAGTTCAGGATCTCAGTTCAGCTGCTGATTACAGGCAAGGACAGATCCGATTCCTATTAATGTGAATTAATATTCTTCAGGAGTCCCAAAGCTTTCTTCTCCCCTATCACCCTCCTTCAGGCACTGGCAGCCTGGCTATGCTGGGAGATTAGGTTTGTAAATTTGCTCCTGCAGACACCCAGTGACACCATTAGTTTTCTCAGCTCATTTGTGCAGCTGGAACTGTGACAGCCTCACTTCCCTAATTAGGATCATCAAGTTTCATCTTGGCATCAGAAGGAGCCTTGGACACAGGCTTAGGTGGGCATGAGCAGGCAGGAGCCTCTGGGGTTTTTAGCTGTCATAGCTGGTAAGAGATTGATCCTCATTTTGCAAAGCTCAAGATAGGTTGAGAGGTGCCCTGGCAACTGACTGGAGGTGGAAGACATGCATTGTTCTGAAGGAACATCTCCAGGAGTCAGCACCTTGGTGAGGAGGAAGAGGTGGGAAGTCCCTTCTTCTCCTCTTGCCTGAGGTTTGGCTCACGGCTGCTCCCTTGGGAGTGGCAGGAGGGATGGAGGGAAAAGGAGGCATCTGAGGCATTCCAGCACTTGTGCCACTGTGTCACTTGTCCTCTCGTGTCACTGGCTGTGATGTGTGGGTAGCTGTGATTGTCCACGGTGGGTGAGGTGGTGAGGACAAGTTCAGCACCATCTCTCTGCACTCGAGAATCTGGGGTGGGAATGGGAATAGTTGGAGCTGGGACTGCTTGATGTTGGACTGCCCTGTGCCTGACCCACCTTTGTCTCTTTGTTCACAGGGTGGCAACAAGCCCTCCCATTGGGTTGGGAGGACCAGAGGTCTCTGCAGAGCTCCATGCAAATCCGAGTCACCTTTGGTCCCCAGATGGCAAGGAACACCCTGCCCCTCCCAGCCCAGCACCTGCCTTTGCTTTGCCCCAGGGGGAGAGAGCTCTGGCACAAGGCTGGGCTGCCCTCCCAGCACTATCAGAGCATCTCTTCTTGGCCCCAGCTTTGTGTTCCAGAATCACCACTTCTCCTGCTCCCTTCTGGTGGTCCTGCAGATGATGCCCATCAGGTCTCACAGCTGGTGTGCACAAGGGTCCAACTGGGACCCTGCTGTGGGCAGAGGGCAGTGACCTGCAGAGTCTTCAGGAGGAGGGAACAGGGTGACCTACCTGGGTGAGGACCTCAGCATTCAATCCCAGTAAGGAAATACCTTGGGTTCAGCAGCAGCCTCTGAAGTGCCCTTATTGATCTATGTGGAAGAAATTTTCTAGGACTTGGGCATTACTGGCTAGTGGGATGTGTGACTGCAGCTGCAGCAATACTGCATTAGTAGTAGTACTACAATAGTAACAAGATATTAAACTGCAGCCTGATCTGCCCTTGGCTCCACTCCCACCTGCCAGTGTTGTGCTGCTGGGTCAGGGGCTGCAGACTGGGAGGGCTTTTAGCAGCCTCCAGATGGAGTCCACCACACTGATGGGCTTCACAGGAGTGGCTGAATTGGGTGTCCAGGCTGTAGATGTTCGTCTGTGAGACTTTCCCTGGGCAGGATGGGATTCCCATCCTACTGCTGGCCACCTCCAGGGCTGTCCCCTGCTGCAGCCTCTCCATGCTGTCTGTCTCCAAGCCCATCAGAGGACACAGGGCTCCCAGAATGCTCTCATGGGTGCTGTGTGTGTGCCCATCAGCTCAGTGATCTGCTGGCACCCTGTGTTACTCTGGCTGCTGTCACTATCACTTGCTCACAAGACAACATGAGGTGCAATTTTCAGTTTGCAGTGAGTACAAAGGGAACACATTTTGGCTGTCCCAGTGGCTGGAAGTTTTGTTTTCAGCCTGGCAGTGGATCTAAGCAAGTGGATCTTGGTTGAGTTACATGGAAGCATCCTTGCAGGACAACCCCATGTGGTAGGAATGGCACCAAGAGCAGCTTCTTTCCAACACTGCTGTGGGTAATGATCACTGGGGTGAAGTAAAGGAGTACTGTAGATCCAATGTAGCATCCCACAGCACTGATAACCCTCTTTCTAGGGGCTTCCTTATCTCTTAGGTATGGTGATGGTTGTGTAGGTCTGTGTGCCCTTCTGCCAGTCCAGCCAGTGCTTAAAATGCACTTTCCATAAGTGAGCTGAGTTATTGAATGGTGACTGACCAAATCTGCTCTGGCAGCACCACAAGTGTCCCCATGGATCAGATGCTGAATGCTGATGCCTGGGCTCTGCTGAGGGACCTGCTGGGTTCCCACTGGCCACCAGTTGGTTTGACATAAAGGTTCAGTGGCTTCACCCACTGGGCTCCCAGCCTTGCAGCCTGGCTGCCCAAAACCTGTAACTCCAACCTAAGTCTGGCTGTGAGGGTTTCCAGACTGTCTGTGTGAGCTGGGAGATCAGGGAAAGGAGTGGGATGGGAAGAGAAATTGCCTGACCATTTCCCTGTGGTTCTTCATCTTGATTTAATTCAGAGATTCTGGGCTCTGTGGAAGGAATAGCTGATTGCAGAAATGTCTCATGCTGATGTTTCCCAGATATTCTTTTTAGATGGAAAAAATCATTCTGCATCATGAGAACTTTTGTAATTAATTTTTGTTGCAAATCAGAGTGAAACCAGATTTTGAGGGGTTTAGGATGTTTAGACTTCTCACAAACTTGGAGTTTTGTGGTCCCTCTCAGGTCCAGCTCTCTGACAGCCTGCTTGAGCTGCTGAGCCACTCCATCCTGCTGCACATGGCACAAGGTGTTAAAAGAGCTGAGACAAGCTATGTGCCCTGGGAGGCCAGGAGTTTTCTATTAAGGAAGAGCAAAACTTTTATTTCTTGTAGCTGTTTTGATTCAGTAATTGTCTCAGTAGAGACGATTTTTTTTTTTTTTTTTTTTTTCAGTTTCATTGTTTGGCTCTGGTAATAACCACTGTTGTGTTTGCAAGTTTGAAGTAATGACAGAACAAATGCTTCCCCAGCCTCTCCTTTCTTCTGTGCTGGCTTTGACTGCTTTCAGCAGCACCAGGGGCTTTCTCTCCCTTGCTCTGGGATGTAACCTAGATGTTGACAAGTCCTACCTTGTTCCATGCTGATGTGGGGGAGCAGTCCTTGTGCCTCCACAAATGATCCTTGTCTCCAGATGGCTCTTCCTCAAAGAAATGACAATTTGCTGACATTAGGAAGGTGGGTACTTGATGTGACTCCTTAATGGCCTTCCTGCTCCTCCTGTGCCCTGTGTGGTAGTTGGTTCCTGGTTTAATTTGGAATAAAAGAAGTGCTGCTGGAGTGCCAGTGGAAGCAGGAGGTGTGTAGGTGTCTGTAGGCTCACATGTCACTGGGAGCAGGGATGGTGGTGGGAAGATGTGCAAGGGCCTGAGCTCAGCCCCTTTCTGTGCACCAGGCATGTGCTGGGAATGGCTCCTTCTCCTCCTCCTTGTCCACATCTCCTGCCAGCACAGACCATTGCTGCCAAATCTGCCTGGGGCTGAGCAGCACAAATAGACCCAGCAGTGGAGCCTGTGTCAGCCCCAGGGCAGCACCCCCAGGGCTGGGAGCAGTGGGAGCTGCCAGGACACATGGGCTGGCATCAGCCTGGCTCCCCTGGCACCACTGCCTGCACAGGATGGGTTATGGGAGCTCAGAGTCATGTGGACTCTGAAGAAAAGAAAATTCTGTGAGTTTAGCAAAAAAAAAAAGAAAAAAAAAAAAGAAAAAAAAAAAAAAAAAGAAATAATCCAAAACCAACCCCAACAAGAATAAAAGGGAGGAGGGGAAGGAAGGAGAGACCCGTGAAACACTTTTCTCCACTGTCTGAGAGGTTTACAGCTGTCACTCCACTTACCTGTCTGATGTTTTTTATTTTCAGCTGTTTGATTTATTCAGTGTTCAGAGTGCTTGGAAGCACGGAGACTGCTCCTGTCCTGCCAGTAGGAGCCAGCCTGGCTCTGGGGAGGGGGGGGAAGGGATGGTGGCACCCTGAGGATATTGTACCCAAAGCTCCCCAGCCCTGCCTGGAGAGTGGTCCTGTGATTTGCTGCAGTGGGAGAGTGGGATGGGTTTTTTTCCAGGTTTGATTCTGAAGTTTTCTTGATCTTCATGTAACTGTGAGACTTGATGGACTCCTGTTGTCCACATTCCACTGTGCTTTTATGGCAGGAGCAGTGATGAGCCTTGGATTGACATCACAGCCTGCTCTGGAGCTGTTTGTGGCAGGAGCTACGAACCATAAAAATATTAGATAAGTATTACAAGGCTCAGGTTGAATGCAGATCTCCTTCCTCCACACCCACCACAAAGACTGGGGCCCTGTGAGAGGTAGGTGAAGCCAGCAGTGGCCACCCACAAGAAGCTGACCCGAGGTGCATGGAGTGGGTAGGCTCCTACATACTCGTCCAGATTCCTTGGTCACTGTTCTGGGTAGGATTTGTCTGCAAGGGAATCTATCATAATTTTGATTCAATATGCAGTTACTGTTCCAGGGGTGATGACTTGAGAGCATTTGTTCTATATGTTTCTCCTTTGTGTTCTGTCTTGCTTGACCTACGGGCAGAAATGCACATTGGCAATCTCAGCCTCTCCATCTATTCTCATTACTGCTCCAGCATGTGTTTTTACTTTACAGAGGACTGCACGGTGTTGCTGATGATAATGGGAAAGGAGATGTTATGGGCATGCAGCAGCTCCTTTTAACATCCTGGCCAATTTTTAGAAGCCAAAGCAGTCATCCGTTGTATGTTCTAAAAGCTATTTGTCTATAATCTTAACTTGTAATAATACTAATAACCTTGCTGATGCAGGAGATGTGTGGGAGAAACAACCCTCCTTGAAAGTTTCCTACGAGCCTTTGCCAAGCTTGAAGTGTTTTGTTTTGGTTTGTTTTGGTTTTTTTTTTAATGACTAAGGGCCATTTCTCACAGTGGTGGGTAGCAGTTCCAGCTGTGACATGTCAGAGCTGAGCAGAGGATCAGGCTCTGGAAGCAGTGCAGCAGTGCTGGGCTGTGTCCATTTCCAAAGCAAGTAGGAGGCAGCACAGTCATTTCCCCAGCAATGTGGGAAACAAATGTATGGGATTGCCCTTTTGGTCCAGCAAGGCATCATCAGAGCAGTCCTATCCTCTCCCAGCCTGGCTCTGCCCAGCTCCTACACATCTGCACCTCACAGAGCTCCAGCTTGGCCTCAGCCCTTCCTCAGAAGCCCCCAGTTAACCCAGTATGCAGACTGGAAACCTTGCTAGGAAGGCTGAGATGCACCCGCCTGCTCCAGAGAGGCAGCAAGGAGAAACTTGGGGACCTCCGAGGGACCCCGGAGGTCTTGGCTGCATCAGTGCAGTTCTGTGCCTGGTTCCCAGGGGTGCAGGGCAGGAGCGTGAGAGCTGGAGGGTGAGGAGTGTGTCCCAGGCTCCAGCCCCCCCCCCAGATGCCATGTGCCACCCAGAATTGATGAGGTTGTCACCGGCAGAGCCACGCTGCCGCGGTTGAGTTGAGGCTTTTGTCCCCAGCCCCTCGCCCAGGGTTTCCAGCCTCTTCAGAAAATCCCCCTGTGTCATTTCTCATGCTTATCCTTAGCCTAATGGTGTGTAGCTGGCTTGGGTTTTGGGAGCTGGATGAAAGTAAAGTCGTTTGAGTTTAAAAATGCAGTCGATTGGATGTGGTCGGTTGAGTTGGTTTTTTCTTTCGCCTCGTGCTCCATAGAGATTGTGGTGGTGAGCATTAGGGCTGAAGTGATCTAAACCTCTCCACTGGGTAGGAAAATAGTATTATTCCCCTTTTATTCAGAGGGAAATGAAAATAAAGGGATTTTATACAGCTTGCCCAACATCACAGGCAGACTCCCTTTAATAAAAACCAGCTCTCTCATCTCTTAATCTTGCACGTTAACTGCAATAACATCCTTCTTCCTTAATCCTCCTCTCACACACTTCAAAACTTTGCACTAACAGTTTGTTTTTATTGGGCAGAGTCTTGATAAGTGATTTCTTTGAACAATAGCCAATTCACTGGCTATTGTTCAGTGGTAATGAGCTGGCTTAAGATAAATTCAACAGCATGCCAAGACTTTTACACCTGAATAGGCATTCAGAGGTCTGTGCTCTGTCCCTGATATTTCAAAAAAAAAAAAATCCCCATTATTGTTTGGAGAGAAGGATGAGAACAATTTGAAAGAAGGTGATTGCAGATGTATGGTATGCTTGCAAACCACGGTGATCCTAGGTACTTGGGCTGGTTTCTCTCTTTTCCTCTGCTGTACCAGTCTTTTTAATTCTGACTGTCAGAGGGATGGTGAGACTGTGATGTTGCCTTCAATCAGGGATGCTGGAGGCTGAGAATATCTCTGTGAAGGGTGGTCAGTGGTGGGTGGCAGGGAAGGAAGTTTTGACAACTGTAGGAGGAGAAAGGGCTTTTGGATAACAGTGAAGACATCCTTCTTAGTGCCTGGGGTATGATGAGAAGCTCAGCATGAGTCTGCAACATGTGCTTGCTGCCCAGAAAGCCAGCCATATCCTGGTTGGTATCAAAAGCAGCATGACCAGCAGATTGAGGGAGGTGGATCCCCAGCTCTTGTGAGACTCTCCCTGGAGCACTGTGTCCAGTTCTGGAGCCTCCAGCACAAGGACATGGAGTGTTGGAGTGAGTCCAGAGGAGGGACAGAAAGATGGGAGAGGGGCAATGGGCTGGGAGAGTTGGGGTTGTTCAGCCTGGAGAAGAAAAGGATCTGCTGAGACCTGAAGGGGATCTACAAGCAAACTGAGGAGGGACTTTTTATAAGGCCATGTAGTAATAGGACAAGGAGTAATGGCTTTAAACTGGAAGAAGGTGATTTAGGTTAGAAAACAGGAAGAAATTCTTCAGTGTGAGGGTGATGAAACACTGGAATGAGTTGACCTGGGAAGTCATGGATGCCCCATTCCTGGAAGTGTTCAAGGATGAGAGGTTGGCCTGGACTCTGACCTGGTCTAGTGGGAAATGTCCCTCCCTGTGCTTAGGAAGCTGGAACCACATGATCTTTAAGGGTTCCTTCTAACCCAAACCATTCTATGATTGCATGATGAGCTATTTAGGACATCTTTCTAGCACCTAGAGCAAGGACCTGGTAGGCCAGCTGGGCTGCAGTTAAGGCACTTTGTGGTGAAAGGGGGCATTTGCCAACAACAGGGTATCTCAGAGGGATGTGAATGGTTGGACCAGAAGTAAATCATGAATATTTGTAGAGAAACAAGATAAACCAGGTGCCTCGAGTTGCCAAAGAGTGGGTGTGAGTCCACCTGTGCCTGGTTAGGGCAGGCCCCCTATTACCAGGGGGCCAATAAAGGTGGGACACACACCCACAGAGAGAAGCTCACTCTTGTGCAAGGCAATGGAGAAGCCAGCAGCTCGTCGAGCCTCAGGAGCAAGAAAGGCTCATCCCACTACAAATATTTTCTCCATCTTCCTTTATGTGTTTATGTTTCTGTGAACTCTTTTTTTTTTCCTGCCTTTCGAGGTGCTTATTACTACGGGCTTCTGGAAGATCCTGGGGAGTGAATGGTCCTACTTTGGCAGAAGGATTGATTGTGCTTGGAAATGAAGTTCTAGCAGCACTTGGAGTTGTCCCCCTTCCCCTGCTCAGGAAGCACTTGTTGCACTTGTGTGCTGTGCAGTGCTTTGGATAGCAGGGAGGTAGGACCTGAGATAACTTGGCTCTGCTCATCTCCTGTGGGGTTAGCTCAGTCATCTAAGGTGGTGGTGATGTTGCCTTTTAGTTGTGTTACAACTGCAGTTGGGTCCCCTCCTTTGGTAGGTGCTGAGGAAGCCCCAGGTCCCCTCGTGGGTGCTTTCCTTGGCCTGCAGGTGCCCAGTGCTCCTTCCCAGGTTCCTTCCTAGGTTTCTTCCCAGGCTCCCACCTGCAGCAGCAGCAGCAAACAGACCCTGATCCAGCAGCACTGGGAACTGGGAATACTGTGTCTGCCCCTGCTCACATGTTGCCCTGCAGAACTGTGTGGCACAGCTGGCTTTGCAAAGCAATGCCCTCACTGCTTTTGTTTGTTGTTCACAGTAGTTTTCTCCTGTGGTCAGAGATTAGGCAGTGTTAGTTTGCTCTTTTTTTTCTTTTTTTTTTTTGGTTTGATTTTAATTACTGTTTGACCTCCCTGCTACTGCTTCTCTTCTGCACTTGCTGTGTTGCAGTCTTTTTGCTCTGAGCTGTATTCTGAGAAAAACTAGGACATATTCAGTGCCTTTGGTAGATGTTATGCCTGGAAGGTGGCCCAGTGCTGTAAGAAATGCTCCTGACTGAGTAATAGAAGCCAAGAAATAAAAAGTTATGATAGTGTTCCAGTTAAAGCATGAAAGTACCTCGTACAGTTTCCAAGTGGCTTAGTGTGTGTCATCCCAGAACCAAAGGAAAGGTGGGTCCAGAGTGCTGCTGTTCCTAGGAGATAGTTGTATAAATAAGCATTCCAATTAGGAGTCTCCAGTGACAGCCTAAAATCCTCCTAAATAAGATAGTGATAGCCTAAAATCACACCTTCTGTCTTGCTGATGTCCTTCCCCAGGCTAGCTGGCAAACAGGCCATCCCACCTCCATGGGCCTTGTGTGCAGAGGACACCACGGCAGGCTCAGCATTTATCTGTGCAGTTTTAGATCCAGAGTTCAGCTCTGCTTTCTGTGTCTCTGTTTGTTCAAATCTCTTCCATGTGTGCTTTCCAGGGTGATAAGATCTCAGCAGCACAACCTCAGCAACAACTGCAGTGATCCCATCATCTTTCAAAAGCCTCTGCTGTCAGCAGTGGTTCCTCCTCACCCAGTGGAGTAGTAGCAGTGGAGCATCCTGCTCCTCAGGGATCAAGCAAAAGCAGGGAAACTGGGACAGGCCATCCCTGAAGGCAAACATTTGAGATAGAGTGATGGAAATGTCAACTGAGATATGGCTGCACCTTTTAGAGCCTCATCTGGGTTACATAGAGGGTCAGATGTTTGTATAAGGTAAGTAAAAATACCATGCTCAGAGGGTGTGATGGTCATTGCTTCCAAATTAGAGGTGTGGTTCTGCAGCAGCTTACTCCAAAGCTCTTGATTTGACCCAAGGGCTGAAAATACCCAACTGGTATAGCAAGGTAAAGGTAAAGTGAGAGAACCTGGGGTGGAGAGGCTCAGTTTAATAGGGCTTTGCTTCAGATGACTTTATTTCCTGAATCAGCCAGGATCCAGTGTGCTTTTGTCAGTGTGACTTCTCTTGGCAAGAGCTGAGCCTCCTGCTTATATGTTTGTCAAATCCTTCATTTAACAGGGCTCTGACTGGCTGGTGATACAGCAATAGGACTGGTGAATATTGGAGTTTTATTGTCTAGTGCTGAACAGGCACAAACTTGCTATTTTACCTTCCCTACTGAATTATTCTTAGAATGGTGTTGAATAAAATACTAACTTGTCAGCACAACTTCATTATTACTGTGTTTGTGCATTGAATCTAACCTACAGACAATGGTGAATTTTGCACTGTGTGATGCAGAAATGCTTTTCTCTTTGTCTTGTGCTCTTCTAAGCAAAGCTCTCTGCAGAGTGTTCATCTGGAGGTGTAACAGCCCCACTATAAACTGATGCATATCCTGGCTTCGTAAGACTTGCATATTCATTTGCTTATTTTCCATCTGAACAAAGGACCTCGGGAACCCACAAGCAGGGTAAGAATCATCTTGATCCAATTTGCTACATAGTTTTGCTTGACTGTGCAGAAGTTTTCTGTGTGTTTGGTGAAAAAGGGGTCAAACCCTGTATCCGAGCCTACTATTTCTGGCAAAAATCCCCTGATGTTTTTAATCCTTTTTGAATGTGAATCTTTGGAGAGTTTATTTTGATTTATTAACCTGATTATCTGAGCACAGAGAAACAATCTGGAACTGTGACCTTCGCTCAGCAAAGTGCGCGCTCAAGATTTTCTCCTCTGAATCCCTCTGAGCTCAGTGCAAAGGGTGTGAAGGATCCTGGTGTGCACCCCAAGGATCTTCAGAGGCTGAGGTGTGTCTGTGCACCTTCCTCCCTCTGTGAGGTATGGGTACACTTGGCTCTCGTGGTCTCTGTGGGGTAGAGGGACCCTGCACCCTGTGGTTACCCAAAGCAGGGCTGGGGCTGTACCAGGGAACACGTGGTGACAGCATCCCCAGGTTTCCCACTCCCCATGGGTGTATTTAAAGAGTCCCAGGGTGGGTGCTATGCAGACAAGGCACAGGGACAAGACAAGATGCTGTCCCCCTGGGCTGGGCAGTGACAGTGAATTTCTCCAGGGAGTGGCAGGATGGAAACTGCTCTTCACATTTTCTGCAGAGCTCCGCAGCCCGTGCGCCAAGGCAGCAGCCAGCCGGGTTGTTGTACCTCCCTTCCTGTTACTCACAGAGTTTCTGACTAAATCACACATTTCTGGGCAACATTTCTCCAACTTGGCTGCCTCAAAGAAGACACCTCTGACGAGAGCAGTTTCACAAGGTGCCAGGGAGTCCCTGCTGCCAAGCAGAGTCCAATTTGTCACTTCTGGCCTCCGGTTTCTTTATAATTGCAAGCAGCCTGTCTGCCCAGGGCTCCAGCCCTCTGATCGTCTTGGTGGCCCTTCTTTGGACTTGCTCCAACAGCTCCATGTCCTTCCTCTGCTGGGGGCTCCAGGACTGGACACAGTACTCCAGGGAGGCTCTCACCAGAGCAGAGTAGGAGAGGGCAATCGCCTCCCCTGCCCTGCTTGCCATGCCTTTTTTGATGCAGCCCAGGATACAGTTGGCCTTCCCATACATGAATAGGTTGTAGGAAAGCTGGGGAGGGACTTTTTACAAGGCCATGTAGTGATAGGATGAGGAGTAATGGCTTTAAACTGGAAGAGGGTAGATTTAGGTTTGGGAACCTAAATTTCTTCTTTGGGAAGAAATTCTTCACCATGAGGGTGGCAAGACCCTGGCCCAGGTTGCCCAGGGAAGCTGCTCCATCCCTGGAAGTGCTACAGGTCAGGCTGCATGGGGCTTGGAGCAACCTGGTCTAGTGGGAGAAGTCCCTGCCCATGCAGGGGAGTTGGAACTGAATCATAGAATCATAGAATTGGCTGGGTTGGAAGGGACCTCAGAGATCACCAAGTCCAACCCTTGAACCACTCCCCCCGTGGTTCCCAGCCCATGGCACTCAGTGCCACATCCAGGCTCTTTGGAAAGATCTCCAGACACGGAGAATCCACTACTTCCCTGGGCAGCCCATTCCAATGCCTGAGCACCCTCTCCCTGAAGAAATTCTTTCTCATCTCCAACCTAACTGGATGATCTTTAAGGTCCCTTCCAGCCCAAACTGCTCTATGGTAATGACTGCAGTTGGAAATGGGTATTTATTTATTTATTTATTAAATGCTGTGGATGTGATATGAGTGTGCTGCACAGAGGTGGAGGGAGCAGGAGCAGTGAGGATGTGTGGTGGGATGTGTGGTGCAGCTGGCAGGGTACAGCTCCCCATGGGGGTCTGGGAGGTGTTTGCTGGATGCCATCAGTGCTGCTCCTGCAAGCTGAGTGTTGGGAGAAGGAAACAAATGGAAACAACAAGGGGAGACAATAAACAGCCTCCCATACAGCAAACTCATAAACTCCCCGTTCTGTAAGCAATAGCAATTGCTCAGGGCCAGCACCATCCATGTTCACCTGGTCGTGCTGCTCTTCATGCTGACAATGACCAGATGCTCAGTCAGATCTGACTAACCTCTGCCTCACAAGTTCAAGGTTTTCCTGTGCTGTGGGCCAAAGCCAAAGCTCCTGGGTGTGATGGAGGGGACTCTGTGAGACATGGGGGCTTTGAGATGTTTGCAAAGCTCTGAGGTTGTTTGTATTGAAATTGGACAGTAGTTCTGAAATGGCTCTGGCTGTGTTTTGAGCACTGTTGGCTTCTGGGCTTTGCAAATGTGTCAGATGTAGACATCAGTAAAAAAACAGCACTGTGAGTGACACTGGAGGAAAACCTGGGCTTGAGGGAGGAAAGAATTAAAAAGCTTCACTCACGCTGCTTGCCTTAAGTCTTTAATACCTGTCTCTCCCTCTCTTCTGCAGGGACATTCTCATGACCATCAGGAAGACAGCTGTGTTTCAAGCAGACAATTATTTTATTTGCTGACTTAAGAAAAATTAAATTTTGTCCCTTTCCCAAAGCATGTTCTGTAACTGCATTTTCCATTTAGGGATGATTTGCCCTGACTTTTAATTATTGGCTTTAACTGAGCCTGACATGGCTTTGTCACCTCAAGAGAGCCCTTTTCATCTCAAAAGCTGTCCCCAAGGTGATCTTCATGGTTCTGGAGGTGAAGTCCAGAGAGGCAGCAGGTGTCATGGTCTTTTCTTCTTTTTCCTAACAGAAGAGCAGAGCTGACCAGCTGGTGACATGGGGATGATCGCTGCCTTTGGCTCCCAGTGACAACGAGTTCTCAAGCAGGTCAGTGTTTCCAAAAATCCCTTTTCTCCCAGCAATGCCCTGGCTGGTAGGAGAGACTCTGGAGGATGCATACCGAGGCCTCAATTCATCTGTTACAGTCTGAGCTGCCAAGTGGTCAGGACTTGAGGGATCTTCAGCTGGACTCAGACTGTAAAGGCCTGGGACAGATGCTGCGTTTCGTGCCTCAGTTGCCTCCTGGTCAGCATACAGCAGCACAGCACAATTGGCTTGGGCTCAGAGCTTGTCAGGGAAATTGGTCTTTTAATCCATAAATTGAAGGCATCTGTCAGATTTATTCTGTTTTCACTCACCCTGTGGTGCCTACTGCAGCCTCTCTGAAGTGACAGTATGGCTTGGTGTCCCTTTGTCCAAGATGCCACTGCCCCCTGGCACTGTGAAAACCCAGGATATTTTAGTGCAAAACTTCAGTGCTTAAATTTTTCCTACAACTCCCCTAATTCACTTACAAATCTATAAAATTTCAAATACTTCCACTCTAGTCCAACCCCCTGCCCACCATGCTCTCATCTTTTGCCTCATCCTAAAAAGGTTCAGCAGAGCCAGTGGCAGGGTTGTCCGTACCTGGATTATTCTTCACCCATCCAGGGAGTCCTTAAACTCTTGGGAATTGCATATGCACACCAAGCAGAGCCTTAAATTACTTCTTTTTCTAATCAGCTCTTACAGAGACAATTTTGGAGGTGGGATGTGCATGTCATTTTTTGGAACCACGATGTGTTTTCCAGAATCAGAGCCAGCATGGCCATCACTTACGTCCAGCACAGGAGAGCCACATCCAGGAGCTCAACCAGTGGAGTGATGAGCAGAACCTCAGCTGCCCTCTGTGTTTATCCCTGAAGATGAAGATCAGCCTAATAACCTTCAGGTAAGCTAAAAGAGGTTTTAACAGGTCAATAAATAGCTGTCTGTTAGAGAAACTTGGGGTGGAGATCTTTGTGGTGGAGAATGAATCACAAACTTGTGGACTACCCGGTGTTCTTGTCTAAGAAAACAAACAATTTATTTCCTATCTGCACAAACTGTGATTTATTTTTTTTTTTTTTTTTTTTTGAGCAGGGCTTGTTCTAAGCCAGTGATGACAGTATGTCTCATCCCAGGCAGTTACAAGAAATCCTACATTCAGCTCTGCTCTCTTAATAGCCTGGCTACTCATCTGCTAGGAACAGAAATGATAGTAAATGCCTTGTACCTTTTTTTCCCCTGTAACAGTACTGGCACTGATAGCTTGCACTGGTGCATCCCGAGCCCAAGCCACAGGAGCAATGTGCTGCTGTTGACAGTGACACTACAGCAGCATTTCAAAGGCTGATTGTTGCTCTCCTGGCAGTTTCTTTGGCTCTCTTGGTCTCTGTACAAGTCCATTCCCCCAAAGCCTGGCAGTGCCTCTTGGACACACAGGGCTGTACCAGAGCCCTTCCTCGGCAGCAGCCAGCCTGGAAAACTGACCTCAGTAGCACCAGGGCCACTCTTGTTCTCAGCCTGGGATTCCATATGGATTGAAACACTGGCTGGGCAATGCCAAACCTTGCAGGCAACCCAGGTGAAAAGTAATCTCTGTGTATTTTACCTCTCAGTTGAACAGTGTTCCTCTGGGATGGATAACCTGTCTTGGGGAGGTTGGCTCAGCTTGTTGCCTGCTCCTAGCAGAAGGGAAAGGATCCCTCATTATCCGTTTGGTTTCCACTGACTTCTGTGAATAAGGAGCCCTTTGTGCACTCCTGATGTTACCCACGCTCAGTGTGCCATCAGTTTTGCTCCTCTCTGCTTGCAAGCCAAGTTTCTGCATGTGGGCAGAGGGAAAAGATGTTTGGGGAGTGCTCTTCCCTCCCCAGGCCCATGCACTGGGATGCACAGTGCTCCCTCATCCCTGTCACTGGGTCCTGTATGATCCATTTCTGTCCGTGTGCCTTCCCTCAGAAAAAGGATCTCTGTCTTAGAACCGACAGTAAAAATTAGGAAACATGGGTGTTTTATAGCTTGGCAGGCATGGAAGATGGGGCTTGACCATTGTGCTATGAGGGGACAGCGTGTCCTCCCTTTCGCTGTTTAAAATAGGTTGATTTGAATGCTAGAACAGATTAAGGCACTGTGGGTGTTTAAACTTTCAGGATGATTGATCACCTCTCGGAGAAAGGCAGATGGTACAGTGATGAGTTCCAGATCCTTTCAATTGAGCATCTCCAGGGAAAGCTTTCTGGACCAGGCTGGGGGGAGGGTGCTCTTAATTTAATTGTTTTTGTAATAACAATGTAGGATTTGAAGTTAAACCCTGTTGGCTCATAAACAGTAACTGTAAAGATTGACTCAGTTTAAAATAAGCTGCCTGGACCACTCCAGGATGTGGGCCAAGCAAAAGGGCCTCAGTTCACATTATCCCCCAAAAGCTTTGGGAAAGTTTGGGGTGGGTCAGACTTTGTGCTGTCGTCTTACCCAAGTGCTGCTGTGTGGCCCCTGGAGCCAGTCCAGCTTTGTGGCTTTAGATGGTGACCATGCCAGATCCTGGCTCTGCCAAAGGCATTTGCACTAATTCCCCTGTTTGTGTTACCCTACTTACAAGCTTTTGATCCCTGGATTAGGAAGACCCACTTCAGATATTTCAGAAGACCCACTTAAAATATTCCAGTGGCTGTCCTGGAGCCTTTAGGCCAGTAACCCCACAGTGGGGATGATGTTTAAGGAGCTATCATTGATCTTCATCAGTGAAATAAGCAAAGCTCAGCAGCTTCCCAAACACATCCAGCCCCCTTCCTAGCTGTGGTTGTCTGAGAAGGGGGAGAGTTGATTAGAAAGAGCCCTTTGCCTTCTTGCTTTCTGGCAGAGCTTTTAGCACTTTGCAGCAAGGGTGGCTACAGTCAGCCCCCACCACCTGAAGCAGGTTCCCCCTAAGGGCTCGGAGCAGAAGATGGTGTCTGCCAGGCAGGGACTGCATCTTCATGGTCCCTTTGGTCCCCACCCTTTGCCAGGAGGCTGAGGCTTCCATTCACAAGCCATTACCTCTGGGGGCACCCAAGGAGCCAGTCAGTTTTTCGAAGGCAGTTTCTGGGCTTGATGTGAAGTTTCACCAGCAGCCAGCTGGCAGCAGCCCCTGGGCAAAAGCCCACGCTGCTTCCCTCTTCCTTGAAGTGCACCCCAACCTGCCCAGCTCTCAGCTCTCTGCTGCTTGGGTCTGTCTGGCTTGACTTCTGCAATTAATTAAAGGTTTTTGTAGGTTTAAAATATTGCCTGCTTTGCAGTATCTGCAGTCCCACTAGGCAAAGCTGCCTGTTTATTGTTATAACACCAGCTAAGCACAACACAGAGAAGTCCCTGTAGAAAAGAGTGGATTTAAAAAAAAAAAAAAAAAAAAAAAAGTATTCCTGGCTGATCTCTGAAACTTAAATGCCATTGGCAACTCGCACTAAGTTTATTTTTTTTTCCTCCATAAATCACATCTCGGAGCTTTTGTTATTCTGCTTTTATCCTGTCTATCTTCCCAGTGCTGATAAAGAGCACTCAGCTGCTGTCCCAGATCCCTGCAGGGTGAGCAGAGCTGCTGGGGGGTTTCCTGGGGCTGCCAGAGCTGTTCCCTGCCCCCCAGGCATTGCTGGAGATGGGCAGAGCTGAGATGGGTGGCAGGGAGCTGGTTGACCAGAGCTGGTGGCCCCACCACTCTGAATGTGTTTATCAAGTAGCAGCACCTCTGCCACACAAGGCTGCTGCCAAACCAGCTGTGCTGGGCTGGGGAAAATGCTGGTGAGTAGGGAAATGACTCCCCAGTAGCTGCCAGTCAGTCTTCACTGGGGTGTATCAGCTGTGGGTTGTCCTCTACCTAAGCATCCAAGTATCATGGAATTGTTTTGGTGGGGAAAGACTTTTAAGAGTCATCATCAAGCTCAACCATTAATCTGACAAATCCATCAGGAAATCGTGTCCCTCAGCACCATACCTACATGTCTTCTAAATATCTCCAGGGATGGTGATGCCACCACAGCCTGTTCCAGCCTGACTGCTTTCAAGGACCTAAGACCCAATCTAAACCTCCTCTGACACTACTTGAGGCCTCTTGTTCTATCACTTGCAAACTGGGAGAAGAGACAGACTGCTGGCTACAGCCTCCTTTCAGGTAGTTTTAGAGAGCAATGTGGTCTCTCCTCAGCCTCCTCCAGGCTGAACAATCCCAGTTCCTTCAGTCACTCCTTGT
The DNA here is from genome assembly GCF_003957555.1 of Calypte anna. Taxonomy (NCBI): domain Eukaryota; kingdom Metazoa; phylum Chordata; class Aves; order Apodiformes; family Trochilidae; genus Calypte; species Calypte anna. The sequence continues at coordinate 1,352,938 of NC_044255.1, forward strand.
AAGGCTTGTGCTCCAGACCTTGGCCAGCTTTGGTGCCTTTCTCTGAACAGCCTGGTTTCTCTACACTGGAAAATGGAGCAAAAAACCCTTCTAAACTCTGTCCTCTGTTCTTGTTAGCACAGCTGCTGGGCTGCCAGAACTGCAGATGGATGGGGCTGGGGGGGTAACATGGCTTTTCTCCTGCAAGGCCATGGGTCAAGTGGCTGCTGTGCTGCCTGTGGCTACTTGACATGTACAAAAGGCAGAGGAGACCCTGAGTACAGGGGGCTGGCCTGTCACCCAGCCCACTTGGGGCACCCAAGGGTGCCTGCTTCTGTGGAGGGAGGAACCACGGCATCAAAGACCTTGCGAATGGCTCCTCTGGGGCTCAGCCCTTTCAGCACTAAACACCCAGCCATAAGATAAAATCTTCTCCAAAAGGAGAAAATTCCACTGTAGGATGGGCTTGCGTATGAATTAAAATAAGCAAATGCCCTGAAATGTATGCTGGGCTTCTCTTCAGAGGAACTGGAATATCCAGTATCCATCTGAGTATGAAAATCCCCTCATCCTGCAGTGTGAAGCAAGGGATTGATGGGATGGGAAGAAAGAGCCTCTCTGTCAGGCTGGTTCAAGGGTTTGAGTGCTTGTGCGTTTTTATATGTCAGAGCAAGCTCACATATATAATACATATGGTTTATTTGTTGGTTATTTTCCCCTCCAGCACCCATCTTTTTAATTTTCTTCCTACTCCCCTGGGGCCATGCAGAGGAAGACACAACCTGGTATTGCCATGTGCCTTCCTTTCACACCCATTAACAGGAAGATGCTAGTGGACAGGAGAATTCATCCCTCCTCCTGCTGGTGCCTGCTGGGTGCAGGTGGCAATCCTGATGTTCAGAGGGAGGAATCACTGCCAGGCACCAAGGCCTCTGCTCCTTTCTCATGTCCCTGAGCCAGGTAACTCTGGATCACTGTGATAATGTGGAATAAATAGTTTTAATTCTCCAGCTCCCTACAGAAGACATTGATGTATCATTCTGATTCTTTTCTACAAGTAGCCAGCAGCACAATCACAGCTGAAATGGAAACATCTCTGTATAGGTGCTGCCTGAGGTGACTACTGAAGGCTTCCCAGTGACCTGGCACATGATGAACTGGAATGATTTCTGATTTCACTGCTGGCCTCCCTTATCATGTCTGCATAATTTAGCAAGAATAATGAGCCAGATCATCATGTCTGCTATGATAGAGCAGCTGATGAAGTGGCCCATCATCTCAGCTGCTAATAGCACATCCTGGTGTGAGCAGTGGGCTGAACGTCTTGGCTTTTATTGAGAGCAATGAAACTTCTGAGCAGGTTTATTTTGCTTTTCTCCTTGCATTTGATGTGAACTTTATGCTAATGTGTTTCGGCTCTCCTCATGTTCCTGTCAATAATCCAACTTTCACATCTTTGCCAGTGAGAAGCAAATCAATTAGGTTCCTAAAACTTCACAGGAGTGATGGTTTCAAAGCAATTGACTGTAAACACATTACTCAAGGCAGATTATTAGCAGAATATTCATGGTATAGGTTTATCTTCCAGAAGGAAAAAATTCAGACTTTAATATCTTTGTGTGCTTTATCTGCCATGCTTTCCTTCTTGGGGCTCTGTAAGTACTGTATGAGATTTTAATATTAGGTAAAATTAATCTTTTTGAAGAAAGAGATACAGAGGGAATATCCACCAAGATTTGGAATTGTGCTGTTTGCTTTTTTGCTCCTTTGGTAAATGGCAACTGTGGTTACAATCTTTTTTTGAGGATTAGGTTTTAATATCAGTGCATATTAAACCCATGTTTCCCTAAAAGCTCAAAGTGGAATTTACTCTGAAATTAGTATTTGATTAAAAGTGGGATTATGTGAACTAACAGTAATGATCTTTCTGTCAGGATAATTTCTCTGAGTGAAAGATGGAGGAATCCTGCTGCAATAAGCAGGGTCACAGTGTTATTGTAAACTTCCCATGATTTTGAGAACAACTTGGAACAATATTTATTGGAAATAGAGTGCAGATACATGCCTGTGAAGTTAGAGTTCACCCATTGCCCTTCCTTATGGTGAGCTGCAAAAAAGATCAGTCCTGAATATTGTGATTTCTGATTGAAGCCTTTAAAAAGACTTTTTGTAGGGGTTTAAAAGTCTTTAAACTGCACACTCTGCTAGTGGTCATCTGGGCTGGGGGAGGGGGGGGGGGGGTTTCCCCTGCATCCCTCTCCTCAGCGAAGTCCCACTGCTTGCTTTGTGCAGTTTCAGGAGCTGTGTGTGTTTTACCCCTTGGATTGTGCAGGTGTGGGGCAGCCTGGAGCAGGGACGTGATGCTGCAGAGCCTCTTGAGCTGCTTGACAGCTCTGCCTTCTTCTGCCTCTCTGGTTTTAGAGGTAAGTGGCCAGCTCTGTTCAGATGCCATCTTCAGAGCTTCTCCCCTGCCTGAGAAGACCCTGCAGATAAACAGCTCTCAGGTAAAACATCCCCACACAGCAGTGTCTGGATGCCTGGAATGCCCCAAGTTACCAAAGCAGAGCTTCACTGCACTGTGCTGGGGATTTAGGGGAACCTTTGCCAGGGTGCCTGATGTGCCAAAACTCCATCAGATACCTTTCTCCCACACCCCAGGAATCCAACACAGGGCCAGCTGGCATTTTGCAGGCTGCTGGGGGGTGAGTGCCCTTCCAGTTTGTCATTTGGAGCTTGCCAGCTAACGCTGGGGATGTGGCTTATTGCAAACACAGAAACTTCTCCAGGAAGGGTTAGGCAGGTTCTGTCCTCTGAGAATTATGGATGTGCCGCAGGGCTTTGTAATAAATGATCTTTGATGCAAATATTATTTTATTAAGGGTGATGGAAGAACTAAGCAAAATGCTTTTGGGGTAGTTATGTCACTCTTAAGCTGCTTTCCCATGCTAGTACCCCATAAATAAAAGAAGTTACAACATATTCTTTGTCCAGAGCCATGCACAGGCTGTTGCACAACATCCTTGCTTAGTGCAGGCTTAATTTTCTATGATTTTTGGCATGCCATGGCTGCAGCAGAAGCAGCAGGCTACAGCAGGGCTGAGTGGCAGCAGGGGTGGCTGGGGAGGGCTGCGGTGGCACCTCTGGTGGTGACACCTCTGGTGGTGGCACCTCTGGTGGTGGCACCTCTGGGCACACAGCAGGAGCTGTGCCCTGTGGGTGTCAGCCAGGGGGGCTCCTGCACATCCAGAGCAGGTGCTGGTGTGTAGTGGAATGACTGGCAAGCACCGTGTTTCCTAGGTCAAAACTGCAGCTTGTGGCTTGGGGATCAGTGAGAACCTAGCAGGGAGGGGAGGGGACATCCCTGTGCTCTCACCCAGTGACTGCCATCCCTTTGCTGTACTGCAGGACCTAAGGGTGTCTCAGGGCAGCTGTCAAGAGCTGTGTTCATCTCCTTGCTGCAGCCATTGCTCATGTGGGCTGGCTGTCCCCTCACCAGCCCCTTGTCCCAACCTTGGACAGAGTCTGGCACAGCAGCCCCTCGCTTGCCAGGCTCATCCTCTAACCCTGATGCCTTTTCAGGAAGGCTCTGACTGCTGCCAGTGTTCAGATGCACAAACACCTCTGCTCTTCATGAGTCCTGAGCAGCAGCAGCCAGTGCAGGGTGGCAAGGCAGGACACTGAAGCATCTATCCAGTGGGACTGGCACTGATGTGACTCTCCCCACCGTGTTGCCTCAGGGCCCGTGATTTCTGGCTTCATACCTGGTTATCCCCAGAATTAAATCATGTGCCTGGAGCTTGTTTTGCAGGCAGGCAGCAGGCTCTGCTCGGAGTAAATCTATCTGTGTAGCGTTTAAGTCTGCTGTTTAAATTATTTCCTTACTCAGCATAAAAGCACTGAAGTGATGTAAACATACTCAGGCACTAGGGGCAGCCCTAGGACCTTTGCAGGCTGTGACCTCAGATGCCACTGTTGTGTGTAGCTTATTTATTGTGCTTCAAGGAAAGGCCAGAAGGCTTGAGGGGCAAGGACAAAGTGCAGAAGGATACCACAAGGAGCTGCCATCCCCTACCTGCCCAAGCTTTCTCAGGCAGCAGCACCTTGCTGAGCTTGCAGCATAGTGCAGCCTTTACCAAGGGCTGGATTCCTCCCTTGTTTGCTGCCAGGCTGCTAGCCTGCAGATTTTGAACATCCTTCAAGTAGAAGCCAGACAAAACTCCAAAGCTCCCCATTTGTCTCTGCTGGCATCACGCTGCTGCTGGCAGGAGCTGGCGGGGCTCAACACCAGCAGAAGTTGTGGCAGTGCAGATGGAAAGTCCGAGGGGGGAGGGAGCACATGCTCTGTGCCTCCTTTCCCAGCTCCAAGCCCATGTCCTCAGTTGCCAGCATGAGCAGTAGCCAGCTTGGGAGCTGGCTTAGGACCCTGTGGCTTGGGAGGGGTTCAGCCAGGTCTCCAAGGGGGGTCCAGCAGGCTCCCCTCTGGCTCCTGGCACCACAGCTGCTCCCCCCCTCTCCCTGCCCTTCCTGGGCTGTTGCTCATGCATTACTTCAAACCCACGTTCTGAAATGCAGTTTCTAAACTCCTTGTGTTTCGCTTCTTCCCACTGTCCTTCGGTGTGGTCCTGGAGTGGTTGCAGAGGAGGCTCCCTGGGTCTCTTCCACAGGCAATGGCTGGGAGGGGTAGGATGTGAGCTGCTCCTGAGGGTGTCACAGGCAGCTGGGACACAGCCACAGGCTGGCTCTGTCTTTGGAGAGGTTTGCAGTGATGATGGGTCCTTCTGCCCCCACTCATCCCAGCTGATAGCCCCGTGCTCTGCTGCTTTCTCTCTCTCTGGTGATTTCTCCCCTTAACTCTCTGTCTCTCTCCATTTCCTCCCCAGTTCTGCATTCAGGGCCCAGCTGCAGCTGTGTGACCTTTCTGCAGAGGCGTAGGACGTGCTGGGGTTGAAGGATGTGCTCACAGAAACCCTGAAGGCTGCTGACACCACCCCTCCAGGATCACAGGGAGCTGCTCTGCACCCAGATAAACCCCTGCAAGGTTTTAACTGAGTCAAAACAAGGTATTTTCTCTTGACATGAATGTTTCCACTGAATCATTTGCAAAAAAAAACCCTCAGTGCTGGGGAAACACCTGGCTTGGGGGCCAAAAAAAGGAAAAAAGTGCACGATTTCAGTTGTGCAGCTTTGCCAGCACCTGAAATCAGAGACAAAGACTGGAGGCAGCAGACGCTGGGGCACTCGGTAGCTGCCCCTGTGCCAGGGTGTGATGCCTGGCAGCTGAGGCTGAGAGGGATGCTCAGCTCCAGCTTCAGCAGGAATTGGATTAGTAAAATGTTCTCAAGTTCCCTTTTCTAATTCTTGTTTTTCAGGGCACACACAGAAGCGAGCATTTAGCAGATAGCGCACGGAGGTTTCGGTGCCTTCTGAAAGATTTCTTTAATACCAAGCCTGACTGGAAGTAGGTCAAGTGAAAAATGAGTAAATTACACTTGCAAAAATGCATTAGGAGCTGTGGTGTGCATAAATCCAACTGCCCTTTAGCAGAGGTCCTAGAAAATTAGAAATTAGAGGTTGAGATAGAGAAGTTTTCCAGGCTGCAGTCGGCGAAGCTGCCTCTGGGCTCATTGCCTGCCCTGAGGCTTTTCCTCCACCTCTCCTGGAAGAGTGTGAGGGGCAGCAGCTCATGGAACAACTTAGTGCATCTTATTTTTTTTTTCTTTTTAAGGTTAGATCATTGCATAGGATCTTGTTTCTTGGTGTACCCTCACTAAAAAGGGTGAGTGTTGCTCCCACTAGCAAAGCCCTCCTCAGGAGCAGCCAGTGCTAGGCAGTCTTCTGGAAATCAAAACCTACAGGGCTCCAGGGAAATACAGGTTCAGCAATGGGATTTTTTTGGTTTTTTTTAAAGAAAAAAATACAAACTAACATCCTGAAAACCCAACCTTTCAAAACTATCATTTGACTTTACCCAGGCAGAAACATTAGCAGACCTGTTTCTCAAAGGATGTTCCTTGGTCTCTAGCAAACATTTTAAATACCAACTCTTCAAGAAGAAGCATAGGAAAGCAGTTTAACATAAATGTGTTGGGTGAATTGTGCTGGCAAATACTTTGAAACAAGAGTTTTAAAGAATTTCCTTGTGTTTTCTTGTTCTCAGGCTTGTGGTTTCTTGACCAAGAACCTTAAAACTGCAGAAAAAAATCAAGATTTTTTTTTTCCTTCTCTCTGTCTCCTCCCACCTAAATTGAACATTGTTCTCTTTTCCCGAGCGTGGTTCTTGTTCTGCTCTTTGCCAGGAATGCCTCCTCCTCCAAATGCTCGTGAAACTTGTGATGAATTTAAAAATAAATGTTTGTGAGCCCCTCGCACCCGGTCTCATCCAGCTGTCAGATTCATTTGAAGGGTAAGAAGTACTTGATTTTTCTCTAAAAGGCATCAGAGGACTAGTAGGCAAGAAAAGAGATTTTCAAAGTGCCCCCTTTTAAGCATCTTTCCGAGTCTTGTTTCCCTGGCTGTATCCTCCCAGATGCCCAGGCAGGGAAGGTCCTTCAGTGGGTGCTTCTGAAATCCCCAAGATAAGCAAGTTTAAAGTGCAGCCTGGGCTGTGTTGCAGATTTCCACTTGGGCACCAGCACTGCAGAGTTCCCTGGGCAGCTGGGAAGGAAGGTTTTTAATGGCTGCCTAAGTTCATGTTATGTTACTTTCACCACTGGGAAAGGAAAACTCGTGGTTAACTCCTCCTTGCTGCCAGGGTTTCTTTGTGATTGCTTGGGGAGGAAAATTCACCCTGGTAGCTCAGCAGGCAATGTGAAACCCTTACCTTGCTGCATTAAATCCTCTGGTAAAGCAGAAGCACACTTGGAAATGTTAAGAGGCTTCTTCCTTGTCTCTCTTCACTTCTTCTTCCCTTTCCCCAGATGTTCTGCAAGGAGCTTGTTGTCCTCCTTCCCACAGCATCCATTTCACCCACAGGGCTGCTGTCTGATGCCACCACTGAATTTTTTCCTTCTGGTTGAGGGGGAAATGTTTCGGTGAGTTTTGCTCAGAATACCCTGAAAGAAGAGCAGATACAAAAACTGTAAAGATGTTTAAAAATACAGCTGGGCTCCCAGACCCTGAGGAGCACAAGCTGCTTGCTTGCTTGCTTTGCCGAGGTCACCTCTGCATGCTCCAGAGCTCTGGAATCTCCAGTGCCAAGCAGAGGGAAGTCAGCACTGGAGTGAGGAAAAAGCTACAGCTGCAGAGGTCAGTGTCCTGTCAGCTCCTGGGATTGGTGTTCTTTGTCAAGGTGAAGGGATGAAGCCTTGTAGTAACGTTCAGCTGCTTACCAACACCCCAGTGTGGCACCTCTTGTCTTAAACCAGCTGCATTTGTCAGCAGTAATTACCTTTCCTGTCTTGGGACCAGGACTTCCAAACTACCCTCTTATGCCTAAACTTAGGGTCCGTGTTTATTTCATAGCTTTTAGGGGAAAAAAACCTGGTTTTGTGAAGGAGAGGGGTTATCCTGCACAGTTGCATTGCACCGAGTGTCAAGCCTGTGTCTTTCATTCTCCAGAAAAACCACATAAAAGAAAGCTGTAGTAATTTTACTCCAGGTTAAAATGCTGCCTTAAATGCAAGGAAGGAATTGCAGTTGTAGACAGCTGGCCATTTATTTGTATTTCAAGTAAATTTTCTCTCATTTAAAACGTTTTATTAAATAGGATGCAGATTGTTCTACATGTACTCAGGCTTTCGTGCCGAAACATACATCTGGGGGCATTATTGTATACACTGAGATAAAGAAGGAAAAGCTAAGACTGTCCTAAGGCAAAAGTTACTCTGCATTCTCAGCAACACAAGAAGAAGCTGAGGCCTGACAGAGGCTCCATTTCTCAGCAAACTGAACAATTTTCTCCTGGGAGTGGAGAAGAGAGGCAGATGGTGATGGGGTGAGACTAGGGCTGAATACCAAGCCACACACAGGCAGGCAGTGGCTTTTCATCCATGCTGCTGCTGGATTTTTGAATCTTGTAAAGGAAAGAGCACTGGTAGGCTCCTAGGAAGAAATGAAAGCTCTGCCCAGGAGCTTTGCTGGGGCCTGAGTTGCAGGAGGTGGCTTTTGCCAGTTTACAGAGAGAGGGAAATGAATGGGAATACTCTCTGCCTCGCAAAGGATTCCCTGGATTCCATCCTGCTGGCATGATGGGACAGGATTGCCCTGTGCAGGGTTCAGATAATGGGAGTTTTGCTTGAATACAACAGAGCCCCCACCTGGAAAGAGAGGAGGTTCTGCTGCAGAGTGAGGTGGGTGCTGTGGGGTCTCTGGGCCCATGGTGATGCTCAGCCAGGGGTCAGCCCTGTCCCCTGCCTCTGCCAGAATGCCTTCCCTGGGAAGATTGATGAGCTTCCCTATAAAGAGGGATCAAGGCATGATGGCACAGGGCTGATCACAGCTGGGATGAGGACTGCTCTGTTTTTTCTTACAGTCACAACTTGGAGCCCATTCACCCTTTCAAAGGAGCAGAGACAAGCACAAAGCCCATGGGAGTGCCTTTCTTTTTCTCTGTGTGCACGTTGCTTATTGTTATACATAATCAGGAATCGGAGCCAAGCAAAATCAGGATGACAAATACACCACCACAAGCAAAATATGTGGAATATTTGTCACGTTCTTCTCATCAACCGTTCTGCACAAGGTATTTCAACAGAGTAATTTATCTTCTTCAGCTACTCACTGTAACAATATTAGCAGAGGATGAAGTAATGATTGTTAATGATGGGTAAATTATTGTCCAAACTGGCAAATTCCATGTGGTTTTGCAACCTGTTAAAGTTTACCTGTTGAATATTCCTTCTCAGGGGACCACGAGAGAACGCATCCTTCAGACCCAGGTTAACCAACCGTGGTATGTCTGTTGTCAGCAGGAATTTTGCTCTTCTTAAAATCTAACTTATTCCAAATGTCACTTCCATACGATCCTAAAAGAAGTGCTTACAGATCCCTGAGCTGAGGAGAGCAGCAGGGGAAAGGAGAAAGAGCATTGGATGAGTCTGTTTCATCAGGAAAGCTTTGTCACCTTGCCAAATCATTTGAGTTGCCAGACTCTGTTTCTCTTGCCCTCTAAATCAGTTCAGGATGCTGTGTGGAGCAGCAGGCTGAACAGCAGTGTCCTTGAAGGGGCTGGGACTTATAATTGAAAATAACAAGCCAGCTGTTCAGCATGTACTGGGTAACAGACCCCCTCCCTAGTGCTGTGGGGCCAGACCTGTGACTGATGGAGCGGGACCCAGTGGTGCCTGGGGCATTTTCCTACCCTGGAGCTGCTTGGTGTCCCCTTCCCTGCATCTGTCCTTGGCTGGCAGTAAGGCCAGGACTTTGGGCTCCAAACCTTTCCCTGCCCCATCCCAAGCAGTGCTGATCCTAATCCCAGCCCAGAGCTGACTCAGCTGTCTGCAGGGCAGCTCCTCCTGCCCCCCTCACCTCCCATCCACTTGGATGTGTTTCACTGCTGCATTTTGTTGTGTATATTTATTTGGAGTCAGAAGAAGCATCAGTGGAAAAATAGCTGCTGGAACAAGTTACCTGACTTGTCCTTTTCTGTGTGGCTTGGCTGCTGCCCTGGCTCATCAGAGCTGTGCTCAGAGTCCCCAAACCTCCCAAGCTCTGGCATCTGGGCAGCTTTCAACTGGAGCTAGAGCCAGCCATTTACAGGGAGGAACTGGTGGGAGATGTTTGCATGTGGTAATGTGCTCACAGGCTTTCAGGCTAGGCAATGAAAAATGCAAAACATCCTGGAAAAAATGCTGGCCTTTGGTTCTCAACTCTTTGGTGAAGGTGTAACAAGCAGCTAATAACTGTAATAACTTGATTAAAAGTATTTGTTTCCTCTCTTATTTCTTACTTAAGCAAGAAGCTAAATCTGGCTTCCCAGCCTTCATAGATTTTTCCTGTCTGCATAAGAGATACTTCACTCTTTTAACTCTGAGGTTCAATATCAGAATGTATTGATTTGCTATTCGAGTCATTAGAAAGTTTAGAGATTTTCAGGCCCTAGCATGGATTAATCTCTGAAGATGCTGTTTCCCAGACATCTGCATTAACTCACTGAATCCCCTCCTGTACCCGAGCATCATCTGGGACGAGATACATCTCTGGTGGCAGCATCTCCAGTTTGCAGCCTGAAAGTGGTCCACAGGCTTGTTGTCACCAAGGAAGGGTGACAGAAGAGCTGAAAAGTGTCCCAAACATCTCTGCTGCTAACGTCTGACAAGAAGGCAGGTGATGGCTGGGTATGGCTGGTGAGGCAGGAGGGGAGTGGGTGGCTGGAGGCAGCGTTCCCCCCATGTGCATCACTGGCTGGGAGCAGTGATGGGACCTGGAGCATGGAGCTTGTGGCAGAATAAAACACTTGGGAGAATCTCAAGGCACAAATAGCAATACAGATTTTGCTAGGTAATTTCTATGCACACACACACAGGTACAATAATGTATATGATAAAAATACTTTATAAAACCCAGCATACATACAGGCTATTTATGCCATTAACACTGGGTCACCTCAGTCTTCCGTGTGGAAATGCACAAGCTCCTCCATGTGAACTTCAGATGATCTCTGGTCCTTTTGGCCACCAAGTACATTGTTTAATTACTTTGTACAATACCCACGTCGCTGCTGGGCACTTCAGAAGTGTGGGTACATCCCTCTTGGTAGGCTTCATCTCCACTTTACAACATGGTTTCCTGTGGCAGATGACCACATTTTTTTCTCTCCATTCTAACAGAAGTATCCAGCATGATTCAGGTTTGGTTTCTTAGCAGTTAGACATGTTGTGCATACAGAATAACCAACTCTGTCATCTGCAGGGCTGCTCGGTGCTCCTGGAGCAGCAGGTGAGATGCTTTCATCTGAGATTCCCATTAGGAAGCTGATGCAATCGGTTCATCTAACATCTTGAGACCTTTAAGTGGGGTTTTTCCCCTTCTCTGACTAAGGGTGAGTCATTGCCTGCAGCTTCCCTGAACCTCTCTGGAGAAGCAGCCTAATTCCCTGTGATAGGTGCCCCACTTCTGTCTCTCTCACAGGATGCCTGATGGGTCAGTCCTGCTCAACCTCCCCCCGGCTCTGGGGACAGGGGAGCCTGGGGGCTGCTGAGCCCTCCCCATCACTTGCTGAAGTTTTGCTCAGTCTCTTGGTGCTCAGAAAGCCAAAGGTTTTACTGTTTTGTTTCACTGTTTTACTTTCCTTTCCTTTTGCAAGCTTGGAAAGCAGAAGCAGTCAGAAACAGCTGGGGCTGCTGAGTGAGAAGAAAACCCTGTCACTGACTGACCTGAATGGGAGTAACAGAGCTGTTGATGGGAAGTCAAGGCTGAGGTACATCATCATCATCATGGCTAACTAGCTTGTTTACCTCCTATAGTCCTTTCCGAATGTTTCTTCACTTTTTTTTTTTTTTTTTACTTTTTTAAATGGAAAATCTGGGGGCGGTTCTTTCCTTTCTGCTTTTAATCTCTGGGTTTTGTTAAACCCACAAAAACGCTGAGAGAAGTTGCTTAATCCTCCTGAAGTCTGTCATCATCTTTCAGCTCAATATAAATTTTTGTTTGAATTTTGAGGAAACTGTTGTTTCAAGTGGGTTTTTTGGGGCCAGGACAGACGATGTCATTTGTGTGTGTTACGGAAAACTTCTCTTAATAAGTGCAACTAACATTGCAAAACCAATGTTCTGCACATACAGGTTTTTAGGGATAGGTCACGAAAATGTCCCAGAGAGTGGGGCTGAGCAGCTCCAGGTGGTACATTTGATCTGGCAGAGATTTCACTCCTTGTCCCATATCCCTGAGGGTTTTGCTTTCTGTCGGGTTATGTTTCCTATGGCATCAAAGATCTCACTCTTAGTGCAAAGCTCAACTCCCAGGCTTTCTGACATCCCTGCAGCCTGCTCCAGTAAGGAGATGCTTTACTGTGCTGTCCCTTTTTGCTGCTTCTAAAACCACTTTTCTTTGAAAATACAGGCTGTGTTCTGGGTAGTTACAGGCTTGGCAGTTACCTGTCTGTGCTCTGGGCAGGACAAGATCTGTAGCAGTGATATAGATGAATATCTGTGCATAGGCCCTGACTTCCCAGAGGAGTTATTGATAAAATTCTCTTTTTTGACCAAAAACCATCCCTGGCAGCATCCATCACACGTGTCAGGAAGTCATTGTCATACTTGCTAAACATTCCAGGTCTATCAGCTTACAAGTTTCTTAAACTGCTATTATATAAAGAGGCTTTTAATTAAACCTTTCTTACAATCTGTTAATTTATTAAGAGGGACATCTGTACTACCTGACCAAGCACTACATCTCCTTCCCTTTGCCTTCCATCCTTCCAAAAGTGCCAGGTATCTACGTGCAGATTGTCACCTAAGCTACAAAAAGGAGATCTTCCTGTGCACACCACTTACATCCTTACAGCTGCATTATTACAGACTGACAGCTGACACTGAACTCAACTTGCTGCTCAACTCTGTCTCCCAGCCTGAAAACATTTGGTCTCTTGTGACTGAGCTGCTTAAGCAGCAAAACTCTCTATTTTCTATTTTGTTAACAACTTTCAGCACCAGTTCTGAGAAACTTCTGTACCTTTCACCTTCTGAATGTGGTCATGAACCTTCCTTGGCAATAGCAAAATACCCAGGCACTGGTATAAGAGGTGTCCTGTGCTTTGTGTCAGTCCCAGCTCTCATGAGAAGAAGGTAACTTGGTGTGCAGTGTACTGGGCTGGGAAGACCCCTCCTGCATGGGGACACCTTTGTGTCTCTTGGTGGCAGATGCTGTACAGCAGATTGCTTAAGCTGAAGTGGGTGAAGGGTTCCCCTCACTATTTCCCAAGACAAATAAGCAGTTTCAGCAAAAGGAAACTTTTTTAGGAAAAAAACCCCCCACAAACCAAAACAGGAAAAAAAAAAAAATCCAACACTTTATTTAGGGGATAAAAGGAATTCAGTTCTCAATCAGGGAAATCAGAAGGTGTTTCCTCCAGGAAATGCTGGTGAAATGTTGATACTGGTCTGCTTTTCCAAGGGAAAAAGTCTGCTGTCTCATGGCTGTGCCAGGTCAGGGGAAAGAGGCTCTGGCAGGAGTCTGTCCCACACATGCAGCAAGGAACCTCTGAACCTGGCTCCACAACCATTCAGCTGAGCAGGTTCATTTGGTTGATTTCCCCACAAGAAATATTTGGGCCAAGAATGCTCTGGACTCCCACACATCACAGGAGGTTGCCAAAACCTGACCTTTTGTGTTCCAGTTGAGAACAAAACCAAATGGGATTTCAAATGGGAGGAAACAGCTCTTCTTGATCTGTGTCACCCATGGGCCACCTTAAGGTCTGGTAAGTCGGGTTTGGTTGTACAGAGACACAGTGGCCCTAGAGATTGCTGAAAGCTGAGCCAAAATAACTGGGAAGGAATGCAATAGAAATGGCCAGGACAGATTATTGTTCTGCTGTCATCAGCTCTGGCTTAAAGAAAATGCTCTCATTTTAAATGAAGAGTGACTAAATTGAAAGTACAGCAGCTCTATATATTAGCTATATGTATATATATGTGTGTATTAGCTCTGATTTCACCTGCTGCTAAATGTTCCCACCTTGCAGAGAGAGCATAACAGGAATAAGCTGCATGCAACCAGTAGCTGTCAGGAAATGGGAATGGTCCTGCCTGGCACTGTCAGATGGCTGCAGTCCCCAGCTGGGGTTAAAAGCATCTCCCCTGCATCCTGAGGCTGTGTGGTTAGGGGAAAGGGACAGAGGAAAAGTGACAAGTAGATGATAAACTTTGGGTTTGGAAAGTTGGGGAAACAGAATATCACTGGCTTGCTTGAAAGGTTGTGGGATCAGATACTGGCGTCCCACCTTGTTCTGCACATCACAGGGCTGATGCTGGGGTAGTGGGTGAAAGCTGAGATTTTCTGCCCAATACTGAAAGGAAGAAATGTCTCTTCAGCATTTCCATGTGGTTATTCTTGGCTGTTTTTCTGCTGTCTGTGAGTGTCAGGGGATTCACTGGGGGCTTTGCAGGACTGATGTATTCTGATATGACTGTGGATGATGTGGAAAATGTCTTTGACAGCTTGGAGGAGCCGTGTAACACCATGAAGTTGGATTATTTTGTCTTAGTAGGTAGGAATCATACACCTGGGTGGGAACAGATAAACTTGTTCTCAGATAAACATCTCTCTCTTGCAGGAGAGAGATGGTAAGGAGAGGTCCAGCTTAAAAAGACAGGAGTCTCCAGGTCTCTTAGTTCCATGCCTGGCATGGAAATATTTTCCAGGCTTTTTTAGCTGTGCAGCTGTTGTAGGTGGCCTTCCTGCCCAAGGTGTTGGTTTAGCTACCTAAATAGAGCTCATAACTTTCCTCAGGCCCTGGAAAGCTGTAGCAGGGGGCTCCTGGTGCTGTCCCAGAGTAGCAAAGAGAGGTGCTTCCCACCCCCAAAGCAGCCAACCTTCTTTTTTTTTTTTCTTTATGTGGTTAATGGAGCTATTCCTACATTTATTCCTACAAGGTCAAACCATGTGGTATGCTAATATCATTTATTTCATTCTTAACCTTTTTTTTTTTTTAATATCTTAGAGATTTTTGGGGGGAAGGTGTTGCAAAGCTCATTTGAATTCAGCTCTGCACTGCAGCAATAACTGATGGGTTGTAATGCTTATAAATGCTGCTTTGAGGTTTAAATTTAAGAGACAAGCCCAGGAAATAGATCTTATCATAAAATAGGATCCCAACAAAGAGGTGGAAAGAAAACAAATTTTATCTCTGGGCATTAACATCCTCCCAGATGCTGGGCACCATCTGCCAGGATTTTTTAACTCTAAAGTAAGCTGTGTTTATAACACCTAGAAACCCAGAGACTTCTTCCCCTCTCTCTCCCCTGCCCAGGCTTTTTCAAGGATTTACCTGTACAGGTGCAGTGTGGCACATTCAGGAGATTTTACTTCCAAAAGCAGCACCTGACAGACTGGACAGACCTGGACAGACCGGAGAGCTGGGCTGACTCCAATGGGATGAGGTTCAACACGGCCAAGTGCCGGGTCCTGCACTTTGGCCACAACAACCCCATGGGGAGCTCCAGGCTGGGCACAGAGTGGCAGAAAGGGAGCTGGGAGTCTGGATTGCCAGGAAGCTGAACAGGAGGCAGCAGTGTGCCCAGGTGGCCAAGAAGGCCAATGGCATCCTGGGCTGGCTCAGGAACAGCGTGGCCAGCAGGTCCAGGGAAGGGATTCTGCCCCTGTGCTCAGCTCTGGGGAGGCCACAGCTTGAGTCCTGTGTCCAGTTCTGGGCCCCTCAGGAAGTTCAGGAAGGAGATTGAGGTGCTGGAGCAGGTCCAGAGAAGAGCAAGGAGGCTGTGAAGGGATCCAGCACAAGTGCTGTGAGGTGAGGCTGAGGGAGCTGGGGGTGTTGAGGCTGGAGAAGAGGAGGCTCAGGGGAGACCTCATCACTCTCTACAACTCCCTGAAAGGAGGTTGGAGCCAGGGGGGGGTCGGGCTCTTTTCCCAGGCAACTCTCAGCAAGACAAGAAGGCAGGGTCTCAAGTTGTGCCAGGGGAAGTTCAGATTGGATATTAGAAGGAATTTTTTCACAGAAAGGGTGATCAGACATTGGAACGGGCTGCCTGGGGAGGTGGTGGACTCTTCGTCCCTGGAGACATTTAAAAAGCGACTCGATATGGCACTCAGTGCCGTGGTCTAGTTGATCAAGGGTTGGACTCGATGATCTCTGAGGTCCCTTCCAACCCAGCCTATTCTATGATTCTATGATTCACCAAGGTGAATGCTGTGACAACTAAGAATTTGAGCCCTCTGTAACAGTGAGCAGGAGAGCCATGGTTCCAGCTTCATGTCACTGGTGCTGTGGGAAAATGATGGATGGGCTGCCCCATCCCTCAGTGCTCCTGGGAGCTGCTTCTGTAGGTGAGGAGGTTTTTATCTTCTGGAACAACAGAATTTGGGTGCTGCCAGGTTGATTTTGGTTTTTTTTTTCCTGGCAGCAGGTTTGCTATCTTTCAGTATCAGCTTGAAGGTGTTACATCCCTTTATTGTGATGTGCAGCTGACATATGCTCATCACAGACAGGCTGATGTCTCCATTCTGACCTTTCCACTGGATGCTTGTTATAAAAATGGCATCTTTAGTTTCCCTAATGCTCAAGTTTTCCCTGGGGAAAATGTCAGTATTCCCCTATTGTAGAAATCATGAAATTCAGCATTTACTGAAAAGTCTTATCTAGTGTTGTTTTCGCTCTGAATCCCAGTGATTCTACACAAAGATGAGATTGATCAGAGGTGTGAATGCTCAGTTGTGAGCATTATTTCCATTGGATTGGGTACAGATTGAAAACTGGACTTTCACATGGTCCAAGAAAGGAAAGGTACAGCTAGCAATGCATTATTTTTCCCCCCTCTGATTTATGCTGACAGCAACCATAACACTAAGGCTGGAAAGTTTATTTACTATATAAAGGCCATCTTTTCCCTTCTTATCCCAGCTTTTCTTGGCTTGGAGTGCCTGGCAGTATCCCCTTAACCACTAACACCCAGAGGTGTGGTGTTAAACTGAGATGAAAAATGAACATGCAGACAAATATTCGAGATCTAAGTGAGTTTGGTTCTGAGAAAACCAGTGGAAAATATGTTTACTTCAAGCATCTGTAGCACCTAATTGAAGCAGTGGTATTTTCTGTAAGGAACACAGGGAATGTTTTCCTGCTTTCTCTTTGGTTTTGGATTTCACTTTGAATTGATGTGACATAATCCATGGAATTATTTTCTCACAGCTGCAATGGAAACTTCTGCCAATAGACAAGGATGTGAATCGGGGTGAAAAAATTTACATTCCGTCCAGCTTTGTTGCTTTCTGGAGTCTTTGTTAGTAACTGTTGCTTCCTCCTGATTTATTGAAACCTAGCACACAGTAAACACTGTTATTTTTGAACTATTAATGCTTCTATAATTTTGAATGGCTAGAGAAGGGTGGCAGATTGTGATCGAAAGGGAGCTGATCTACAGCTGTGTGTGAAATCATTGCAGATACTCAATGTGACAGGATGAAACATGAATTTATGCACCCATAAAGGGTGATTTAGAGCTCCTGGGTTTGCACTATTGGCATCACCAAATGGATCTCTGTGAATCTAATTTAGAAGAACATATAGAATACTGTATCACCTTTAGGGCACCTGCCAATGCTGATGGTTGGTGGTTTGTTGTTTATTGATGTTACTTTCCCTGGGCATCTCTGATTTGAAGGTTGGGTTCCCTTTGAGAGCTTGCCCCCTGGGAGGAGTTGGTGGGGTGCCAGGAATCTCTGCGTGGGGTGGCTGTGGGTGCTGTGCTGCTCCCAGGGCACTCCTGGCTAATGCTGCTGGTACTGGGCTTGTAATTAAACACAGCTAAACCCTGATCAGCAGTTTTAGTTCATTACAGTCCAGTATTTGTCGTGGTGATCCAGTGCTGTCCAAAAAAAGAAAAAATAAAAATAAAGGCACTGTGTGTGTACTTGACAGGAACACACAGGCAGGGAACAGCCTTTCCTTTCCTTTTCTATTTTCTTTCCCAGATTACAGAGTTAGGTTTTCCACTGATATCGAGCTGGATAACTTTTAAATCTCTTCTCATCAGCAGCACAGCCCTGGTTTGTGCCATATGGAGGAGCAGAGGAACAGACTGGAGCTGAGAGTGAGATGGGGTGGGTGAGGCAGCAAATGCCTCAGTGGAAACCTCACCACTGGAGAGAAGCCCAGGCAGGGGGATTTAATGGGCACCCTGAGGTACCTGGTCATGGCCATGGTGACAGAGGTGACAGCACCAGCAGGGGGGCTGGAAAAAACCCTAGATTTTCTCATTTAACCAACTGCATCATCTCACAGTCACGTTTTGGTGGAGGTCAGCAGTGAACAGAAGAGGCTACTGATGCAAGTGCTTCAGGGATGGGGACTGCATCCTGCAAAAGAGAGAAACCAGCAGGGTGGTGTTCAGGCTTGGCCAGAAATGGCTGGGAGTAGGGGGGAGCTGACTGCTGTGAAGTTCCTGCTGGTTGACAGCTCTTCTGGGGACAAGTGGGCTTGCACAGCCTGGCAGACATCCGGACACTGATAGGTATTTAAACAAATGGTTGTGAAGATGGAGTTTTACCATTGCAAGTCCCATCAGCCTTCAACAGGGCCTCCAGGCTGGGCTGCAGAGGAAGTCTGCAATGTTAGGCAGTAACCAAAAAATTCCTATGTAAAAAAAAGCAAAGCACTGTCATTCTTCCTCTTTTCCGGGGAGTTTGAATTAATGGCAGTTCAGCTCTGTGCTGAAATAAATGGGGTGAGATTGTGGAAGAGCTATTTTTAAGGCAAAAACATGCAGCACTTGAATTGCCACCCACTCCTTTGCTTTTTGATGTGAACAAGGCTTCAGCTGGCTCCAAAGGGCTTTCCCCAGCTGCCCACCCACATCCCCCCCTGCTCTGGAGTGGTCTCAGCTGGGGACCTCCAGCCTGGCACCAGGTGGGTTTTTAAACAAGGAGCCCAATGCCGCCTGTGGTGGCTCTGGCTGCAGCCTGGAAGAAGGGTTCCACACTTCCCAGTACTGGTAAGCTGTCAAAGGAAACTCGGGAACCCCCTGCTCTGCTGGTTTCCCCTGAGATGTTACTGGGTGTTAAGAACCTCAGCAGCTCCTGTGGTGAGGATGTGTGCACAGAGGAACAGCAACTGTGTGCTGTAATGGAAGGCAGTCAAGCTTGGGGTGGTTTTTCCTCCCCTAATCCGTGGTTGTTTTTGGAAGGGGAGAGACAGCTTTACTGTGTTGGAGGGTTTTTTTTTTTCTGGAATCCTGTGCAGTGGCCTCATCCCACTGCTGCTGATCTCAGTTGGGAAGAGTCCGACTGCTGTTGGGACTTCTGGAAGCCCCACCAGCAGCATTGCTGGGGAACCCAGCCCTTCTCCTCTGTAGAGCTCTCACTTCTGTGTTTGGACCTACCCTGGCCAGGCCAAAAAGCTCCTGAGATCCACCTCTAGTTCTTGAGATTACTTTGGATTGGTATGCAGATTTTACCTTGGGTTTTTTTTTTTTTGCAGTTTACTATCAGAGAAGTAGAATAATATTCCTCCCCTCCACCTTTTTATGGGAGCTTAAGCAGTGTCCTTAACCATGTGCAGAGAGTATGGAGGCATCCTGGAGCTGTAATTGCACCTGGGACCTTCCCACCCCATAATGCAGAGTAATAACCCAACACTCCAACAAACTCCTGGATCAGACCTGCCCTCCTCCTTCCCAGTGAGATGACTGCTGGTCTGCTAGTGCTGTTTTTCCAAGGGCAGGCTAAGTTTTGCTACAAATCTGAACAAGTTCTTAATTTTGATTCAAGTTTTCTTCTGAAAAAGCCAAAGAAAGACAAAGCCAGGACAGCAAAGCAGAGCTGAATGCACTTAAACAGGGGTGGGAAAAAATGGACCCATGGTTTCTTTTTAATTTGCAGTTTATCTGCAATTTAAAGGAATAAACACCACCGTGCTGAAGATGCATAATCAGAGCTTGGAGAGCCATTGAAATCTAGGTCAGGGCTTCAGCTCTGCCTGGGGATCTCATTACGTGGTTCAGGGAGACTCCGTGCTGCCTGGAGGAGAATTGGTCTGAAGGGCTGTAATGAAACCAGGGAGGCTTCTGCACCATCACCAGCGGCTCTGCTGCAGCCTGATAAACAAACCAGCGTTTGCTGAGCTGAAATAGGGAAATTGTTACCGAATCAGGGCCTTAGGTAACAGGGAAGGAAGTCTTCTTTTTATTGTCCAGCGGCTTTTGGGCTGCCAGGGTGTTCTGAGCAGGACTCGAAGCATTTTCCAGCAGTAACTCACTTGTACTGGGGGGAAAGTATTGACCTGTGACCCTGGGAGGTGTTAACGAAATGCAACAGCATTTGGGGAGAGAAAAGAATAAAACCAAACACTTGCACTGGCTCGTTCCGCTTGCAATCCGAGTATGTGGCTTCTGCAGAGCATGAATCTAGGCTGTATTTGAGACCCAGTCTGTGTTTGTATTTTAAGTTAGTCTTCCAAGCAAAACATGTGAAAAGAGAACATTTAAACAGGAGAGTTTCGACGTGGGGTTTTTTTTTTTTTTTTTCCCCCTCATAAATTCCTTTAGGTCTTGTTGCTGCTAATTACTGGAGAGCTCAGCACAAGAACATTTCTTTCTAGCAAAGCAGCTTCTCAGGTTTCCTGCCCTTCAGTTAATCAGCTATAATCTCCCGCTCTGCTTGTTTATTTAACTTTTAAAAATCTAATTGAGTGCTTGTGACATGAGTTGGCCTGAAAGGAGGAAAGCCAAGTTTGTTTGCAGGCACCCATTCCCCTCCCGATGCCCCGTGGCCTGCAGGGAGGTTGGGTCCATTCCGTCCTTCTGGTTGGTGCTGGTTCTGGTTCTCTGCCTTCCAGGAGGCTGTTTTCCCCGGGAGCAGCTGGCTGGCAGCCCGGCTCCTACAGGCAGGGCAGAGGGAGCTGCCAGGGCTGATGACTTCTGTAGCCTTGCCCAGCTGGGGCAGCAGCATCCCAACAAGGGATGGGATAGGATTTGGGTAAGGCAGGGATGCCCGTGGGAGCCACTGCAAGCCTGGGCCCCTGGTGCTTCTGGAGGTGCAGCAAACGTAGGTTAAAAAAATAAAGTAAAAAATGAGGAGCCTTGTTGCAAGGAGGGGACAACTTTTCTCAGAGTTGGTGTTTGTTTGATGGCAAGTAAGGGTTTGGGTTTTTGTAACCGTGTCTATTTTGCCTTGACCGTGCAAGAAGAACTAAGTCACAATGGTGCAAGAAGAACTAAGTCACAATGGTTTGGGTTTTTGTTTTTTTTTTTCTTTTCTCCCTTTCAAATGAGTCCCTAGATCAGATCAGATCAGACTTTGTCCCCCACGTAGCTTCCTGTGGCACCACAAGGTTACTGGCTCAAGAGGTGTGGTCGGGGGACAGACGCCAAAGGGGAGTTTCTGAAAGGATGGATCTGCTATGAGGTGTTTTAGTCAAGCCCGTGCATGCATATTATTGGTTCAAAAGATTAGGTTTGGTTTGGGTTTGGTTTTTTTTTTGGCAACTCTGTACTCCTGGGATTGTATTTCAGCATCAGAGGAACAGGCTGTAATGCAAAGACTGTTCAGAAGGTCCCCCTTAAGTTCCTGGTGTGACAAAGCTACCTTTTACCCTCACGCTATCAAGTATGAGCCACTCTGTCTCTAACTTGTTCTGAGACATTTCTATAGAAATGCAAAGCAGGGCTGCTACATTCCCTCCTGTAGTACAGGAGATTTGGAGGAACTGGCTCAATGCTTATTACCACCAACAAAAAAAAAAGCTTCCTCATAGCTGTGGTTGCTGCACCTGCAGCAAGCTATTTATTTTTTGTGCTCATAGCATTGCAGGATATTTCTCTGGCAACCACTAGACTGTGATAATTAGCATTGATAATCACTTCACTGTCGTTGGGACAGGTAAACCTGTGATGATCATTTTGAAAAATTATCTGGGTCCAGCTGAAATAGCCAACAATGAAAAAAAAAAAACCTGAGTGCATTTCTTGGGTATTAAATACTGAGATATTGGGCTGAGCACATGATTTCTCATTTTTCTTCTCTCACTGCAGAAAAATGGGCTGCCATACAGGGAAGCAGGCTGGAGAGCTGTGATTCTGCATGGGGGAACACACAAGCACCCTCGTTTGTATTTTACTTAAGCTTTACTGGTGGTGTTCTCAGTTTTCCCCTCCTTGAGGACTCCAGCTACTCCTGTACTGCTTTCCTTCATCCTACTGAGTGATGCACAAATTGTTTCTACATTCCAGCTTAGGTTCTGGTGTCCCTCTCTTCTTTTTACACCCAGGTGATGAGGATGCTGCCCTGCTCATCAGGAAATGAGGATGCTGCCTGACTCCAGCACGAGCTGAAGGAGAGTGGTCAGTGGAATCCCCATGGCTTACCACTAGCACTGGACTGGGATTTGCCCCAGCATTGCCAGTAATTCAGTACCTCTGAACACATTCTATCTTTCACCTGTACCCAGATTTCCAGTGCTGCCCCTCACTGACACATTCCAAATGTGCACTGAGCTCCACTGGGATGCACACTGAGTGACAGAGGGGGAAAATGTCCTTCCCTTGTCTCCAATTCCAAACTAGCCATAGGATGTCTTTCCTGGCTCTGACTCTTGTGGGGTTTGCTTGCTTAAAATATTTTTTAGAACACAGTAGAAAAAGGTTATGTTGTTGTGCATATGCACACACCCTAACGTTTAATTTAATAAATGAGAATCCTGCTTGCATGGTGAGACTCTCCTACAGAGGATGGCTAGGACTCCATGCTTGCCTGGGCTTCAACACCATGCCTTGGTTCAGAGGATACCCTTTTGATGAGGTGGTTAAATCTCTTTTAACTGAATGCTTAGCAGAAGTCATGGTACTGCTAATACAGAATGAGCTAAAGAAACACACTGTGCATAGCCTTTTTTTTTTTTTTCTTCTTTTTAATTTTTTTTCCTTTTTTTTTATTTTATTTCCTCCACAAACAGGAGAGAGATACCTGACACCCAAGAACACAGCAGGCTCTCAGAGAGGCTGTTTTGGGTGGTATAGAAATTATTCTTCAGATGATATTATTGACTGCATAACCAAGCTGAGAAGGCAGACTCCACTGAGAGGTAAGAACCATGTGAGGCATTTGTTTCTACATCTGGTCATGAGCTCTTCATCCTAGCCTGAGGCAGCTGGATGAGTGAATGTCACTTTTCTTCACTGTGCATGCTGAGAGTTAGAATTAGGGAACAAACCTCCTCACCTGCTGCTTTGTCTCCCTTTCTCAGGCTGAATTCCAGAGCAAACAGCCCCACATCCAATAATGCAAGTGTGGGCTTGCCTTGGTCATGTGTTCTCTTGCCAAAGAGTGGTGAGAGGTCTCTTCCCAGTCCCTGGACACTCCTAAGATGTGACCTGCAGCTCAGCTGGCCCAGGTCTGCTTGCTCTTCATGTGGACTCTTCTGGCATGTGGTGCTCACCTATACTGGTAAGTGGGTTTGGCACCTCTGTGGCTATAAATCAGTGTTCTGCAATCTGCAGATCACTGCATGGTCACAATCAGAATGTAGTTATGAAGAATTGGCTCTGATATGATTTTTGGCAAAGTGGGCTAGGCCTGATTTGATTTTTGCTTTCTTGGAATTTTTCTGCTTTTCCTTTTCTGTGATCCTGCAGTCTTTTACCAAAAGTTACTTCTACTCTTATTGGAGGCACCACGTGACACTTGTTCCTGGTTGCTGTGTGGTTTTCTTTTCTGCTTCACATACAGAGTATTATCAATATTGATCCTCGAGATGGTTCTCATTCCATCTCTAGAGAGGCATACAAGTGGAACTGCTTTCTGCTTAATGGCAACTAAAACTCCCTGCAATGCTTTCATCTGCATGGCAACCAGCAGCCCATGGGTGACTAACACCAATATTACAAACTGAAAGAGCTTGCTTTCTACGTGATAAATGCACGTTGTGAAAACCCTTATCAGATCTGAAAATGGGCTTGGTGGGAAAAGCCACCATCCTCTCCCTAACCCTAACAGGAGGTCCTGCTGGATTTCAGCTGTGAGTAATGGACAGCAGTGATTCGCTCTGCAGCAAGGCTCAGAAAAGTTCCCTGCTTACTCTCTGGCATTAACAGGCATGATAGTTTTATAGACAAGTGTTGGTGGTGGTAAGCTCTTTCTAAGTCAGCTTTAACCAGCATGTATGACCCCTTCTGGGTGACTCCCAGCTCCATGCCAGGTCCGCTGGGCAGTTCAGTCCCAGGTGCTGGAGCAGCACTCGGGAGGGGACCTGTTGGACACCCACTTCATCAGAGCTGGGAAGTGGGTACAAAACTGCACCTAAGACACCAGCTGAGGGCCGAGCTCTGCTTTTTAATGCAAAAAGAAGAGTGCCAAGTGCTTGCTACTCACCTCAGCACCAGCCACAGGGAAGACCTTCACCCCTTCTGCTGGTCTTCTGCATAAGGGTGACATCAGGGCAGGCTCACTCTTTTGGGGTTGGGCTTTCCCTCAAGTTAATGGTGCTCTTCTTTCTGCAAGAAATTGTCACAGTACTGATTTCACTGCGTTTCAATTATTCCTGTTCCACGTTTCTACATGTGTGGCTCCTTTTATGCTTTAATGCAGCATTTCCCAGTGAGCAGTCCTATGTGGTAAAACAAAAATAAACTCTCCTAAAACAACGTCCGTAAGATTAAACTGTGAAGCTCACTCAAAGTGTACAGTTCATAAATTAAAAGTGCGTGTGCTCATACTTCATTATTGGTTGCTGAGTTTATATAAATAGAAGAACTTGCCCTTAGGAAACAAAAATCATGGTTCCTTAGGATTTTCCTTGTCAGCAAGCCAACAGGACAACATTACGTGGAAGTGTCCCCGTTTGTTCATGTCAAATGTAGTTTATTCAATTAAGTATCTTATAACTTAATTAAGTTATATGAAGGAGGCTAATATTTTTTCCTTGTTTTTCTTCATGCTGTGCCCCTCACACACACAAAAATAACTTCACTTAGTAAAACATACAGCGTAATTTGGTAATGTGTTCATTGGATTGCAGTAAAAGACCAAGAGGAATTTTTACTGCTTCAACTAAAATTATAATTTTCCTTCTTCCTTCTCTTTTTTTGTGGGGTTTTTTCATCTTTGCAAGCTTTTTGTTTTCTGGGAATACTTAAGAAAAAGAAATTGCTAGAAACAGCATTGCAATTTCTTTTCCCCCAAGAGTCAGAAAACTAAGACTATCTGGAGGAGAAGGTCTTTAGTTACTTCTGGTTTACAAAATGTAATTGTCTATGGTTCTGAAACACAACTGGCATCCTGCAGAATCACCAGTGGAAGAGGAGCCTAAATTTACAGTAACTTTGCCTTGTCTTAGGGAGGGAGCAGATCAGCTTTAGTTTTATATGTGTAGCTTTATAGTAGTTTGAATTAAAACAATTTTGCTTTTCTTGCAGAGTTTGTTTTCTCCCGGGTTGGAATCTGGAGCTTCAGAGGTCATCTTAATGTCACCATGGGTTCAAGGAAGGGAGATGGGAACATGGAGCCAGTGCAAGGCAAAGCAGAGGACTGGAGTGACACCAACTCTAGGTTAAGGACACTTAACCAGGGATGGAGCTCCAGCCTCCAGCAGCCAGATAGAGCTACAGGAATGCTCACAAGATTCACTCAGCTGGGACAATTGGACCATGCCCTGTGCAATCACCTTGCTGCAGGTAGAAAGAAAAAGATCAGTGAGGCTGCCTTAGATCACTTTGGGCTGAGAACCATGTCTGAGCTCCATAGTCACTTCCTAGAAGTTCCTGTGAACAGATTTGCTGTGAACAGGAGGGCACGTTGATCAATGGGACAAACACCCTCCCTTGAGAAAGTGCACAAGCTCACAAAAGGTGAAAAAGTTGAGGATTGCCACCCCCTTCTTCTTGTGGAGATTGATCAGCTTCTCCTCTCAGGCAGCAGAAGGTGCTGTCTTTGCTGGGGTCGTTTTAAGGCTTTTTCTGAAGCCTCATGGTGTATTAGGAGCTGCTATTGTGTTTGAAGTCACTGACTTCAAGGACGTGAAACCAACCACATTTTGGCAAGCCATGTAGACTGGACCTTATTTTTGTTCTCTGTTCATTTACCTGCCTGTGGGTTTTTTTGTGCTGCCCAGGATTTAAGGCTAAACACGTTTGTCTGAAACTCTGCTGCCTGCTGACCAATGCCCACCAGCAGTGTATCTTGCAGTCTGGTTATTTCAGGTGGCTTAAACACAGATACTTACCACAGGTACCGTAGCTGAAGTCTTTAAAGGTTTGCTTCTACAGTAAATTCTGGGGGTTTTTAATTATTTTAAATTCAGTAGAGCTCCAGCAATGTCACCCTGTTTCCCACTGTCATACAAAGTGCCCGAGGCTGTGACTGAAAAATCTTATGAAAAGATTCATATTCTGTTTCTAATCTGACATCTTTCTATCTTTAGAGCATCTCTGAGTTCCCTTTTGCCTGCATGTCTTCTCTGTTTTCATCTAACCTTCTCCCTTTCCCCTCCATTACTGCCCCTCTGTCTGCAGTGCTGGTTTCTACTTCACAAGTAGCTGATGGAAAAAACCAACATTGCCCCATATCTGGGCAAGTCAGCTTCAAGCACTCCTGAATCACAGCTTCAGATGATGTTTATGGTGGCTAACAATGAAAAGATCCTTTTCACTGAGGATAATGGTGTGTTTTGCACTGTAAGATAAACCTCAGATGTAAAAATCATTATTTATTTAATAGGAACATCAAAGATTATCACTGGAAAAGGGAACTTCAAAGGTTCCCAGAATAATCAGGTTTCTGCTATTATGTGGGGTGTTTTTTTCTCCTGACTCTATAATAATACTACTAATAATAGTGGAACTATTGGAAGTCATTGAAAGTGTGACTAGATTGAGCTTTAAAAAAAAAAATTAAGTATTTTTTTAGAAGATAGAAATCCAGTAAGGAAGAGGACTGAAGGGTGAATAAGAGAAAGAGGAGTCTGACTAGGAGCAGGCTGCAATGCTTTGGAAACCTGCTAGCAGCCCCAACAAATCTGATTTGGGGGGAGGGGAATCACCATTGGGAAAGCTCAGTGCTCAATTTCCTACGGGATTCGCCTTAATTAAATGCATATTTAAATAAGCAGGAGCTCAGCAGTGCAAGTACCCTATAGCATCATTGTGCATTGTGCTCCAGGGGTACAGAAGCAGCACTGAGGGCAGCCCCGTCCCCCAGCAGCAAACATTGGAGGTAGGGAGTACTCCAGTCAAGACATCCTTTGTGGCTCTCCCCTTACAGATTTGTCTGAGCATCTTTGTAAAGCCTCTGATGGCTGCCTGTGGAACAAGGCCCCAGTTGATGAAGGAACTGAGTGGCTTGGCAGAAGAATGGGGTCCTTCAGTTTAAATTCAGGCTCGTTTCCGTTTTGTTTCTCCCTGTTTTTAACCCTTCGCTCTGCCTGCCTGAGCTGTGGGAAGATGTGGGCTGTGTGGCTCGCCAGGAGCTTTCTTTGTCCCAGCAAAGCATCTCACCACGGGGACAACTTTGCAGCCCCCGAGCCCTGGGACAGCAGGAGGGCTCAGGGAGAGGTGGCTCTCATCTGCTGGCAGGCAGAAAGGAGGGAGCCATGCATTCAGCAGGTGAAGCCTGGACCCTCCAGAGAGGAGTCTTAAGGTCCAGGTGGTGCAGTCTGGGGCTGAGAGCCAAGTCTGGTGGGCTCTGTCAGCACCAAGCCCATGTGCATCTTGCTGGCCCCATCTGTGACCTGCCTGTGGCTGCAGAAATCCAGGGTTTGCTCTGTGTGTGACCCTCAGCACTCAAGCTGTTGTGTCTGATGCTAATATATTCAAGTATTGCCCCAGCCCAGGCATGGTTGTGGTCTCAGAACTGCCAGGTTTTGACAACAGCTGTGAAAGGTTTCTTCACCCTGGAAGACCGGGTTAATTTCCCATTCCCACAACAGGTGCATTGTTTGCAAGCGTGTGTGCTGGGAAGGAAGAACAGTTTTTCAGTGGGCAGGGTCTCATCAAGGTCTCATTGGACCTGGCTTCTTGTCCCACAGCTGTCAAGTGCCTGCTCAGTGGCCTCCAGCAAATCACTTCACCTCCTCGTGGTTCAGTTTAGCTGTTGTGGAACAGAAATAAAGGTGCTGACCCTTGGTAAAGGTCATACAGTGATTGCCATTAGCAAAGGGGATGAGAGGCTATGGCAGTATTAGAGTTATGGTGTGCATATGGAGAGCAATGGGCAGAATTGGAACAAAACCAGGTGAAGTGGAGGGGAGGACGGATGGAGCTTAGACTGGAAAATAATATTTTACAGCAGTGACAGCAGGCAGGAAAAACAGTTAGATGAGAGCACATCCTGTTGACTGAGAGAAACCAGTGCTATCTCTGTACATGAGGAGATCTGGGTGACCTCTTGTTATCTACACCTGAAGTCCTCACCCAGGCAGATTTCTTGTCAATAATGTGCCTCCTGCAAAGCTCTTCCCAGCCTTTGGTTTCATGGCTTGGTGTTCTGGGGCAGTGCTCCCTGTTCTCTGTAGGCAGCTGTGGCATGCAGGATCCATGGTCCCAGCCCACTGCTGGCTGCTTCTGCTGCCCCAGCCCCTCAGCCCGAGCTCACAAGAGCTCATAGAGAGGTTGTGGTGGAGCTCACACAGGCTTCTGGCCCACTCAGAGCATCACTGCAACTCACTCTGCATGAGCCCAGGTGGGATCCAGCTCCCCAAATGACAACTGTTCTAAAACCTGGCTTGTGAAGAGCGGTGACACCTCCAAAGGCAGCTCAAGCTGCATGGAGTTTGGTGTTCAAGAGCTCCAGCCAAGACATCTCCCTGCCAGGGTTGGCCTCTGCTGTAACCAAGCTGCCCAGGGGCTGGATATGGCACAGGAATGCTTCTGGCTGGGCTGGGGATGGAGCACTGGATATAGACACAGGTAATGTAGACACGGGCTGTTCAGGAGGGCTGTGCCTCAGGTGATTTATAGCTCGCTCAGAGTTGTTCCTTCTGACACCACGAGCCCATGTTTCCATTCTTGTGGGTAGGGAATGTGCAGTGATCTGCTTGCTTGGCTCAAGCAAAACATACTTTTTTTTTTTTTTTTTTTTTCCATTGTCCTCACAGGAGTGAAAATAGAAAGGTTTTGAACCAAAATCTTTCACTTAGCTGTTTAGAAAGCAGGCAGGGGCATCACTCAAAGGTAGCCACACAGTGGTTGTTGCAGTTGCTCCATTAGTTTAAAGGCTGGACTATTTACCCAGGACCTGGGAGATATGGCCCTGCCTCTGCCCTCCACCTTGCACAGGTCTTCTGGTAGCACCAGCACCGTGGCACTGAGGCTGGAATCCTCCTGCACCTCTCCCCAAAGCCTGAGCTGAAGAGGAGTGGGTACCCAGGGACACTGCCAACTGGGGATGTCCAGCTGGAGGGACAGTGAGAACCACCACCCCAAAAACAAGCTCGGGACTTCACCCCAGAGGATCCATGCCACAGGGATGTGCTGCACCATCGGGCAAGGTGAGCCTGGAAGAGGGGGAGGAATGGAGGGAATTATTTTAGCTGAGAGGCACTAGGGCAGTACTCTGAGGAGGGCCTGATGAGATTAATTCTCGTAGGACAAAGCATTTCAAGACATGGACAATAGTCACAGCATTTATGGGTGAGATACCTGGGAGAGAAGGCAAGGGACAGCTCACAGATTTTGGTAATATACGAGAATAAAGAGGTTTGCCTCAACTACAGAAACAAAGACAATATTTGGTGAGCTGTAAGCGATTGATCTAAAAATAGTTGATTTTCACAAGTAGCATAACCTACTTTCAGAAGGCAAAAGAAGCCAATGGTAGAAGTGAAATGGAAGAATATAGGTTTCCTCTGCAGTTGCTGATTGCATGAAAAGAGTAGTGGATAAAAACAGAATATACCTCTTGTCCTACTAATAAACAAACCAAACTTCTGTTTTCATATGAAGTCTAATGCCAGAAAACCATGCAGTACTGTAAAGGTACCTCTAATTGATATAAAATACCAAGGTATCTTTTCCTTCTTCCTACATGTTACATTTTTTAAAAACTTTGGACTTCAAGTCATCCAAAGTATTTGACTGAAATCTTTTCAGATATCATTCTCTGTATGCCTGTTCCACCCCTGGACAGTGACAGATCTGCCACAGAGCATCCTTCCTATGTGGAGAGATGCTCCTTCTTCCTTGACGTGCAGAACAGCAGGAATGCAAAGCTCTAAAGAATATTGATCTGTTTATATAGGTAGCAAAGACACTGTCAGTTTATTTTAAAAATCAATGGGGGCAGTTGTAATGATTCCTAATTTCATGAAGCAAGACTCCTACATCCTTTGGCATTTGGGATGGTGAAGCTGGGACAGAGAACTTGAAATGATAGATGATTAGTACAGCTCTAACCGTGCCAAAGGAGAGGAGAAAAGGGCCAGAGGTTTATACTGTAGTTCTTCATCAGAAGAGTTTTTACTGGGTCAGGAGAACTAGAGGAAGCCTATCCTGAATGCAGTGCATTATATGGGGGAGAATAGTACTAACAGTGATAATACATAAAGCTGCCATTTTAAGGGCAAATTTGTGGACTAAACCTAAGGAACTAGGACCAGACCAAAAAAATAGTCCTGACATAACATGGGTGATAAATATAATGCCTTCTTGAACCTGGAAAGTGAAATAGAAAGGCTAGAAAGAGCACTATTCTGTGTGAGATTTGTGGTATTTTTGTGGAGAACTGACTAACTAGCACATGATGTGCAGCTGGGAAGAGTGGGGGGAAAGTGCTGAGACAGAAACTTGAGCTTTCAGAGAAATTAATCTCCCTGACATTAAAAGAAGCTCAGTTCACACATTTCTAGGAGAAATGCTCGAGTGCCAGGTTTCTAATGTAAAGGTAGCCGTGCTCAAGCCATGAATAGCAAAGAGGCATGGCCAAGGTTTGTTAAAAATGGCAGCACATTGAGGAAATTCTATGTGGAATATGTTGGCTCCAATTGCAATATTGAGACAGCTGTTGAGTTGCAGCCTGGAAAAGCCTAAAATATTGAGAAGTGGTAATGCAAGCTCCAGCTCTGAAATCCTTGTGTGACAAGCAGGAGAGAAACTCGTTAGGCAGCTGAAAATGTCACAGAACTAATTGCTCCGTTTTGCTTCCTCCCTTCTGTTCCACACACATCCAGACCCATTCCATGTGAGAGAGAATATTCAACTTTTGAGGAGCAGGAGTAAACTCTGTGGCACCTGAGCATCTCCGGGCTCCAAACTTCTGCTGTCTGGCACCACGATAAAGAAGTGCAGCTATTGCCATTTTACAGCCAGGCAGGTAGAGTAAAACAATGTGGTTTTCTAAAGACTGCACCCAGGGCTTGTTGGCAGCTCAGATGCAAGTCCCCAAAGAAGCAGCTAAATCTTGAGCCACTGGAATTCATTGGTTTAGCAAAACTGTGAAAGGGGTCACTGTCAGTAATCCAGAACTGTTCCTCTTTTCTCCTTGACAGATTCAAGGGCTTTCATGTGCCACCTCCTTCTTCTCCTCTGTGCTTACATGGAGCGTGGTGGAGCCAAGTGGTCCTCAGTTTTTCATCTGCTCTTCTTATGTTGCAGCTTATCTCCCATCCCACCTCTGCGTTGTCTTTTTAAGTGTATCTCTAATCTCAGGCAGTGAGTTTGGTATCTCAAACCCAAATAGCAATGTCACAAGGTGTGACTGCAACAGCAGTGCTCCTCATGGTCTCTGCTCTTTGCATCCATGGAAAAGCTGAGCAGCCCTAGGAACAGAGCACTAGGTGTTGGAGAGTGTTTTCAAGAACCTTTGCTAAGTATTCACCAAGAATAGGGAGACAGCTGTTAACACTCCAGAAATACCAAGGAAGGTTTGAATGTCAGTCCAGAAAAGGAGATGAAAATACAGCTGATGATTTATGGAGGGCATATTGGAGAAGTGTGAGTAGAGATGGTGCTGTCATGATTTGTCTTACAGTCCCCAAAACTGGAGTGACTGCTTAGAGATTTCCCCTTAGACAGGGCAAAAGTTATGATAATTGACAGTGTTGAGAGACTCTGTGTTAAATGGGTACCAAATGGAAAAATGAGAAGAGCCTGAGGACAAGAGAATTTATTGGGGGCCATAGAATTTGGGTGGTTTGGGCTGTGGTCGGTTTTGTTTGGTTTTTCACTCTGACAAACATTATGATAAAGAACTAAGAGGAAAATGGCATTTTATCACCATCTCACTTGCCATTAGTGGCAGTTTCTCCCCTCCCTAGCTCCAGAAATCAAGGGATGGAGAAAGAACAGGAGTCTGAGGCTTGCTGAGTGCTGCTTTGCAGTACAGGTGGTGGGGACTGAAGTCAGAGCATCTGCTGGTTTTGTTTCCTCCTGCTGGTTTCAGGGGCTGTTGGGAGTAGGCAGCCATACAAAGGAAATAATGCAATCCAAATAATAGGCATTGGTAATAAAATACAGGAGGATACTTGGAAGCTGGTTGTAGAGAAGAAGTGTTTTAACCTGAGGTGCAGTCCCACCTGGGGCACGAGGTGCTGGATGGAGTCAGCTTAGGAAAGATGGATGCAAAATCAAAAGAGCTGCTGGCACTGCTGGAGTGGCACCTGAGCTTGGGTTTTGGAATACATTACTTGGAAGTGGCTTTTAGCTTCTGCTGCTCTGCTATCTGCACTGTTCTGACAGCAACTTGATACAATTAGGAAGGAACTGCTTTGGGGGATCTGTGTGCTCAGCCTGGGGGTTCAGGTGTCACTTTGTGCACCCAGCTGCTATGCTGTGTGCCCAGAGAAGTGGCACACACAATTTGTGCAGGCACCTATGAAAACAGATAACTTGAAAATCTAGTCCTGAAAGTATTATGGTTATTACCAAAGATGTAACTCACCTTAAATCTCTTTAATAATAGTATTTTAGGAGGAGTCAATCCTAATGATTACCTGCAATGTTTTGTCCTCACGTGTTCAGCTCATTTGGAATACAGTGTGTGGATACCAAGCTCTGTTTCTTTGCCTTTGATCTTCAGGTAACAATTTATTTCTGCACAAACTGGACTCTAAATGCTGTTGAACTGGAATTCAGTTGTCCTGTGTTGCTCTGCTAGTGTGAACAAACCACTGTGGCGAGGTGAGGGAGCTCTGTGGTGTTTGGTGGCTGCCTGATGCTGGTCCTACAGGTGTGTGAAAAGCTGGGCTTAGTAAAAATGTGCTTTTTTTAACTCTGAAAGACTATCACATCCAGCAGGCAGTTCTCTGCTCTCGATGACAGTGAGCACCCAGGTCAAATGATGTAATACTAGATTGCTCAACACTCGATGTGAAAAAAAAAAAGCTTATAAAAGTTGGTTATGTGAAGATTTAGTGAGATAAACTGTGTCAAGCTACCAGGAATTACTCTGTGAGAGAAATAACTACCCTGAGAAATCTGAGCTGAGAGCAGCTCTGAGGGCTGGGCTGGTGAGAAGTGACAGTGAGAAATGGTGGAAGCCAAGGGAATTTGCTGTGCTCTTAGGAGAAATGAGTGAATATGAGAACCTGGTGCTTTGAGCTGTCTCAGAGCTACTTTGAGCCTCAGTCCTGGCCTTTATCTTACAAGTTCCTAAAAACAGTGGTTTGATAGATGCCATTTGTTCAACACAAATTATTGTTCAGCCTGGAAAAATACCAGGCACCAGGAAAGCAGAAGTAAGGTACTGGGTGAGATCTCTACCTTTGAACTAGGGTATGAATTACCTGCCTTGACCTTCTCGTTAACAGGCAAATTGCCCAAAATCACTTCCTCTGATACTGTAGGGCACGAGACACGATAACACCAGTGCTTATGTCTCCTCTTGCTGCACTGGCCTTTTCCCCCTTCCCTCCCAGGGCATAATGAAAAGAATCTGCAATGGCCAGCCTGAACTGTGGCCATTTTTAAGATAGGTGGATATTGTACAGGGCCCTCTGTGACTTCTGAGCCACACAATGCACCAAAGCAATCAGAGACATTGGCTGCTTCACGGCACGGTGACCAGAGGGAGGTATATACACATTTTAGTAGAGAAATACAGCTCTTGGTGCCATGAACCCAGGAAGTTAGAAACACTAATCTATGTATTTATGATCTTTGAGCAGCTAACTCTGGAGATAAGATGAAACAAGTGAACATTTCTGCAGTGATGCTGTCTCCTCCAGCACTGACAGCTGGTAACAGGGCCCCACCATCCATCATTCCTGAAGTGCTGTCAAGCCCAATAGGGCAGAGCAAGGCTGAGCCATGGATGCTGCTGCCAGCTTTCTGACTTAGAAGCTTATCCACTGGGTCCAAGTGGTGCAACTGGAAAACAAACCCTAGCTGAGGAAAAAAGTGGATAGGAGCAAGCCAGGACTAGAACAAAACAAAAGCTGCAAATGAAGTATAGATCACCTCAACCCAGTTAAAAAGCAAAACTAAACACCATAAAAAGACAAACCCAAAAGCCAACACACACAAAAAACCAAACCAAACCAAACAAACAAAAAAACAGAACAAGAAAAAACCAGAACAAGCCAAAACAAACCAAAACCAAGACAGCACACAAACTGAAATTACTCCTGTGTGGCCAGAGAAAGTCTTTGTAATGAGGAGCACAGCAGGACATGGATTTATGTCCTCTCTTGTGGCACTAGAACATGGTGGGGAAGGCAGAGCTGTCTGCCCAGCACAAAAAAACCCCTGAAAGAGTCATGTTTGTTTTCTCTTGAGAAGGAGAAGTGAGTCAACCTCAGGTTCCTTGTGTTCTGTCTTGGTTAAGGAGTAGCTTTGGTCTCTGGCTGGCTGGGCTCTGTGTGTTTGAGGTGAAAAGCTGTGACCCAAGGCAGACCCTGACAGGGAGACTTTGGTGCAGAGCTGAGGTTTTCTGAGGCCAGCCCAAGAGCCCCCCAGCTTACATGGGATTTCAAACTGCAGACAGTGGGCACGGCCTGGAGATAGAAACCTATCCCCACGCACTGCTCTGATAGCTGTGGAAATGCCAGTCACACTTTTTTCAGAGCCACAGCAAGGCAGAGGGCTGTGGCAACATCCTCTGTTCAGGATGGGGCACTCGTGGTGCTCAGGCAAGAGCCAGAGGTCCAGACTTGGGAGGAAGCTGTGGTCCAGCAGAGTTTTTCAGACTCCCAAGGTGACTTCACCTTCCTTGATTGCTTCTGTAGGGAGGCATCAGCTGGTGTAGCTGTCTAGCCTCCTACCTTCTGGCATGGGGAAAGGTTTCCAGCTTGGGAATAGTCTGACTCTCTTCCTTAGCTTTCCTAGTGATGCAAGGATTCATGGGGCTGTTCAGCCTGGAGAAGAGGAGGCTCAGGGGAGACCTCATCACTCTCTACAACTCCCTGAAAGGAGGTTGGAGCCAGGGGGGGGTTGGGCTCTTTTCCCAGGCAACTCTCAGCAAGACAAGAGGGCAGGGTCTCAAGTTGTGCCAGGGGAGGTTTAGGTTGGAGATGAGAAAGAATTTCTTTCTGGAGAGGGTGATCAGGCATTGGAATGGGCTGCCCAGGGAAGGAGTGGATTCTCCGTGTCTGGAGATATTTCCAAAGAGCCTGGATGTGGCACTGAGTGCCATGGGCTGGGAACCACGGGGGGAGTGGATCAAGGGTTGGACTTGATGATCTCTGAGGTCCCTTCCAACCCAGCCAGTTCTATGATTCTATGATTCTATGGCCAGATCCATCTGCTGAAGACTCAGGAAGAGATGGTGTAGTGTAACGAGGCAACCAGGTGCCCCTAATTGCCAGGGAGTGAGCATGAGCTTGTGTCAAGCCCACCTCTGCCCAATTAGGGTGGGACCCACTGCGTTTATTGGCCCCCTGGTCCTGCTCATGCCCAGTTGGGTCCCACCCTAATTGGGCAGAGGTGGGCTTGACACAAGCTCATGCTCACTCCCTGGCAATTAGGGCATCTGGTTGCCTCGTTACACTACAAGATGGAGCTGGTGCTGGGGCAGCAGGGAAGGGACCTGGCAGCAGCAGCAGCCTGTTCATGCCTTGGGCAGATGTCATGTACTAAAACTTCAGTTAGGGCTTAGGTCCATGTGGCTTGAGTAGTACTTAAACTGCTCATTTCAGACCATTATTTCCACCCTCTTCTTAACCTACAAACTTGTATTTTTACTGACTGACAGCAGAAGGCAATTGTAAAAACAATTTCCTGAACCATTCTGGGTTTATTTTGGGTTTTGGTGTGGGTTTTTTTTTTTATTTGTTTTGATTTTTTTTTTAAACAGACTATCTGTATCCTTTGGAGCTACTGGGGTTTGTCTTTTCATTTTAAAAGTTAATGTCATATATGCTTTTTGCTCACTGGGTGTTAAAACTTAGGAACCATTTCCTGCAGACAGAGTGGGTTTAGCTTGTGTTTCAGTCCTCATGTGCAAGAAAATCTAAAGAATTAGATTCGTCCTCACTTTTTTTCTTTTGGTTACAGCCTGTCAGCCACTGGTACTTCAGAAAACTGAGTCAGCAATTCCCACATTAGCCAGGCCTGATGAAAAACAAACCCCACCCATTTCCCAGAGAATGGGTTTGAGCTCCAGCCATTCAGTCTCCCTCTGCCTTCAAAAAACTTCAGAAACTGCCCTCAGCTCTGCAAAGGGCACAGGGAAAAGGACTTTTCCCATCATCACTTAAACTTCTGTGATATACCTGAATTCTTGAAGCTTTGAATCAGATAACCTTGTCATTATTGCTGTTGCAGCACAAAGGGGATGCCTGGATTAACTAAAGGCAAGAGAAGTTAAATCTCTGCCAGCAAGCAGTCCTGGAATTAGTGCTGGAATGCAGAAGGCAAACCCAGGACACTGAGGAATCGAGGACACCAAATGCAGGTGGTGAGTGGAGAAATAAATTGGGAAAATAGAAAAAAAAAGCTATCAGATGTGTTTCCAGAGAATGTTTATCCTTATGGTGATATGGTTTGATGTGTGAAATAAGAACTATAGGTACAGATGTCAAATATTTTATATGGAATTTTACCTTAACTAGAACTGAGTCTGTAGTTGTTAAGCAAAGACTGTTTATCAACATGCTGATATGTTTTTATATATGAAATAAGAGCTATAGATACAGATGTAGAATGTTCTATATAAAATTTTACCTTAATAAAATTCTATCCATATATTATATATCCATTATATTATATATATTATATATCCATATATTATATATTTTATCCGAGAATCTAGAGACTCTAGAACTGGGTCTTTAATTGCTAAGCCCCAGAGGCCTAAGAGAGGCTATGAAAAGCATGACAGAAGTGACAGAAGCTGAAGCTGCACGAACTGAGTTTAAATACAGGCAGGAAAACATAGACCAGAAGGAAAGTAGCAGATATATTGGTAAGAAATAACAGGGTTTTCAGAGCCAGACCTGATGTTAATTAACTGAAGGGCAAGAAACCTTCACTTTTTAACCAAAGCCTGTCTGATCTGCCATCTCCTGTGTCATTTTGGCAAAATGAGCAAAGAAAGGTTCCCTGCACTACTCCAGCTCAGAAGTTAGCATGAGTTTGGAGCAAAGGTGAGATGCTGAGGTCCAGCTGTGGTGCCAGGTCCTGCTGCCTTGTGAGGAGGGAAGGAGGTGCTGGGAGAAAGGTGGGAGGCTCATTTTTGGGGGGCTGGCAGTTGTGATGCACAGAGGAGGAGGCAGGAGCAAAGTGCATTTGCATTCTGCCTCTGCTGCCTGCCGGTGGCTTTTCTGCCTGCCTGGATGGCAAGTGATTCCAGGCTGAGGCTACTAATTGTTCCAGAGGGTGCTTTGAACCCTTGGGGAATCAGAGCCATGGCCTCTTTATACTTCAGGTATTTGCCACTTGGCAGAGCAGGCCAATAGCAATGTTCTCTTGGAGAAGCTGAGCAGCCTCCTGTTTCATCCAAGGAGGTTGGAATAAAACCCATGAAGCCCCTGTTTGTCTCTGCAGGCTGCTGGAAGAGAATAGTCATCTAAATGGATTTAATTTTCTTGGGCTGATTATAGAGTGATTCTAGCTATCTGCAGAGGATATGAAGGAGTTGTTGTCCTCTAATTTAAGTAGGTGGAAAAAACCACAACAGCAGCAACAACAAAAACCAAAGAAAAAAAGGCAAACAAACCCAAGAAAAAATCTAAAATCTTAATCTGCAAACCTCTGGGGAGAATATTAGCTTTTTATTGTTTCCCTATCAAGAAAATGCAGGAAATTATGCTAGCTGCCCCACCTCTGCAACTTCCCATCATTTATCAGAAGAAATGTCCCTTCTGGGCTCTGTGGTTTACTCCTGAAAGAAAACTGTGCAAACATATCCCAGAATGCAGCATAGGGAAGAGAACAAACCCAAACTCTGTTCAGCTGGATGTGAGGTGCCTTAGTGAGGAGCTGAGCTGCCCATGCTGTGCTGAGACCCAGGAGTATGAAAACACCCAGATTGTCTGGGAAAAAGGGGTAAGAAGCTGTCAGGAAAGCATGTTTGAAACCATATTTGAAGTTATTGTGTGTTTTGGGGTTTTGGTTTTATTTGGGGGATTTTTTGTTGTTGTTTTTAATATTCACTTGGGCCTCTTTTCTTCTTTTTCACTTTGAAAGAACTGAAGAAACCAAAATCTAAAAACTAAAGCCTGGGGCAGAGTTCAGAACCAAGACCAAGTTACCAGAAGAATAAGTCAGGAAGAAAGAAACCTGCAGCTAGTAGCCAAAATGCCTCAAGTGGTTATCAGTAAGTTATCTTGAATAAACTCTGTAATGTGCATTTCCTGAGAAGCACGAGCTGAGAGCATCCATCTCCCTGTAACTTAGAGCTAAAAGCCCATCTAATGTTTTGTGCCTTGTTTTGGTTCAGTTCTGAGATGGTTTCTTTTTGCTCATTCCTTACTCCTGAAAAAAAATTAAAAAACAACTTGAAAACCCAAAGAAAACAAGACAAAAAACCCAAACAAATCTCAGTGAACTTAATGGGCTTGCACTACAAAATTCATTTTTTTTGTTTGTTTTTCCAGAGAAATTCTTTTCAAGCATGGAAAAAAAAATCTGGCCTGGTGTGGCTCATCTTTAGAATCCAGTCATGTATTTCCTCTAACCAGGGACATTATGAATTTCTTCAGGGCACTGAGTCATTCTGGTGGTGGCACTAAACTCAATTTATTTGTGTTGAATGTCAGAACAACAACAGAAACTTTCCCAAATTTGAAAATACCCCTGCAAAAAAAAAATTAGAAGCAGAATTCAGCCATTATGGGTGCCCTGATTTGAGTCACATGGGAAAATGCTTTGTAAATGGATTGCTTCTTTTACTCTTCACTGGCAAGAAACCAAACCAAACCCCTTTCTTTGTCCTTTTTCCTTTATGTATTGCTTTTGCATCTGGTTTTTGAAGAAGCTGATTCCATGGGTTAGCAGTTATGTTGAAACACTAGAAATCTGGGGTCGTTTCCACAGATTTCCTGAATAGCTATGCACTGACCACTTTGCCTCCACTTCTGTTCTGTAAGATGGGAATTATTTCACTTTTTCTCAAAAGGCTGTTGCTAGAAAATCTATTTATTGCTGCAAGACACCCAGCTACACCTGGAATAGTGGAGGCATATACATATTTTGTATTTTTTTTCCTTTACACAGTACAAGGGTGAGCTGTGCAGAATTTAATAAGTCCAGACGATGATTCACGGTGATACAATGATTCATAGGGGGAACAAATTTGGATAGATTTAAATATGCACATGTAAAAGAAATATGTGAAGCCTTCCAGCACTCTCTGAAATATAAATGTGAGAATTCCTCTAGGTATAATGCTGGAAGCCTTCACGTCAGAGCATCCTGGCAGGTGCCAGGCAGAAGGAGCCAGCCGGAGGAACTGATTTATTCAGCTTTCTGCTGGCAGACCCCAAGGACTTCAGCCCCATATTACTCCAAACCATGAGGAGAGGGGTGGGATGAGCTCTACTAATGCCACCTTCTGCTTTTAAGTCCAAGTAGAAGACTTATTCTTGTGTCTTCTGGACATGTGGGGGTTTTTGGGTTGGTTTTGTTTAGTTTTGTCTGCTTTTCTACACCAGCTTCTCCAAGTTTCATTTTCCTTTCGTTCTCCTCCTGGGAGTATTATTTACAATGGAAGAGCAAAATGTTGTAGGCTGAGCAGGCAGGGCATTAAACATAGCAATATATATATAAATATCCACTCTAATAATCTCCTTATGCTTTTATGTTGATAGTAAATGAGGGCTCAGGGAGGGAATTGCCATTCATCTCTAGGAAATGCATGTCAAAGGGGTTTAAGCACTGCATCCTGCCCACACCAAGGGAAGGTAATTTAGGCTTGGCACTGCAATACTCTGCTTTCCTGGTGCTGGAGAGTTGCAGATGAGATCTTTCATGCTTCAATTGAGTGCTGAGAGCCCGTGGTTTAGAACAGGGTATTTCCAATAGCAAATGGTGGCATTCCCAGCTTGGAGTAACAGACAAATTTCAGCCAAAAAAATAAAAATTCATTCACACCACCCCCCTCTGCTGACATTTGCCTGTCTCAGCCTTGGGGTTCAGGCCATGCCTTGGCTGGTGGCTCAGCCCTGCCCTGCCAGGACCAACCTCAAGGATGCCATTTGCTTTGTTTGTGCTCTGGGCTCGTTCCTCTGCCTTGCCTCCCCTGAGCTGGCTGACTTGCCCGTGCTTTTTTCCCCTCTGCCAAGTCTGCTTTGCTGCCTTCTTTCAGGTCTGGAGCTGTTCTGCTGCCTGCTCTTTTTACAGCTGTCCAAGTGAACAGAAAGAGTTGAACCAACAAGACAGCTTTGCCAGCTCTGGTCACTCCGGTCCTACAGCTTAAACATGGTGTGCACAAGCTTAAGAAGCAGCTTTGGTGATGGGTCCTGGCTCCAAATCCACACAGAAGTCCAAGGTAATCTGAAAGCAGCTGATATTTGCCTTGATATTGTGCCTTAATGTTTGTGTGAATGGCTTCAGCTGAGATGGGGGCTGAAGGAGCTGGGAGCTGTGTGCTGGCTTTTTCAGGGAAAGTTGGTGATCTAAAGGTTTTATAATCTGGATATTGAAAGGTGCCAGAAAATTGAGTGCAGTGGTTCTGCTTATCAGTGAGCAAAGCTCCAGGGCATGGGTTAAGGCTCAGCTCCAAGAAGTGACTGAGGTCCTGCAATGCAAAAGAGCCGAGGAGATGCTGAGGACAAGGCTATCAGTTAAATTTCCTGGTCAGCCTAAGGGTTGTTCATGTGTTGTATCCACTGGCTGATTAATGTTATATAAAACAAGCAGGGAGTGGAACAGTCTCTACCCTCCCAAAGGATGACTTAAATATGAAGTTACAGTGCTATGCTCTTCCTTCCCTTCTGCCTGATAAAATGCATTTTTCATTCTTTAATGCAAAGTAGGAAGGGCACCAACAGGAGAGCTGAAGAGCTCTCTCCTGCTCCAGAAAAGCCTCAGACAAGGTGGCTGGAGGCCTCTCCTGGGAACACCAGCAACTGTCCTGCCTTTGGTTGAGTTCCCACCTTCTCAACCAACCCCTAAGCCCTGAGGTATGGGATGAACACAGCACTGCCCCCTCCCCAGCTGTGTGTGCAGCTCAGCACCAGGCCCCATGGTACTTGGTAGCCAGGCAGTCTCAGCAGTGGCCAAAATCACCCTGCAAGCCAAGCCACCAGCCACATCACCCAGGACCTGTGAGCATGAGCACAGGTTTAATCACCCAAGGGATATGAGCCCTTCGTGGTCCACTGCTAGGTTTCAACACACTTTAAGAAGCCACCATTCAGTAAGAATCAATCTTAAACCCTTCTGACTGTACAAAATCCAGACAAATAGAGTGGTCTGCAAAAATCCAGATGGCTACTGATTACAAGCAAAGCCCTTCAGTTGCTACTCCTGAGATGCTCAGGTACCCCTGCTGTGGTGTTTCTCTTGCAGGCTTTTTGGGACCCAAGTCACAGACACCTTGGAGTTAAATAACTTCCTACAAACACAACGAAAGCTGATAACTAAACAGGAGAACTGTTGATTGGAAATGCCTCCCTGTACCTGCCACCAATAGAAACAGCTGGCAATCTGCTGTTTCGGCAAGGTGAAACAGAATCCAAATGTTTGACCCTCAATCCAGAGCTCCTCTGAAAGATTTAGGGCCAAGAATTCCTGTTATTTACCCCGGTGTAATGTTAGGGAAATTCACCTGAGTTAATGTAGTGCCAGGTGGTAGGTTTTGCCTCAGATCTCATTATTTGTTGGGCTTTTATCTGTATTCATCCAGTGTGTGTATATACATGTACAAAGTAGTAATTTCTGCCAGCAATGAGAAGAGGTTGCTATATAAATCACTATTTCTCAGTCAGTATGTTGCAACCCCTGAAGGGGCTATAAAAACCATCTGGGGGCTTGTAAAGCACTGCAAATTTTATAACAGTCTAAAGCAAAGAAAATGTCATCTTTTCCACTCTCCATATAGCAGCACCATTCTCCTGGCAACCTGTCAAAAACCGTGCACGAAGCAATAAATTCTATAGGTTTATCACTTTTACCATATATTTTTTTTTTATTTCAACATTATAAAGCCTATATGGGAACTGGGAAATTTCTTTTATATAGGATTTACAACCTGAACTGCTTGGGAAATGGTGCTCTAAAACTTCTGGCACCAAAAGGCAGTAGTTTTCATTAAGGGCCTCCGCCTTAGTCTTCTCCTAAGCTGCTAGTTAAAACTAAAGCCTATTTTGTCAGGCTTAGGCTTGTTTGTGTTGGAGCCAGTTTTTCTATTTCACCACAACTTTCTGCCCGTCAGCTTCCACTTTAAGCCTCAACCATACAGGGAAACATCAGCATTTCCCTCTGTGGGAAAAGATCTTTTGCTTCAGCTGGAAAAAATGGATGAGATTTCCTGTATCCTCATTAGCAGCTTGATGTATGGTTTGAAATCTAAGGTGAGATACCATCTGAAAAAGCCCTGTGCTTTTAAGTATAGCCTCAAAGCTCATGCAGCTTGTCAGTGGGTTTTGCTTTCATGACTGCAACTTTAATCTCTGTGCATAGGTGCTTATCTGTGGAAATAATTCCACTAATAACTGAGTGTATCCCACGTGCTCCTATCTCAAGGCATCTATGGCAGACCTTGCAATGCCTTCTGTGGCTGAGTTTCTCCCGTGGTTTAAGCCAGTCTTGCTCCTGGCTGCCAGAGGCCCGGCTGCTTTGTTGTTTCTAGTGACTCCAGCGTTCATCATGTCCCTTGGAAGGCTCCTTCAGAGAATAAATTCAGGGAAAATAGCTCAGTGTTGGGTTTTCTCCCTGCCAGGATGAGATGGGTCATACAAGGGCCCTGACAAGCAGCAGAGCTAGTGAGAGAACCTCAGAGGGGCAGAGGAAAAAGGAAGGGATGATTGTGCTCCCCTTTGGGTGAGTTAGTTTTGTTCGGCTTCATCCCAAACTCTTTTTGGCTTCAACTATTTTTTCAGATGTTTGAATTTGCCCAAATGAGTCCTTTGCTGGTGTTATGTTCTTTACAGGTATAAGCTCTCACTCTCTGAAAAGCGTGAGTAGTTTCATGGGCACTAATTTGATCACTTCAACCGTTTGCTAACAAGGAGAAG
This sequence comes from Calypte anna, assembly GCF_003957555.1. Taxonomy (NCBI): domain Eukaryota; kingdom Metazoa; phylum Chordata; class Aves; order Apodiformes; family Trochilidae; genus Calypte; species Calypte anna. The sequence continues at coordinate 1,396,061 of NC_044255.1, forward strand.
CAGTGATTTCTTGCCTGGGTGAGAGGTGGTTGCCCCCAGATAATTCAGTTTCTAGCTGTGGGCTATGTGACAACAAGAAAAGGGAAGAACAATATTGCCTTCTGGCTGAAACTCTTACTGGATTTGAACTGTGCTGCCCAAACTGGATATAATCAAAACTGAGCCTATTTCATGGTGATTTTTTTTTTTTTGGAATCTAACTCCCCTGCCCTCTTTCTACTTGAAGAGAGACTACAGAGTTTGGATGTTGGCAAAGGCCTTTTGGACTAGAGCCAGGAGACTTGTCCCATTATCTGGGTGAAGCTGGGTAGTCATGGTCTGGCTTTTCTGCCTCCTTCCCATAAACCAGATTGTACCAAAAGGCTCCTAAAACCACTCAGTAACATTTTTCCATGTGGTTTTCATGATGTTGAGCTGTTGGGCAGGAGATCTGACATGTTCTACATTGCTTTCTGTCTTCATCCATGAGACAAAATGGATATTAAAGGAGCTCCCTGCTATTATGGAAAAAAAAATGCAAAAGGTGAGATTTTTGTTGTTGTTGTTGTTGTGACTGTTTTTAATTAATCGCTGATTTCAACTCGGAATTGGGCTGGTGTTTGTAGAAATGATGCTATGAAGCATTTGGGAGGAGGAAGAGAAGACAATTTTTAATTAAAATAACAAAACTGAGCTAGTTAGTATATTTACTAACTGAAAGATGACCACCTCAGCTGGCAGTATCCATGAGAAAACCATTCCTTGACAGCCCAGTCTGCTAGTCCCAGCACCTTGTCTCGGCCAAATTCCCCTTTTCCAAGTTGAGGCCAAGCTCCTTACCTCCTCTTGCCACCACACAGTGTCACCTGCCCCCTCTTTGGGTTCATCCAGACACAGGGGCTCTCCCCAGCCCACCTGGATGTGGGCACAAGGCTTTCTCCACCTTCAAGACCCACAGCAGCCACCACTGCTCTGGCTGGTGTTAGGAGATGGGTTGTGTTGTGTTGTTGTGTTTGTTTTGGTTTTTTTTTTTAAATCCAGAAGAGGCCAAACTCCTGAGGGAAGAAATGTGGTTTATTGCATACTACTTCTGTTTCTTCAAAGCTGGACCGCACCAGGCATGTGAAACTTTTTTGGAAAACAGGCGCAGAAAAGAATGACTTCAACAAGGCAGCGTTGTCCTCGGCAGGACCAAGGCGCTGACTGTTTTTCTGGGGTTCTTTGCAGCCCGGTTTGGGTAGGAATAGTGGAAATTCCCTCTTGTGCTTGGTCAGTGGTGGATTCCGGGGCTGTCGGTCAGGATTCACACGTTTTCCCAGCACTGCCTGTCTGCCCTGTCCCATGGCCATGCCCGTGGAGCAGCAGCTGAACTCCCTCACATGGCTTGAGCAGGGCAAAACCCAGTGGCACCGGGGGGATGGTTCCAGCGGTTCTGGGCCGCTGGAGCGCATTTCCCTCTGCTGGAGCGGGTGGGCTCAAGCAGTCCCATCCGTGGGGCGCTGGAGAAGGCCGGGTTGCTGGGAGGAGGTGCCCCTCCGGCCGAAATCTTCACCCTCCTGCAATGCCACTGCCGGGAAGGGGCCTCATGGGGTCAGGAGACATTGCAGCCCTTGGCCTCGCTGCTCCCCATCTCCTCGCTGCTCCCCATCTCCTCACTGCCCCCTCATTTCTCCCTCCCTGGCTGTCACCACAACAGCTGCCTCCACTTCCCCTTCTCCCCGGCGGAGCCGGAGCCTCTCCTCGCACCCCCGGCGGAGGGGCGAGAGCTGCCGGTGGGGCTCAGGAGGGAGCCGGGGGCGGCTGGGGCAGGGACCGGAGTGCTGGGGAGCAGCCCGGGAGCGAGGGGACTCAGCCGGCAGTGCCCAGCACGACGGGCCCCGCGGTGCCACAGGGAGCCGCTCGGGCAGCGGGTTGACTCCCGGCACACAGCATGGGAGCCCCGCTGCTTCCCTCAGGCGTGCTCGGGGCCGGGCCAGCGTTTCGGCTCTCCCCGCTCGGCAGCTCTGCCCCGAGGCGGGGGAAGGGCCGCGGGGCTGGGCGGGGGACGGGGCGGGGCAGGCAGCGGACCCTATAAACTCCGGGCGCTGCCGCACTTCGGCCGGGCGGTGCGGTGCAGGGCGGCGGAGGCAGCGGCAGCGGGAGGGGAGCTGCTGAGGGGAGGTGAGTGAGGGCCGGCCGGTCCCTGTGCCATGCTGCCGCGGGACGTGAGGCGGGCTGGGGGGGCCGGGGCAGCTGCTGGGCACCCGGCAGAGGAGGAGAAGGAAGAGGAGGAGGGCGGGAGGGAGGGACGGGGCGTGAGCGAGCTCCATGGAGAAGAACCAAAGTTTCCTTGTTGGCAACCCCGAGGCCGCTGGCAGCAAATGGTCGATCCGGCCGCGTTATCCCGGTGCTGGCGGGCTCTTCGGCGGGTTGTGCCTCTTACCTGCTCACACAAGTTTCCCGGCGCTGTGGCGTGAGTGGGAGCTGCTGGCGTGGCGAGTTCAGCCCCCTGGTTGTTCTTTTGAAAGCAAAGAGGATGGTTTGTTTGTTGGTTGGTTTTTTTTTCTCCTCAAGAAGGGGGTTTCCAGGCTGCTGTTTCGGCCCCGTGTAGGCAGCCCCTGCTCCCTCTGCCTTCGGGTGTCCCTTGGGTCCCCGCTGCCTCTCTGAGCCGGCGCGGAGCTTTCCCCGCTCCCTCGGCTTTGGGAGCTCTCGGTTCCCGGGCATCGGCTTCAGCGTTAAGGGCTGGAAAACCGGGAAGCTGATAATTTCATTAATGCCTCTTGTCTGGTACGAGAGAGAGCTTGCTTTCCTTTTCTGTCGATAAAAATCGTCTAGTAATTGAGATTTTCTTTACGTGTCAAACGATAGACAAATGGAATGAGTGTTCACAGCAGCTGCAGTCCGGGGGAGCAAGGGATGTGTGTATTCTCTTATAGAAACGGGATTTGGGTGGTACTGGTGGCACTAAGTCCGTGTCGAAGCAGAGAAGTGGTTAGCTGAAAGTCTCACCTTGGGTCGCTTGTGAAATGTGGTACCCTGCTTCATGTACAGAGTTCGGGGAGGGTTTGGAAAGTTCGCTTCAGGAGGCTTTTTCTCCGGGTTCCAGTTGTTCAGTGTCTTGGCTTAGTGTTGTGCAACGCAGAAGATCTTCATAGTGAAGTAACACCTTTGGAAATAGCGTTGTGCTAGCAAATGGGTGTTAAAATGTCACGTTTGCCTTGTACCTAAAGAATGCTTCTGAATTAGGGGTCTCAGTGAGATTTCTTTCTTTCTTTCTCCCTTTCTCATACCTGCATGTGATTCTGAAACATGATGTGGGTTTTGTGGTTTGAATTGCCTTCTTGGGCAGCTTCCTGAAAAAAAAAACCAAAAAAAAAACCAACTGGTAGACTGATGGTTTGTTTTGGTTTGGGTGGGTTTTGGGGTTTTTTTGTTGGTTTTTTCTTTTTGGGTTTTTTTTTTTCACTACACTGAAAAATTACTTCCTCCTCTCCCTTCACTTTCTCTTGCTCTGCATAGGTATTAATGAGAAACCTGGTTTTGTGGGGACTGTTAACAAAAGGTAGGAAGGTGTGAGCAGCTGTACCGGTGTATATCTTTGAAAAAGGGGAAAAGCTGCAGAAATCCCCAAGCAAACTGAAAAGCAGCTTCATAGGTGCTGAGTGATCTGGTGGAGACCAAATAAAAGGCAAGATGAATAAGTAGATTCATTCAAATACATATATAAGAGGTGCTAGGTGGGAATTTTAGCATTTAGTGGTGTGTGATTAAATCATTGATAATAGCAGCTGTTTGGCACAGAAGTGAACTTGGAGTAATCAATGCTAGCCTGCAGTTTCTTTGAAATTATGGACAAGTTGTGTGCCAGACAATCTGTCAGCAAACTTTGTTAGTGCTCTTAAGATGTTTAAAAGGTGCTTATCTGGACATTACCCCTGCATCTGCTATCTAGGTATTGGGATGTTCTAAAAACTCCTCGTGGCTTAGAATGGTGATGTGACTACTGCTGTAGACAACTGTTTATTTTTATGTACCTTATGTGGGAAGTGATATAAACTCATGTAAGAGTGAAGAGGATAGAAAGCTGCAGTGGATTTTGCCTCAAGGTGTGTATATAAGTGTTGAAGCTTCTGTTTGGTGTTGTCATGGACAACCAGGAGAATAGTGTGTCTTAGTGGCATGTGGAGACTTTTTACTGTGGGTCTCCAAATTGCACAGCTAGATGTGTTTCCAGTCCTAAAGCTTCTTAACAGCATCCTGTTAGGCAGGAAAATGTCAAGCTGGAAGCCCAGTAAGTTGCACTGGGAATTTTTACACTAGATTGAAGTGTGGGTGTGGATGTTAATATGTAAAAATAACCACTTCACCTCATTGCTAGGATTTAAAACGGATATGTGTATAAATTGTGTAGCTCTGCAGTAAGGGAACAGTTCAGAGGGAACTCTGGCTAGAATTTGTCTTGCTTTGATGGTGGGCTCAGAATCTACCTGGCTCATGCAGCTGGTTGCAGCTTTTTGTTTCTTGCTAGGCAACTGCAGTGCTTGTGCTTGAAAAAGCTGAGGCTCAGTGGAAGGTTTTTCTTGGAAGCTGGAGTAGGGGTTTTCTGGACTTGCTTAGTCACAAACATGCATGAGAGAGCATGCTTTTTAAATATTAATTAAGGGCAAATCCAGCCTAATCATCAAAACTCTTCCAGTTAGTTGCTCTGTTAACTGGATTCTCCTGTTCTTTAGGGTCAAAGGTTTTATACATGGGAAGACAGGGAAAAATCATCACTAGTCTGTAAAGTGTTGCTGGATACAGACGTATTTGTCTGCCTCCAGGCATCCTCTCAATTGCCTGTGATATAACTTACGAATCATGTTTTACAGCAAAAGTACTAGCCTGTAAGTACCATGTAATGCAGTGCACCTGTGCTAGCTATAAATGACATTTGAACAAGCAGGGTGATACAAAGAACTGTCTCTTTAGCACTGGAGAGCAAGTAGCATGGTGGAACCAATCACCTATGCATGAATTTCAAGCTTGGCAGTGTAAATCAGGCAATTATGAAAACAGAAGGATTTGTAAAATGAAGGTAAATATTTTATGTGCCTGAAAATACGAGAGAGCTGAATATGTACAACCATGTACGTGTTCTCCTGGCTGTCTCCTCTGCATTGTTTAAAATGATGGGGTGAGAAGAGACCAGAAAGACAGCAATAAAAGCAGCAGCATTCTGCAGCTATGCAAATGTTTAGGCTGGCATGCTATGGAAAAAAGCTGTCCTGTGTTCTGCTGTTTCCTGTCTCCTCTTTAGTACTGGAATCTAGCTCACTACTCAACTGTATGAATAATTCTGCAAGTGCAGAAGAGGTCACTGCTGAAGCTGGAGCCAGTGATCGTGGACAGGAAGAGGATGGGGCAATTTTACTGGCAATGCTAGGATGAGCCATAATTTCTTGAGCTGTTTGTCATGGCCTTGAAGCACACTTAAGAGCTGACTGACATGCTTTCTGGATGCTTTAGCACATCTTGAGCAGTGTCTGGCAGTGCTAGGATTTTGGCAGCTACTGTATCTTATCTGTGGTTTGGTGTTCATCTTCAGTAACCAGAAAGGTGCTTTTTCTTTTATTTCCAGGCTGAAATCCGGACGTGACTCACGTTAGGGTCTGATAAATGTTCCACAAAATGGTTTAAGTATGAAAGCACATTCATCTTGTGAATTCATCTCTCTGCAGTGGCAATCTCAGTCTTGCTGACTGTACTCAGAATCATGATGTAAACCATATGCTTTTAGGCATCCTCCTGTTCTTTTCCTGGCCTTTAGAAGCAGTGATCTCAAGTTCTTTGTAATACCTTGGGACCTTGAGAACAATTATGGTCTGGTTACCAGTGGGTTCTGAACTGAAGAGGCAGGCTTGAAGCTGAGGATGCATAGTGGCATGCAGGTAGAAACTGCTTGTGAGAATTATTTGTTGTCAATAGACTTAAGAGTTGTAAATCACACTGGGGTTTCCAGTAGCAGTATTGGGAAATGCTGGTGCACCTTAGCTCTCTTTGCTCAGCTGATCTGTAGATGATAGGAATTCCTGTTCATCCTCTGTGTAGCTTGGACTAAGCTGCTTAGCTTAAATTTGTTTCTGAAAACACATTTCTTAAATGTTTTTCTTATTATTGAACAACTTAGCTTTAAACACATATCTAAATACTGCAGAAGGGCATAGTAGTACTTAGTGGTGATCCTTGCTTCGGAGATGGCTGTCATCTCGTATGAACTGTTGAACTTCTGCTCCCAAAGGTTGTGAAAGTTTTTTGGTGTCTTGCTGTAATAGAAGGGTCAGTGTCAGTCATTGGCTGGACAAATTACAGGTGCAAAACCTAGAGGAGAACTGAATTATAACTCTTAAATTTTCCTCTTGCATTCTGTTGTTGTCTTACTTTACATCCTTAAAGATCCTACATCCTAAGAAATCCTACATAGAGGTTGATGGACCTCTTAGCTGTCTGTCTCCATCCTGCGTGCCTTCCTCTTCCAGAATCACAGGATCAGAATCACAGAACTGACTGGGTTGGAAGGGACCTCAGAGATCATCAAGTCCAACCCTTGATCCACTCCCCCCGTGGTTCCCAGCCCATGGCACTCAGTGCCACATCCAGGCTCTTTGGAAAGATCTCCAGACACGGAGAATCCACTACTTCCCTGGGCAGCCCATTCCAATACCTGATCACCCTCTCCAGAAAGAAATTCTTTCTAATCTCCAACCTAAACCTCCCCTGGCACAACTTGAGACCCTTTGTGCCCTCTTGTCTTGCTGAGAGTTGCCTGGGAAAAGAGACCAACCCCCCCCTGGCTCCAACCTCCTTTCAGGGAGTTGTAGAGAGTGATGAGGTCTCCCCTGAGCCTCCTCTTCTCCAGGCTGAACACCCCCAGCTCCCTCAGCCTCTCCTCACAGGATCTGTGCTCGAGTCCCTTCACCAACCCAGTTGCCTCCTTTGGACCTGCTCCAGGACCTCGATATCCTTCCTGAGCTGAGGGGCCCAGAACTGGACACAGGACTCAAGCTGTGGCCTCACCAGAGCTGAGTACAGGGGCAGAATCCCTTCCCTGGACCTGCTGGCCACGCTGTTCCTGAGCCAGCCCAGGATGCCATTGGCCTTCTTGGCCACCTGGGCACACTGCTGCCTCCTGTTCAGCTTCCTGGCAATCCAAACTCCAAGGTCCCTCTCTTTCTGGCAACTCTCCAAACACTCTGTCCCCAGCCTACTCCCCAGAAGGAGTAGTTCATGGAGATTTCTCAGCACTGAAGGAAGCTTGAGGCCTCCAGCTGCTCTGGCAGCTCACTTTAAGAGGCTGCTTTCTCAGCTAATTGCCTGCTTCCTCTGCTGAGGTTCTCATCTGGGTTACAGAAATAGCACTGGGCTCTGCGGAGCCGTCTCGGCCAAGGCAGCTCACACAACTCAGGCTGCAGACTTTCAGTGTGAACTGAATCAGATGGATTCGTGCACCAGGTCGTGACCTGCTCTTGCAGGAATTTTGTGCATGGTTTGTATTATTTTTTTCCGTGGAAATGGAGATTTGCCTCTCTAGAAACCTGTATTTAGAGCCAGTGAGGTTAATTGGTTAGTGAGAACCAGATGAATGAAAAGAGCATTTTTCTTAAGTACAGGTCTTCTTAATAGCAGTAAATTCCCTTATTAAGTGGTGAATACAAGTTGTCTTTCACATGACTGCGGAGGTGCCTATTTGAGTACACAATTGGGGTTTCCAGCATAAAGCTTCATTCCTGCATGCTTACTGGGTGTGATTTCTGCATCCATACAGCATCTGTCATTTCTGATGCTTTTGTCTTTGGGTGGTTCTGCTGCTGAAGCTGGGGAGGAGAAAAGATGAATTTAAGTAACTGCCTATATGGTGCAAGGAAAAATGTCAATATCCCTGTCTGTTTCTTTGTGTAACTTGTAAGATAGTTCTGAAGTGGTTGAGAAAAAGCCACTAGAAAACTAGTTTCTAATGTTTCTGTAACTTTAAGTGTGTTTCAGTGATACTGACCTTAAGTCAGAAAATAATATTCTTTCATCTTAAATATTAATAAATGTAATCTTTGGCTACAATACACTTCAATACTTATATTAGCATTTCAGATGAGACCAGGGTGTCTAAAATCACTTGCACATAGGAAGTGGTTGATTAGTAATGTACAGTATGATTAATAAATAAAAGCTTAGTCACCCATGACTTTGCAGATCACCAGCCACAAATGCAGTAAATGGTTGGAACAGTGCTTCTGATCTCTAAGTATTTTGTCAGATGGTAGCATTCCCTAGAGACAAATGCTTTATTTTCAGGTCCTGGGTGTCTAAGGTTGTATGAGTCCTTATTTTGAACAGAGGATGCTGGAGTTCCCATTTATTTTTATGGTGACACGTGTGTATTAAATAAAACTGTAATTTTATGGAACTGCCAGCGATGTTATTACCACAGTCTTACCCCTTGTAGGAGGAAGAATAAGTAAAAAGTTAGTAATACTAAGCTACTTGGATTATTTTAAGTGGTGTTTCTCAAAGGCCCTTTGGAAGATGAAGAGCCTGTCTCTTGTGACCAGGTGAGCATCTCTAACCCAAGCAGGCATAGGCTGTGGTTAGGTACCAGGTGGCTGCCCTGTCCTGCTGTCTCATCTCCCCATGAGTATACAGAAATCATTGCTACGTAACCCCATTTTCCCTTGTGCTGTAGACCCATACTCAATCATAGGGTGTGGAATAATGGAAACTGGGTTTTGTAGGGTGTTATTTAATAGGTAGCACAAGTGTTCTGTAAACTAAACCTAGAAAGTGTAGGATCTGAGGGTAAACAGTCAATTATTTTCCACTCTGCAGCAACTGATGTGCCTTGTCAAAGCTCTGCTGAAATTTTCACTATTGATTTGAGGACTTGATTCAATGTCTTTAGCTTTTGTTCTGTTTTACAAGGATTTTTTTTTTTCTTTGCTTGATGGCTCTCTTGGTTTGAGTGTTACAGATAAAGGGGTTTTGAAGCCTTCTGGGGAAGGATGTCTACTGGGAAGTTCCCTGTTCCATCTGCTCCAAGTGGAGTGCAGACTCAGGCTGACCATGGAGTCATCTCTCTGAGGCTGTTTCTACTCTCTCAGCCTGGTATGTCCAGGAGACAGGGCACTTGTACCTTGGTCAGAAGGTTGAAACTTACCTGCAGAGAGAAGGAAGAAGTCTCAGCTTGTTCTGCAGGGGTGTAGAGGTGTGAGAGTCCCAGGATCTGACGAGTCCTGCAGCAAGTGGAAATGGCTTCCCTTTAACATTCTTTAAGGAATAAGGTCAAATACTATAGCAGAAGTGGGGGTTAAGTTACCTGGTAAGACACTACTAGGCCAATATCTTGTGGAGCTACTACATCAATCTGTACTTACACAGCCTATTACCAAAGAGTGAATACCCTGCACCTTATTGTTGGGAATTTGCAGTGCCATAGGTTTGCCTTCGGCCCTTAGTGAGCCTGGACTTGTATAGGGAGCACTGCACATGTACAATAAATGTGGGAACTGTGGTTCCACAGGCTTTTCTTCCCCAAAAACTTAAAATGGGAGCCTGGGTTTTGGACCTGCTATTAAGTTTTAGGCAAATGTTGTAATTATCAAAGCATCATTCACTCTATTGGAGTGATTCCAGAGCAAGAGTGTGTAGCTTCACTGCCACGTTGTGAAACACTACTGTGCTGCATCTTTTTGGGAAACTGGTTCTGCAGCATTAGTCATGATGGGCTGGCTGTCCCATGCTGTTTCTTCATTATGTTAAAATAACCACATTGCATAAAGAACTTAAGATCAACAGGCCCACTTCTTTAATAAAGTAAATTAAAACCACAATTCTCTTTAATCTTTCTGATACTCTAAGACTTGATAATAGATCTCGGAGAAGTGTGTGGAAACTCTGCTTTAAATGTAGGAGTAAATAATGCAGAGACATGTTAACAGTAGTTGTTGACATAATGAGAAAATACAGGTAAAATTTGGAAACTGTGATATAGCTGTAAAGTCCCAGAATTGTCTTTGTAAGGCCTCTGCCCTGTGATATCAGCAAACTGTATTTGCTTCACGAAGCAGAGCCCAGGTTGGCTTTTTTTAAATTCTCCATAAATGAGGGATAGAAGTAGAAGCAAACAAGACACGAAGGGCTGTCTTGTTTTCTTGAAATTCTAAATAGTGTTTGTGTAGTTGTACTGTTACAACTGAGTGATGAAATTAAGAGCTGGTTAGCTTTCCACGGACCAATTTCACATCATGCAGTGAACTACCACGAGGGCACCACCAAAGGATGTAGAAGATGGATAGTGGTGAGCAAAATGAGTCTGTCTTATGAACTGGAGACCAAGTTGTAAATGCAGGTTCTCTTTCTGTCCTTCATGCTAAATGGCAACTCTAAAGAAGTGGTTGTCTGAACTCTTCATACAGAAGTACTAAGCTCTGAACTTTCTGCTTGTGTGGGAGCTGTGCTTGGACACAGAGATGGTTCCTATCTGGAGACAGTCAGGTTTCCAAGCCAGTGCTCTGCTGGGAAATTCCCCCTTGGCAGGGAAGGCTGGTTGGACACAGCTGAAAGGGAGGCATTCCAGATGGAGATGGTCCATCTTGAAACACACACAGATGCACTAACAAACTGAGAATTAGGAAAAGCAGAGAAAGGAATCGGGTTGAGAGAAGAAAGCCTCAGAACCGGTACCATGCTTTTTTTTTTCCTTAAAAAAACTTCCAGCTTTTTACTACGTAGTTGTTATGTTTCTCTCATGTAGCTTGTTCCTCTTCAGAGCTATGGAAGTACTGAGCTGTTTACAAGCTGGCAGTCATCCTTTCCTAGTCATTCTCCAGGTGCAGAGGAATAAAAATCTGTTTTGTTGTGTTTAGTATTTTTCATGTTACCTGACATATTGATATAATGTTATGGGGGATATCTGGAGTCTTTTCTCACCTCTTAAAAGCAAGAAGCACTGAAGGAGTTGTTAGAGCTGAAGAGCCATATTCAGTATCTACCAGAAAACCCCGAGGAAGGTGAAACATTCGCAGTTCTGTTGTGTGGAAGAAGCCACTTCTGAACTGCATTCAGACTGAGGGTCCTGCTGCTCCAGATCCAAAAGTGTAGTTAGGTGGAACTGAGGTAGGAGAGGATACTGAACCTGAAGGCTTTGGGATATAAGAAGCTTAGGTAGAAGAGGAGTTGTAAACACCTGTGAGGGGGAGAAGAAAAGCCTCCCAACAGGCTTGACTGTTTTAAAATGCTGCCAAGCATGCATCATCTGATAAACAAGACCCAGCATGTGACCTTCCCATTGCAACCAGAGTGGTCCTCTTGCTTCGGAGAAACAATTGCTATTTGTTCAGCCAGCTCCTTAAATGGCTCTTAACAAGTTTGTTAGAGTATTTATTCAGTCCTGCTGCCGGGAGTTAGTCGAATGCCTGAAGTGAAACTGCTTTCTTGGGGTTCAGGTGTCAGTGGAAATCAGTTGTTTAAGTTAGTAGCACAGATGGCACTGACAAGGAAACATCAATGTCTTGGACTTGGAGATGTCCTGGACTCTTTGTCCCAGGCCAAGTTTCTCTGGGCACACAGGCCGCCCAGTGCTTGCCACATGGACTCGGGGGCTCTGAGGTTTTTGGGTGCATCCCAGTGAGACCAGCACTGCTGCAAGACTTGCTTTTTAGTTGTACTGTTTAGCTGCTGTTGCTGCTGGTTTGGTTACAGTTCTTCACAGAAATGAAGTCTAGTGTCTAAACTTCCTTATGCCTTGGTATGTCTCTAAAGAAACTGCAGAACCCATCTTGCAGCTGCAAGAAATGAGTCTTCTGGGTTTTACCTTACTGGTGTTAAGTCAGGCTTCAAGATAAATGCTTGGAGGTGTCTGATAGGATCCTAATGTACATACAGTACTTGATGCAGTCAGTACAGACAGCTAAATCCTATGTTCAGTGCTACTTCTTCCTCCATTCACTTCAAAGTGGTTTTTGGGGTCTCTGGGACAGATCTTTTCTGCAAGTTATATTCTAAATCTTGATATTTTTGAGCTCGTGATTTCACCTCTCATCTTGGACCAAACTAACTTCTCTTTCTCTTGAGAAGACTGCAGCAGCTGTCAGGCACTCAGAAACTGAAGTCTTTCCTTAGGTAATCCTCTCTGGAGGAGGATCTCTGTGCTCATCAGCTTTCTTGTGCCTGGGGCTGAAGGTAACTTCTCCCAGCTCCACCAAATGCCTTTCTAGACCCAGATCAAATAGTCTGTATCAAAGTAACTTTGCTTTTGTACCAATCATTCTGCACATGCAGGCCAAAAGCATCGTGTCCTCTTTGTTGACAGCAATACTGCCATAATAACTTTCAGCCAAAAACTGAAACTCTGTATTATGTGGGTGATGCCTGGTGGGAGTGGAGGATGCTGCCTGGTGCAGCTGAGGGTTCATGTCTGCAACATCAGCTGGAGGCTGAGATCATCTGGAGATTGGTAGCCTGAAGACATTTTGTCACCTGTCAGGAATGAACACAAAAGTACCAGTGCAGATACAACATGCTGTAGTGTTCCTTTCCTGCCTTCCCCAGAGCCCTGTGCTTGACTGGATTACTTATTTTAAAATATGCAGGAGCTTAAACTAGGCTCTGCAGTTCTAGGTTATAACTCCTAATTCAGTGTGGTGTGCAGGAATTGCTAAGGTGCTTCGTGTAGTTCTCAGTACATTTTCTGTGGCCAGGGCATCCCTCATACAGCTGCATGCATGACACTCACCTGTTTTTTTCAAAACCTGTGTCATCAGGCTTAAGAACTGGATTTGCATAAAAAATTATATTTGCCTTTTTTTATTGTCCTCTAGATGCTCTTCTTTTGCTCAGTGTCAGTATATTCGTTGTCTGTGTAGAAGTTGTGGGATGTTGTACTTCCTGTAAATTCTCAATCTAAGAAGTGGGCAGCCTACCTTGAAGAGAGATTTATTTCTTTTTTTTTATTCCAGCATCTTTCAAAAGCCCACACTTATGTAAATGATTTTGCTTGTACACCTTCTGCCTTCTCAGTTAACTTCATAAAAATATAAATGCCATAGGCAAAGAAATGCCTGGCTTGTATTTTTTGTTTGGCTTTCTGAAGCATTAGAATAAAATTTAACTATCACTGAGTTTTTAGCTTCAGCATTATGAAAGCTTGTTGAAAGCTTGTTGGTATCCTGTATAGCAGGTCAACTGTTTCCCATCCTACACATCCTACATCCTTTTGGAATTTTTTCTCCTTGCACTATACTTAAACTGTTTTTTTCAGGTTATGCAAATGTACTTCTTGTTACAGAAACGCACAGAAGTTGAATACACTGAAACCCGTGCCAGAAGCATTAATAACCTGAATGCCACTTCTGCTTGAAGGTGAAATTAGCTCCTCAGTTAGCTGGTTAAGCTGTGCAGGGCCAAGAAGTGACTGCTCTGTAACTAACGCTGAAAAGCAGTTTTGTTCTTCTGTGCTAAGAGCACTGCCCAGCTTTGTTCCACTTACTGAGTAGGTGTCTGCTAGAGACTGTGCTCCCAAATGGAGACCAACCTGCCTTAATGGTGTAGCAGGATGGAGAGGTTAGGAAAGCATGGAGACCTTTGGGAAAGCCCGGTGCAGGAGATGCTTTTCCCTGAGTCTGAAAAAGCAAACTCCAAGTTCTGCAGCAGTGGCCTTGGGAGCAGAGAGGGGATGGTGTGGCAAGGGCTTCACAGGTGTTGAGGGGAAAATGCAAGGCTCTTGGTGGCTGTAGCACAGTCTGACAGGGGCTGTCACCAGTGAATTAGAAAATTTGGGACTTGCAAAGGTGAGAGAAATGTCTGACTTGGGCTTGTGCGGATAAAATGCATAAATGACAACAAAACATTGTTTTATTTGGTTTCATAGAAATATCACTGCTGTCTTTTGCCTTATTAATATGCTTCTGGCAGTGTAATGTGTCAAGGATAGATGTACTCAAAATAGCCCAAGCTCTTCTGGTTTGCTGGTTGGATCAGGTGGAGCTGCCTCAGTCAAAAGCAGGGTTTTCAGTTTACAGCTCAAACTGTTTGCTCTGATTGCCTGGTCTCTGACTGTCCCTGGGCTCCTTCACTACTTGGGACAGGCACCAACATTAACTGCTTGATTCCTTGTGAGGCCTCTACTAAGAATCTTAATAGTTCTGGGAACTTTTTTTGTGCGGTTTTTGTTGGGTTTGGGTTGGGTTTGGTGGTGGGTTTGTTTTTTTTTTTTTTTTGCCAACTTACTAGTTAAAGGTAAATGTTTTTCTTAATATTTTGGGATTAAGAATTTTTGTTTAACCTGCCCCTTGTGTTCCTGGGTAGGGAGAAGAAGAGCCACCAAACCACCAAAGAAAACTCTGAAACCCCAAACCTAAGCTTCTCTCGGAGTGGCCAACCACACTTGCCTTACTGCGAGGCAGCATTGCCGTCTGCATAAAGCTGGTGCCTCCCAGAAGGAAGCCTTCCCCTTCAGGAAAACCAGATATTTTGGGAGGTTTGTTTGTGCTAGTATCAAAGAACACTTAAGAATATTATTATTCAACAGTTTTAATTTTAGAAAAATTAATAAAATACAGGCTCACTTTCCCTGTCAGGCTGCTGGTCCTGCTGCAGGCAGTGGTGTGGGGTGCAGGAGGTGACTCCCATAATCTGCTCAGGGGGGTCAGGGTTAGGGCTTTTCTCCTTCAGGTCACAGCTGCAGCCAGCCAACTCCAGTCTAGTTTTCAGAATAAGCTTTGAGTGGTGCTAGCTGATGGCAGTGACTCTAGAATGGTTTAGGGGATTAGCAGGTTGATGGGAAAGTTGGTTAATGAGTGGGAGAGCTGTTGACCTGCGTGGTAGAGCAGCCTTTTTGCTTTTCCTTGCATAACTTTTAACAGTCCAACAGGTTCTTCTGGTCACAGCTCTACCAAGAGTTGGGTTTGGGGGAGAAAGATGTCTCAACTCCTGTCTTATTTCATGTTCAGCATTTGGATTATTCTGTGCTGCAGCAGAAAACTTTGATGAAGCCAGTTGTATCCCCCTGAAACGGTGTGGTGGAACTGCTGCATTTGTGACTTTCAAGTGTTTTAGCAGCTAAGATACATGATATTAAGGGATGATTAAATGGATCTGCACCAAGAGCAGTTGCTTTCCTGGCAATGCAGTGCTCTGGCAGAGCTGTAGGCTGTGGGATGGCAGGGGCACTGCATGGGGGAGGTGGTGGTGGAGAAGGCTCTGCTGAAACATGCTCTCCACTTCAATAACTGCTGGAGCCAAAAGATGAAGTGTATGCTGCTGAGCAGAGGGCTCAAAGGGAGGAGACACCTGTTTTGAGGTTTCCATGTGGTATGCAAAGGATGTTTGATTCAGGTGTGTACCTTCTGCTGTTGGATTTGCCTCTAGTGAGCTAGGGAACTAGTTGGTCCCTTGGTGTTTGAGATGAACCTCTGAGTGTACCCTTGGAGCACCAAAGTCAGCTCAGTGAAGGAGCAGGCTCACTTGTTGGTCAGCAAATGGAGCTCTGGACTACTGAGCAGTAGAAATAAAATAAAAATGTTTTGATTGAACTTCTTAAAGGTGAGCAGGGAACCTAATTTTAATGAAATGGGAGATTATTGCCTAGCTGTATGAGGAAGAAATGCAGCCAAGTAGTTTCAGTTGCCAGTGTTTAAGATCTGGGCTTGGTTCTCTAATCATTTGCTGAGAGGTCCTGAACAAACTGTTGCTGGTACTTGTGCTTGAGTTCCTAGGAGGTCATGGGTGTAACGATACTGAATTCTGTTGGGTATTAGATCTGCAGATGAAGATTGGCCCACTTGGAATGTGAACTTCCTCCTGTTAGCTGCTGAGTTTTCTTCAGTGGGAAAGCACAGGCTAAAATCCAAACTTGACCTTGCATTTTGAAATCTTAAGTGTCATCTTCTGTTCTCTCATTTTGGAAAGTGCCAGTTATGCAGCTGTCTCATTGTTCTGGGGAGGTCTGAGTTCCCAGAGCAGAAGGTCTGTTTGCATGTGTGTTTGTGCTTCTGTTTTCTGTAGGAAAAGTTCTACAAAATGTATTGTGCATACGTTTTAGTTATCTTACCCATGCCACAAGTCCTTCTTGGCACTAATATATCCTAAAGAGCAGTTTGAATAGAATGTCAATACTCTGTTTAACTCAAACACAAAACTCTGTGTGGTGGTAGGTGGTCTCCCAATTTGTTGGCTTTTGTGCTGTTATAGTCATTGATCTTGAGCTATATTATGGTTATCTATGCTTCTGGAAGCCCCTAGACCTAAAATACTGGACAAAGTAACATGCAGGTGAGTCCCATTGCCAGAGCTCTGAATGGTGTGTGGAGTGTATAGAATCATAGAATTAGCTGGGTTGGAAGGGACCTCAGAGATCATCTAGTCCAACCCTGAAGACTTGCCTTCTCTTTAGCTAAATAAGAAATGAAGTTGCAAGAAAAAATGCTGCACTCATGCAAGCTGACTTAACTTTCCCCTCTTGTTCTCTTCCAGGTTATCTCTAACACGAAATCATGAACTGGCACTTCTCTCTTCTCTTGGTTCTTGGGACTTTAACTTCAGTATGTTCCCAGTTCAGTTTTTATCCTCTGGAGGAACTTAGCTCAGATGTTGGAATCCAGGTCTTCAATCAAATAGTGAAAGCCAAGCCTCAGGACAATGTTGTTGTTTCTCCTCATGGGATTGCATCAGTCCTGGGGGTGTTGCAGCTGGGTGCTGATGGCAAGACAAAGAAGCAGCTGACAACTATGATGAGATACAGCGTAAATGGTCAGTGATTTGTAAGGTGGTTTTGGGTGTGTTTGGTCAGAATCTTCATGCTCTTTTGAGATGGCTTTCAAAGTGTGGTAGATTGCATCATACACCAATTAACTCTGTTTACCAAAGCACAAAATGGACATGTTTGAAGTTAATTGGCAATTTGAGTATGGAAGTGTAGATATACTTGAACTGGCTTATAAACAGCTTTGCTAATGACTTCAGGGCCTGGCTGCAACTGCCTTCATCCCTGCAAAATTGATTTCCCAGAACAGTGTGAATGGTGGTCCAGTGCCAGCACTGTGCAGGAAGGCTGCAGAATCCCACTTCAGCCTGTGCCCAGCCATCCTTAATGTGCTACTCCCTTAGACAACAGAGCAAGAGAATATTTCTTGTCACATTGAAAGCAATGCAAACTCTCAAGTGTACAGTTGATACTTTCATTTTTATCACCTTCAGCTTTGTTCACTTGTGGTTTTGCTGTCAGGATTCCTGAATCTGTAGTTCACGTAGTGCCCTCTTCAAGCAGCCATTTCTGTTAGTCTCTGTGCCTGACATTGCATGCATCTGTGTTTATATTCCTCTGCCAATGTCTGCCCCTCGAGAGGGAGTAGGCTGAAGGTTCTTGCTGCTTTACTTTGCATGCTGAGTATTGCTGTGAGCGTTTGCCAGCAAGATTTAACATCTTAGTGCCAGCATTCTGCCTTCCAAGAATAGGATACCCTCCAAGAGGTAAGTGCACTTTTAAATCCTGAGCAGTATTGTCATATAACATGTTGTCCTGTCTTCATGTGCTTTGCTGTTTTGGTTCTGGGTTTCAAGTGCAGCAAAATGATTTGTCAGACTGTAGATTTAAATCTCTCCATGAGACAACCAGCTCAAGGAGCGTATGCATTCTCAAAATAAAAAGTACTTGGAAAATGGAGGCAGCTGGTTTTATTTGGCCTGTGCATTATCTAATCTTGGCTGTAACACACAGAGGTTCTCAAACTCCTTAGAAGGTAGCTAGTCCCTTGTTCTAGAGACTTGTTACAGGATGCTGCATATCTCTTTGCACAGATCTCTGCTCTTGTTTACGATTACCTTACAGTCCTTTGGCAACTACAGCAACTGCTTCTTTGGAAAGGTAATAGTTGGAAAGTATTTAATTTATCTTTAGCTGTCTTTTAATGCAATCTAGCAGCTGGAAGCAAAGAGGAGAGCCAGCATCATGAGACCAGCCAGCTCTCCCCGGACCACAAGCAAGTGCTCCGTGGACCACCAGTGGTCCACAGAATACAGTTTGAGAACCTCTGTTATGGTATGTTCTCCAAAAGAATTTGCCCATAATATTGGAGAGTGAACACGTAGGAATTAATACAAATGGTATTGCTAAAGGATTTACAATACATGAAACAGCAAAGCCATCTGAGGCTTTTTCTAACATGCAGCTAAGAGAATAACTATGAACTAACTTACTCCCTTTGCAACTCGTATTTCTTAAGCCTGTCTACATAAGGAAGCAAACTGGAAATGTTTCTGTCTAAATGATATTTGGGGAAACAAAAGAAGCCCATAAATAACCACTGTAAAAAGCAGCCACCAAAGGATCCTCTTCAATATAATGGTTGCAGGTGAAGTTACTTGCCTGGCAGTAGCATTCCTGTGTAGACAAGCACTGATGAGCCATAACACCGGGGAGAACTGGGCATGTTGAACACAGCAGTTCTCCTGTGCTGCCATATGGCTGCTTGTGTGCAGTGAAGGAGGCAGCAAGCACTTGATAGAGTCTGCTTTCAGGTCCTAAGGATCTTGACTGGATCTTCTCACTTGAACTGAACTGCTCACTGAAACCTACTGCTTTCTCCTTCTCCTTTTTTAAAGTCAAGCTCATGTGTAAAGGGATTGCCTCCTGCTTGTAGCTGATTTAGGCCAGAACCTAATCTATAAGGAAGCTAAGACTTGGCTTGAACCTCGTAGGAATCTTGACAGCTTCCTTTATTCTCCAGCAAATGGAAAGGAAGAATGATGAGAAAACTACTTTTGCTTTGCACTCTGAGGTTCAAGACCACCTCTGTCTGTACAGAGCAGACCCCTCAGCTTGCTGTGTTGCTGTCACTGAACTGCCAAGTGACCTGGGCATGTCATATGATATGAAATACACTTTGGAACAGTCTCCTCTGTGGAAGAGAGTGGTTAGTAAATCCACATGGAGACTTGAACTCAAATATTATCCCTAGCACTGTCCTCAGCACTTAAAGCTGACAGCTAGAGGAGCAGTAGGCATTGTGGTGGAGACCATATTTTTGCTGGGAAGTGTTGTTCAGATGAGAGATGAAAAACTTATTTTGGAAGGCCTCTCACTGCCTGCTTGGGTCTCCTGTTCTAGTCTAGCACTTAAAATGTCTGCTCTTTCATGTCGTTAGTAGTTGCATATAAAGTAACTGTTTGTTCATCATCTTATTCTAAATTAAACTTGCTGTTCTTTTCAACTAGGAGTTGGTAAAGCCTTAAAGAAGATAAACAGGCTCATAGTCTCAAAAAAGAATAAAGACATTGTTACAATTGCTAATGCAGTGTTTGCAAAGAATGGCTTTAAAATGGAAGTGCCTTTTGTTACAAGGAACAAAGAGGTGTTTCAGTGCAGTGTCAAGAGTGTGGACTTTGAGGACCCAAATGCAGCATCTGATTCCATCAACCTGTGGGTGAAAAATGAAACAAGGGGTGAGTATTAGTGAGTGCTTTCTGTGCATGGCAGGGGATGCTGTCCAAGTCCTCTTGAATTCAGTTGGAAGTACTGGGGAAAGGTGGAGAGAGAGAGAGAGAGAGAGAAAAAAAAAAAGCTCAGTCTTGCATCTGCAAACTGTCTTGAAGCTGACATGATTTAGAGGTGTTGGGGCAGGAATCTGCAGTCCCAGTGCCCCAGCAGATGCCTATCTGGGGGCTGTCAGGGAAGTCTACACTGTGTGTGCCCATCTGTCTGTGGGATGAGGGTGGCTTCTGCTGTTTGTTGCCTTCATACAACCTGTGAGAAATCTGAGCAAGGTTCTCACTTTGGAGCTCTCTTTTTTTTCAGACAAAAATACTTGAAAGCAACTCAGATGCTAGACTTGGAAAATGAGGACTTCTGGAAAGCTGTAGAGCAGTTCAACTTTTGTTCTTATTTCCTTAAACTCTTGCAAGATATGGCTATGCTCATAGGAGTCATGTTTAGTGGATATTTTTAATTAACCCTGCCTTGAGAGGATTCCCAGTGGTTCAAGCCTCTTGGCACCTAGTTGTTAGGTTTATATATGTTAAAGCTAGAGATGATGTTTTGCAAGATATTTATAATCTAGGTGAATTACACCTTTGGTATTTTGGAGTTAAAACCAGTGCCTCCTAGATGTGGGGAGTTTGTTGCTGATGAGGTTGGATGTGGTATCCGTGGAATGAGGCTGTCAAATTCTTCCTCTACTACTTCACAGGTTTTGCATAGCAATGTTGCAAGTAGAGATTGAATGGGGAAGTGTTTCAGCTGAAACTATTAGCACTGGAACATGCTCAGTTTGATCTGCTAAGTACTGGGAAGGTACTTGGTTGGTACTTGAGGCCCTGTTGGTTATAACATCAGTGTATTGATTAGCAAAATGTGTTTGTTTTCTAAGCATCCCAAAGGTTTACATTTTGGCAAAGAGCTTTCTCATTGGCTTTATGAACCTAAACTCTATTAAGCCCATGAGGAGTTGGCCTGAAGTGCTAGGTGCTTTGAGTTCCCTACGAGAAGTTGGGGAATGTTGTGACAGCAAATTCTGAGGCTTTCTCTATTTCTTCTAGGTATGATTGATCAGGTTGTAACTCCAGAGGATATTGATGTTGGTTTGACTAGACTGGTTCTAGTAAATGCTGTGTACTTCAAGGGCTTGTGGAAGTCACGATTTCGGCCGGAAAACACAAAGAAACGCCCGTTCCATGGAGCTGATGGGAAAACCTACCAGGTTCCTATGCTGTCCCAGTTATCCATCTTCCGCTGTGGTAAGTAACTCCCACCACCACTGACTGTGAAATTTGCTCATTTCCTTCAAATTGAAAAGAGTTTGCTGTACCTGTTAGATGCAGTGGTGTTGTTTGTTGTAGCTTGGGTAGAAGGCTTTGTGTCACAGAAGCATCTGCTGTGTGGATGAGCTTGCTGTGCAAGTTATTTAACAGCTGCTTAAGGTTTAGTAGTCTGACAAAGTACTTGCCTTATCCTGTTGTCTTGATAAAACTGAAAACCTAAAATACCCAAACTGAATACTCTGCATGTTGCTTAAAATTTGCAGTAGGAAGAATTGTAAGGTTTTTTTTCCCTTAAGGACTGAGAATAAAAAAAGATTGCCAACAGAAACAGAGCACAAAGGTTTATCTGGCAGTGAGCTGTATATGAAAGAAAGATTGGATTAGAATTTTACTGTATAATAAAGAAATGGCACTTTTACAGTCCCCAGTCCTGGGGGAGCCAGAGGAGCACAGGGCTAGTAGATTGGCTATGTCACTCTCTGAAGGTGTGAAGCTGCTCTTAAAATTCAGATTGAGTCACAAGTGAAAAGAAGTTCAGCAGGTTCAGCCAGACTTCCATCAGAGACTCTCACAGCTGACATAAGCAGCTGGATTTGACTGACAATGTACTTCAGAGCTTCAGCTTTGCAGCCCTACAGGAATTTTATTGGTCAGAGTAAGATTGAAGCTCTGATTAAAGAACATTTTCTGTTGCATTCTTCCAAGAAGAGAGCAGTGCTGCTTCCATATGTATTAAGTACAGCTTGGGAAACACACCTTGGAATACAGCTTGTGTCTTTAATGCTTAGTTTTACTGTCAGTGGTACTCAGCTAATATCAGTAGATTTGTATGAAAATGAACAGCTGTAAATTTCTTTCCCAGCCCCATGCATACACTCCAGCAGATGTAATGTCATTTATGACAACTGCTTGAAATCAGTTTGGGGAAGTGAGGAAGCCTGCTCTCAGTGTATACTTCTTACCTGTGGAGTTTGAAAGAAGTTGATAAGAGACTTGCTAAAGGCTGTCTTAAGTTATCTTAAAGGCTTAATTCTCGTGCTGGTTAAAAACTCTATTATGTTTAAGCTAGAAAAGCTATTGAGTCTAGAAAAAAGAGAAACACTGTGGAGTGAGGATTGTAGGTTGGGTATCTCTGGATGCCTGAACACAGGGCTTCTATCTTATCCATGCTTGCAAAGGATCTTGAAAAGTTTAAATGTCTTTAGCATCCTGAATTCCAGCAGCTGATGGTGAAGATGAGCTTTCCTCCTGTTGGATATGCCACAGTAGGAATTATAATAGCATGTAGCAGGTGAGGAAAGCAGTATCTGTTGGACATACCACCTTTTGTTCCTGTTCTCCAGCTGATTTAAGCAACCAGTATTTTGATCTGTAGGCCCTAGACTGAGAACCACTGTTAGAATAAAAGGAGATAATTAAATTGCCAAGTTTGACACAATTTGTCCAAAATAAGTGAAACAGTGCCAGGTTTCCAGCAATATGAGCTCAGTCAAGGCTGTTTATGTGGCCCTGGCAACAAGATTAAACTCCTAATGAAGACGTAGTTTTCCAGCTTGCTGACAAGTGCAGACTCACATGAAGAAAGGAGAAAGATAATGAGATTTTATTGCTCTCCAAAAACTTTCCCAGAAACCCTGTCTGTAGGTAAACTGACAAGTTCTCACTTGAAACTCCTATAAAAGGCATTTAGTTCCTAGTCAAATGGCAGAAATCCCACAGTAACCAAAGGGAACTGGGAGGAGGAGGAGAGGGTTGCTCAAAGCAGTGCTCTCAGCACTTGCAGTAAGTGATGGAGATGTTACTGTCTCACTCCTCCTCATCTCATTGGCCTCCTCCACTGCCTTGCAGTGCCTGCTCTCCACTACCTTGAAGGACTACAAAGACTTCTTCCTAATGAGAATCCTTATTACACAAGAAGATTTAAGTAAATGCAACAGGCTACTTCAAACAGGAGCTCTTCCAGCGACTCTGGAAGGAAAAAGAGCTTGCCTTCCATATCTCTTCAGTTAGGAAAGATAATTCTGCTGCTTTTTAGTGCTGCTTCTTTCTTGCTGCTTGGTCAGCTCTGGATCTGAGGTAGAGATCCATCTGATTCACAGACCTGGCAGTTTCTAACCCGTTTGGTTTATCCCTGTGGGCTGCTGAAGTTTGGGAAACATGCGTATCAAATTGAAATGAGTATTTGCTTCATGGCATCATCCTGTCTGTGCTTTTTGGCAAACTAGCATCTGTACAGACCCCGTGCCACTTCTGAAGGGCTGCCTCACAGGAAGGCAGGCAGTCTGTGACTCTTTTTAAGAAAGAGTCAGTTTTAAGATGCAGGCAAAGCTTTCTGAACAGACTAGTACAGCAGGAGGCATCTAAAAGTGAAGTAGTGATTTTGAGGCTGTGAGAATTACTGCTCATTGGCTTTCTTGTTTTGTTGTTTTTTTTTTAGGCACTACAAGTACTCCAAATGAGCTGTGGTATAATATCATTGAACTGCCATATCATGGTGAAATGATCAGCATGTTGATTGCTCTGCCCACAGAAAGCACAACACCACTCTCTGCCATCATTCCCCACATCAGCACAAAGACAATAGGGAGCTGGATGACAACCATGGTAGCAAAAAGAGTGCAGGTTATTTTACCAAAGTAAGTGCTAATATAATCCATTTTTCCCTCAGGGTCTGTTTTGGGAGTCATGTATCTCCCTCCTCACCCATGAGAGAGTGCTTAAGGCAACTTTCCTGTATAATATTTAACACCTTCTGTTGCTTGTTCCAACTAGATTTACAGCAGAAGCAGAAACAGACTTAAAGGACCCACTGAAGGCACTTGGAATTACAGATATGTTTGACCAGTCAAAGGCAAATTTTGCAAAAATAACAAGTAAGTAGTTATTTTTTTAAATCTGTGATGGTCCTTCTTCATCGTTTTTGGCACTAAATAAGGTGCTTTTTTAGGAATGAAGTTGTCTGCTGTCTCAGGTAAGTGTTAACCATGACTTTGGAGCAAAGTTCTGGTTTTGTGGGCAGCCAAGCAGGGCCACTTGCTTCTGCTGAGCACTGCAGTGGCTTTTTAACTCTTGCCTTGCAGTAAGTCATGTTGGTCAGCCTCCTACAATTTGGTATTACAAACTAAGGGTTTCAAACATTGTCTAAAATCTATAGCAGGACTTCTGACAATCCTGTACCTTATGGCAAATAGTGCAACAGCAGTATTTAACTTTTCCCTGAAGGGTGTGTTTCATGACTCAAGTTTCTTGAGCTGTAGGAAAGCTGAAGAACTAAATTCATAGTTGAAGGAAGTGGACCCAACCAGAGCTGTAACTATTAGTATGTGAAAGTGGGGTGTAGGCACTCTTGGACCTATGGCTCTAAAATGCCATTTTGTTTGTTCTTGCTTCTGTTAAAGTGCTGATGAGGTTCTACAGGGAGATCTGGTGCTGCCTTGATTTGAAAACAAGTTTCTGTGTTTCAGTTAAAGCAAGGTGTCTTGCTAAGTGCTTTCCCCCTCTGATGTTGTGTTACACAGGAGTGTAGCTTCAATTCAGATAGCCCAGTTTTTTCAGCCATTTGTTTATTTAAAACTAAAATTGCAACTGAACGCTTCCAGCATAACATCAATTAAGAAAACCTGGTTAATTAGGAGGAGGGAGAAGTAAGGTTATTTCTTGTAACTACAA
Organism: Calypte anna; assembly: GCF_003957555.1. Lineage (NCBI taxonomy): Eukaryota > Metazoa > Chordata > Aves > Apodiformes > Trochilidae > Calypte > Calypte anna. The sequence continues at coordinate 1,420,469 of NC_044255.1, forward strand.
ACTTTATTCCCTATTTCTTGTAATCCCAAATTTAGTGACTGTATTCTAGGATATTGCCAGTAGTGTTCTTCACCACAACTTTAGGATTAAAGCAGCTATTATTATTATTATTCTTAGCCATAAAAGTGTAGCTGTTAGTTATAAGGTACTCACTGGTTTGGTGGTGGTGCTGTGGGTAGGGTTCCATGTGAGGGTTAAGGCCAGTAATTGCCAGAGTACTGAAGTGGTGTTCTCCTTGGGTTTTCCAGGAACAGAAGGCCTTCATGTATCTCGTGTTCTGCAAAAAACAAAAATTGAAGTTAGTGAAGATGGAACCAAAGCTTCTGCAGCAACAAGTAAGCAACTCTACTGCTAACTGTCAGACTCAGGAAAACTAGATTAGAAGGCTGTACCACTAAGCAAAGATGGGCCACGGTGAGACCATTGCAGGAATCTGATCTGGCTTCATAAAAATCCATCAACTCATCTAATCTGTAGTTTCCCAAGAAAATCCCAACTTGATCAGACCATTGGTGTACTCTAATTAAAATTTACAGGCTTCTAAGCAAGTCTCTTCTAATAGCTAACACTTTGGCCACTAAAGCAATGTTCCTGGCTAACCAGGTGGCAAAGAGGACAGAGCTGCCTCATTCTTTGTGTGACAGCCAAAGATGTGCTTCCAGCTTTCTGTGTCTCTTGTGCCTTTTTAATATAGAATCATAGAATCACAGAATTGGCTGGGTTGGAAGGGACCTCAGAGATCATCAAGTCCAACCCTTGCTCCACTCCCCCTGTGGTTCCCAGCCCATGGCACTCAGTGCCACATCCAGGCTCTTTGGAAAGATCTCCAGACACGGAGAATCCACTCCTTCCCTGGGCAGCCCATTCCAATGCCTGATCACCCTCTCCAGAAAGAAATTCTTTCTCATCTCCAACCTAAACCTCCCCTGGCACAACTTGAGACCCTGCCCTCTTGTCTTGCTGAGAGTTGCCTGGGAAAAGAGCCCAACCCCCCCCTGGCTCCAACCTCCTTTCAGGGAGTTGTAGAGAGTGATGAGGTCTCCCCTGAGCCTCCTCTTCTCCAGCCTCAACACCCCCAGCTCCCTCAGCCTCTCCTCATAGGATCTGTGCTCGAGTCCCTTCACCAGCCTGGTTGCCCTCCTTTGGACCTGCTCCAGGACCTCGATATCCTTCCTGAACTGAGGGGCCCAGAACTGGTTCCTGTAAGAATAACGTGTGACCTTAAATGTCCAAGTTGGTAGGTCTTAGGCATTTGTCTCTCCCAGTGAAAGCTGCTAGTATGCCCTAGGAAACTTTGATAGGGGATATAATGTGTTGCTGTATTTGCTTTGTCTAACTTTAAACCTTCTCTGTCTTGCAAGCTGCAATTTTAATAGCCAGATCATCCCCTCCTTGGTTCATAGTAGACAGGCCATTTGTATTTTTCATCCGGCATAATCCTACAGGTAAGCAGCATTTATATGTTTTTTTTTTTTGCTTATAAGCTGAATATCAGCTATGCAAGAGAGGTGAAATTAGTATGGAGCTACTGAATAACTATTGCTGTAAAAAAAAGCCTGCAAGTGTATTTTAATGTCTTAACATTAGATTCCTTTGTTTGGAATACAACTTGGAATGGGAAAAAAATGCAAGTATTGGCTGCCAAGTTAACAGGAACAAGCATGGCAGGTTGATGAGTACAAAAGAACAGTCTTTAATACTCATAGGTCCCCTGGGTGCAGAGAAAATAACTCTGTTACTGATAGTGAACTGGTGGATAGGAACCAGCTTTCTGATGGGAGGTAAACCACTGCTTGGTCAATAGCTAGAAAAGGGGATTTGAAGGTGTCTGGGGCTCTCTGGCCTGTTATGAACAGAAGTGAGTATTGAAACATAGCAATCATTGTTGCTTTGCAGTATGGTTTGACTCCTAGCACTGAGCTGCCCCAGTTATTTTGAATAACTCATCTGCTGCTTCCAGTGACGTGTGGCTGATGGATCTGGTAGTGAGCAGGGGAGCAGATGCAGCTGCCAGCACTGGGGGAAGTGGAGGCTTCTGGCAGCAGTCCCTGTCCTGAGGCTCCACAGAGCATCAACAGAACTGTGTGTCTCTAGAAATGAGCTGGCCACCTATCCAAACATATGCTTCCCTGGGAATTCCAAACTTGAGGGTGGATGGACAGGACTGTGATGAGGTGGCCTTGGTGCTTTCATGGAAAAGTTTTAACTCTGCTCACAGACTATGGTAATCCTTGTTTTTGCTTCATCCCTTAGGTACAATCTTGTTTATGGGACAAATAAACAAACCTTGAATGTGGAAAAGACTTTCTTCAAGAAGTAAAGACGTGACACACCCCTGTTCTGTTAAATATTTTGTATGCTACTCTTTGACTTCACTCCAGCTAGTTTTAACCACTGAGGAGGTTTCTGAAACAGGAGTCAATGTAGTTCTGGCTTTGTGGGGAAAAACAGAAAATGGAAAGCTACAGTATCTCTTCAAAATGTTTAAAAGATTCTTAAACTACTGAATGGTTACCTATGCTAACAAACTCTTGAGCTTTTTCTGTATCTACTAAGAATTTTATGTATGGCTTTTGTGAGAGGATTTTAACCAAGAATGATAAATGTTTCTATTAATGTTGGTTTCTTCTTGTGTGTGGAAAAGGTCTAATTTTGTAGATACTGCCTATCAAGATTACTTTTGGTTCTTGAATATCTTGGTATCTGGATATTCTTGGTAGAAATAGATTAAAAGTTCTAGCAAGTTTTATTTTATATAGTGCATGTATCACTGAGTTTTTAAAACTAATGTGGTGTTAGATATACATCACATTGTCCTGTCTTACTGTAATGTAAACTTGTCATTGCTAGTATACACTTTCTATTGGATTTAAATTTTATATTTGTTTTTGTACAAAGGAAATAAAACTGCATTATGAACAGTCAGTGTTGTGGATCACTGAGGGGTATTTGGTCCAGAGTGCTGTGAAGTACTTGTTTCAGACTTCTCTTCTGAGGGAGGTAAAAGAAAAAGAGGTGTTTTGTTGGGTGTGTTTGGTTGGGTTGTTTTAGTGTCTGCTGCTGATTACCCTTTCTGCTGAAGCCGTTCTGCTGTGGATGAAATATCTGTAGGTTGCAGATCTGAAGAGCAAAATCGTGGTATTTGCTGTGTGTCATTACTGTGAAAGCTGTCACATGAGGACATCTCCATATGCCTTTGGAGCCTTTCCTCCTGTTCTGTATGGTTATGTGCACGTCTTGCAGAACTCTCCAAAGTGCCAAACTCCTCAAAAGATAAGCAGTAAATCTCTTTGACTTGTCAAAGGTGGTTCTTTGTTTGCAGTCCTGCTGTACTGCTCCTGTGGCAATCTTGGGGTTTGGCTGGGGAAGGTAAATCTTGGACAGTGACTTTATCTCTTAAGGGCATACTCCCAGTGGGAGGAGACAGGCAGCTGGTGGCTGTGGGGAGAAATTCCTGAAGTGTTTGACACTCAGTCCTGGTGTGTAAATAGATGGCTGTTGCTTGTATCCAAGCTGGAGGATGACTTAAAATCGAGCCTCTTTGTCAGGTAGGAATATGAGACGAAGGGAAAATGCTTCCAGCAGGTAACACTTGGATGTGTCATGGATGGCCAGCAGCGGGTGACCCAGTACAAACCCCAAGGTGAGATCTCGGAATATGGTGCCATAGATAATGCACAGGTACTAACTTAATAAGGGGGAGAGGGACAACAAGAAAGCTCTTTAGGAAGAATGGCTCTAACTGCTGGCCTCTTCCTGCTTGAGGTCTCAGGGGAGACCTCATTGCTGTCTACAACTCCCTGAAAGGAGGCTGTAGCGAGGTGGGAACTGGACTCTTTTCACAGACGACCTTCAACAAGACAAGAGGACACAGTCTTAAGTTGTGCCAGGGGAGGTTTAGGTTAGATATTAGAAAGAATTTCTTCACGGAGAGGGTGATCAGGCTATGGGATGGACTGCCCGGTGAGGTGGTAGATTCTCCGTCCCTGGAGACATTTAAAAACAGACTGGATGTGGCACTCAGTGCCATGGTCTAGCAACTGCTCCGGTGGGTCAAGGGTTGGACTAGATGATCTCTGAGGTCCCTTCCAACCCGGCTGATTCTATGATTCTATGATTCTATGAGTTGAATAATGTAACTACAAGAAGGATAAATCTGGCTCTAGCTGTCTATGGCTGCCTACCACCAAATCCTCAAACTGGGAAGAGGATGGAAATCATCTATCTAGGACCTGAGCTGGATGTGTGTGAGAAGTGGGAAGGCACCTTGTGGCTCTGGAGCAGTGTGGGATGGCATTTCAGAGTAATGCTATTGCTGTTTTAAAATAGAATGACACCATGAAAATTAATTTTCAGATTGCTTTTATTTAATGTTTGTGGGGGTTGCGACTCAAACTGAACTGCCATAGGCCTGGCACACAGCTGCAGGGTGTTCTCTGGACAGCAAACAGGTTTGGGATTGGATTTAAGCAAGAAAAAAAAAATGTGGTGACATAAATTTTGCCATAGCACAGTTTCTCTGTAAACAAGTGTTGGCCCCTTCTGGTAGTCCTGAAATAATCTGCAAAATAAGATGCTTGCTTAGTGCACTGAATAAAGAGAAAATAAAGAGTTATTTTATTTTTTCCCCTCAAATCAGGCCAAAACTGGCAAATGGGAGGGGAGTATTTAAGCCTCATGGAGCCAGGACTCCCTGCCCAAGCTGAGCTCTGGGCAAACATGGGGAATGTTGCCTGTAGTGGCTTCTTGGGGAGCTTTGGGGTTCTGCAGAGTGAAATATGTCACTGCTCAAAAAAAAAGGGGTTTTCAGCTCTGATATTCCTAAGCAGTTGTTTTGTGGTTTGGGTTTTTGTTTTTTTTTTTTCAGTGCTTAACCAAAAGCAGATTTGAACTAAGATGGTGTTTGCCTATGAACTGGGTAAAGGAAATCATGATGAAGGGAAGTGAAAGGAGAGCCTGGGAAGGAGAGAGTTAGGTTAGCAGCTAAAAACTTCCTTTTTAGCAGTGCTGTACAAACGGTGTCTGTGCTCGTCAGTCCTGGGAGTTGATTTATATCAGATTTCCAGTCCTGTTCAGCTGATGTCTTAGTGTCAGGCCTGTGCTCACTGTACTTTTATTAACCCTTACTGTAGCAGTCTGCTAGCTGCTCTTAAAAGTCACTGGGGAAACTGCCTGCAATCTGTAGAGGCTGTCAATGTAAAATTATTTTTTTTTTTTCTTTGTCTCCAGGAATATCAAGCCTAAGGTGAGTGCTTGTGCTGCTTGGTTCTGCTCCAATATATTTCTCCTTTGCTCCCAACTGTTTTGCACTTCAACTTTGTTTGCAGGCCATGGAAAAGCTGAGCTGCTGAGCTCTGCTTGAGGGAAGGAGGGCTGGGGAGGAACAGAGGCAGACTGAATGTGTAAAGCTCATCCCTTAATGATGGATCCATAACTTCAAGCAGAAGCTCCATAACTCCATGCAGAATGGAAACTCAGATGACCTCACTCTCTATCTGCTCTTCCTGGCTGCATTCCCTAGGTATGCCTCAGTTTCTCCATCTTTAAAAGTGGAGGTAACATCTTCTGTAAACTTCTGAAGGGGAAAAGCCTGGCCAGACAGTTCTTCAGTAATGGGGCATTAAAGTTCTGGGCAGAATGATCATAGAAAATACTTGTGGTTACAATTGCTTTAGCCTAGAGACTAATAAGGGAGGAAGAGTTTGGTAAAAACTTGTGATAATTTCCTGAGCTGGAGTTGTAGTGGGGAAAGTGGTTATTCAAGGAATTAGCAAGAAAAAAAAAAAGCTGAACTGTCTCAACCTTGTTTTCATAACTTCAGAAAGCTCTAAACAGGTTTTCTTTTACAGCCTCCACATTTCATAAACACTTCATAGTTTTCAAATCATGGTTGCTGGACAGAGTTGTGAGGGAAGGTGTGGAGGGAGGGGCCTGATCCTCAGCCTGTAGAAAAGGATAACTGCTGTTCATCCCTTGGCATCACAGTGAGTTCCCTGCAAGCAGCTCTCTTCTGAAGACAGTCTCTGCTTTATAAACATGGCTGTGTTGCCTCCTAGCTGCACAGGGAGTTAATGAAGATGAAAAGTCAGAAATTAAAATACCTCTTTGCAAGCAGTATTCTAAAAAGTCCCCTGTGTGTGCTTCAGAGAAAGCCCTTCAGCTTAGTCCCACCAGTTTAAACTGCACGTCTTTAGTGGTAATGCTGCTACTACCTGCAGAGGTTGACACCTGGCTAACACTGCTGATTTCCATTACTGCTCTGATGCCAGGAGGTCGTGATCACCTTGTGTGTTGGATGTGACCCCCAGGAAGAGACAAGCCCCTCCCAGAGGCAATAGGGAACCTGATGGTAGAAGCAGGAGAGGGGGGTGCCACCTGCCCTCCTCCTGGGGTGCTGGGTGCTGCAGCCCATGGCAGCAGAGCTTCCAACTCTGGGTTTGCCAGGCTTGCTGCTCCAGCCAGCTGGGCACCATTCACTTGCCAGATGACAGTTTTCTCAGAGCTCTTGACTAAGGATGTTTTTTGTGTGCTGCAGGAGTCGTGTTGGGTGGATCCTGTGAGCTCATAGCAGCACAGCCCTCTCCGTGCTCCGGTGCCTTCTGTGTCCTTCAGATCATACTGAAGTTCCATGGGGTGCCATTTTTCCTGTCAAGGCCAGGGTGGGGATAACTTGTAGACTAGTAGATTGTCCCCTGTCTGGGATGTACGTAACATTAACGTGCTGGTATTTCCATTCCAAAATACCTCCAATAAACAATTAGCCCTCAGCTAATCATTACCTCCCTGAGCCTTCCCTGGCTGTTAAGCCCATGGCACCTTCCTTGAATGTTGGAGCTGGACTCCTAATGCACATTTTTCCCTGTAATTAAGTGTAAGTAGCTCCTGGAAGGCATTTGTGCAATAGGGGGAGTGAATCAGGTGCTTTTCCTTTGGGGCACCAGGCACCTGGAACCTGTGGGCACCTCTTATAATTACATGGGCTCTGGGCCACCCTGCCCTAGACCAAAGGGCTGGGTGCATCTCCTTGCTTCATTGGCAGCATTTGTGTCTCTTTCAGAATAATTTGTGCTGGCTGGGTCAGGAACCAAGAGCTGGTGCTGGGGAGTGAGGAAGGTGGTGCTGTGTTATCTTTATCTGACCAACGGGAGCGTTTTCACCTTTCTGAAAGGGCTGAGGTGAGAGCACAGCTGCTCTCAGCCTGTTCGAGGCCTTGGTGGCATGTACGTGGCTGTGACCCGTGTCACCTCTGGTCATTCTTGCAGAATGTCCCATGCCCTGGGCTGGCTGCCATCCCACGCAGGGTCACTGTGTGTCCCTTTGAGACACTTTGGTGACACTCCCAAGGCTCCTCTCTGGGCTTGGAATAAATACAAGACAAAAATCCGCTGCAAAACTGAGGGAAGAGGATAGGATTTGAGTAGTTTCGCTCTGTTCTGGTGGATTTTGGTTGGGTTTTGTCACGGTTGGGGTTTTTTTTGGTCGCTGTTGGGTTTTTTTTCATTATTTATTTCCATTGTTTTGTTTGTTTCTGTGACATGTCTTCTGTTGGGACCTCTTAAGGATATCCTCGAAGAGACAGGATCAAGCAGAGAGACCAAAGGGGGGGTGGGTGGGTTCCCTTTGGCTCTGGCATCCCCACGCTGCGGGGTCTCAGCGGAGCTTCCCCCGCCCGTACCCCCGTGGGGCCGCAGCCCCGGCCGGGCCCGCAGTGCCCTCTGGTGGCCGAGTCTGGAATCGCTCCCGCACCACCTCTTCCCGCACCGTTTCCTGATGGCTTCGCCCGTGGTCCGCAGCCCCGGTACCGGCCGAACCCTCTTGGTGATGCTGCCTGCAGCAGGGGAGGTGTTGCTCCGAGATATCCCCTGCTCTTCCCAGGACAGGAGGTTGCTTTCCCCATTATTTTAGGAGAGCCTCTTCCTCCTCTCCGTGAGCCCAAACCACCCTGAAAAGTGGTGGAATTGCCACCCCCGGAGGTGTTCCAAAGCCATGGGGACGTGGTTTAGTGGTTGGCTTAGCAGTGGGTCGATGGTTGGACTCGATGATATTAAATGCGTTTTTCTGAGCAAGAGGATTCTATGATCCCAGCTGGAGCAAGGAGCTGTGAGCAGGGTACCCTTGGCAGGATCCCTCTGGAGCAGCCCTTGCCTGCTCACTCTGCCTGTTTCCACACTCTGTGTTGCCCTTCCCAGGTGCTTGTGGCCCCTGCCACCCTTGTTGGTCCCTGGCAGAACTGCAGTGGGACAGGACACGTGAGGCAGAGGAGCAGCTTATTTTGGGGGGTGTTACTTTACCTTCCTATCTCATTCTCATGGATCACCTGATGGCTGAATCCATGCAATAATTATGCCTGGTTTAACTAGCAAAGCTGCAAAGCAGTAACCTGGCACTTGGCCTGTTAAAATGGGCTGGAAAGTAAATTCTTCTCCTCTTCCCCACAACAGAGGTCCATATGGAGGGTATGCTGGCAATGGATTGCCTGGACAAGGTGTGCTCCAGCTAAGGGCAAAGATGATGAAATGGGTTGTGCCACATCCCTCTGGAGAGCCAGAAGCATGAGGAGTAGCAAGGGCCAGCACAGGTAAGGAGCAACACAGATGTGGTGTGCTCAGGGAGTTACTTTTAGTGACAAAAGGACAGCTCTTGCTGGATTTCTAATGTGAGAGAAGAGTGGATGTCACCCAGCCTAAGAAACAGGTCTGCACAGCACGGACACACAAATGGGGGTTTTGCTGCTTCTGTGCAAGGTGCCACACTCGTTGTTGCATTATTTACCTGGAAAAATACACATTAAAATTAGACTTACCATTATGGAATTCTCTGGCATACCATTATGGCTTCCTGTGGAGCACAGGAAGATGGAGAGAAATAAGTGCTGCATCTTCTGACTGCATGGGAGCCAACAGGAGGCAAGCTGGAGAAGGAGGGTTTAGTGAGGAGGAACCAGTAGGATGCAATTCTGGAGGTAGAGAACAAGACATTCTTATGTCCCTGTTCCTGCAAAGGAGCTCAGAAGGATGGTAGAAGGATTTACAGCTCTGAGCAAAAGGGCATTTCCATCACAACTCCAAGTCGAGGTCATCAGGATTATGAGTACCAGATGATGAGGCCAGAAGGAATGTCTTATGTTATAGGAAAGGGAGGTCAGAAAAAAGGAAGATTAACTCCATAACCATCATAGTCCATAGTCATCAGATAAAGCCTTTGGATAATGCTCAAACATGTTTCTCCATGGATGTGCCACCCTGTAGCTGTACAGTCATACAGAGTCCCTGCTGTGAAGTCTCCATGTTCCCTTTGTGTGAAGAGCCAGGATCTCATTTCTGGCAATTGGTAAGAGCTAAGCAGGTGACGTTTAAGAAGCAGAGCCATGGGTATGTAGGAGTCTGAGCAAGAAAACAGTGTTGGGCAAAAAGGTGCTTCATGGTGGCTGCTTGGATACTGAGAGAATTATTGGTTCTGATTATAGGCACCTTCAGTGGGATAAGCACCCTATTGATGGTTGGAAGCATGGAGTAACCTTGCACAGCAAACACGGTCAAGGCCTTAAATGTTGTTTGAAGTACTTTAAGTCCTGCTGGGCCATGTATTCATTAGCCTGATGTGGGCATTACCTGTTGTTTGTTAGCTTAGGCCTGGAGTGACACTCTTGCCCCCAGTCAGACTGCCACAGCCCAGATTCCCACAGCATGATAGTACCCACAGCAGAGTACCCAGCAAACTACCAAGCTTACCCATGGAGCTTCTGGTAAAGGTGGTCCTGGTGTGAAGAACTGGTCACAGCTGTTCATGTACAAGTGTGTTTGCACACAGAGAGCATCCCCAAGTGCAGTGAGCTGAGCAGCTGCTGAATCTCAGCCTTGGTGCAGGTATTGAGTAGTTAAACCACTGGGAGAAACCTCAGGTACAGCAAGCATCAAGTCTCTAGGTGTGGAGACTGGAAGAGTTGGATGTTTAACACCCTAAGATTCAGAGGGCATTCAGGCATCTGCATCCCCATGCTGGGCTGGGCTTTTGGGGTAGCTCTGCACAGGGGGTTTCCTTTTGGAAAGATCTGCTTCCTCCATGCATCCTCCTTTGGCTTCTCCCTCTGATGCCTGGCTGAAGGCTTGCACAACCCCGGCAGAAGTGATGTACCCAGTCTCTGGAACAAGGGACTATTATCTTGCCACTTCATCTTCTAGTTGAGCCTCTTTGAGAACCAGGGGAGGCACCAAGTAGTGCAGGGCTGGACTGACTTGCTGATCGTGATTTTCCTCAACGAAAGGTTGAGGAAACCTAAGAAAAGCAGAGAAAAAAGAGCAGGCTGTGAGTCTAGGAACTGGATCGAGAGAGGAACACTGGAGAAAAAGCACAGGGGAGAGCTGAAGGAGAGAGTGGGGGGCAGTGAGCAGGATTCGGAAGGGGGTGAGAAAGAAAGGCAAAGGTGGACTCTGGAAATACAGAGGGAAGATTAGGAAGCAAGGAAAATCTGAAGAGAAAGCAGAGAGCAGTTAACCACAAGTATTTTTAAAACTTGAAGCTGAACCCGTTGTCACCGAGTCCGTTTCCTTAGCTGTCTGGCAAAGAGCTGGAAAGTCCAGCGAGGAGGATAAAATCCCTCTCATGGGGCAGGACAGGGGAAAGAAAATTTCCGCCGGCAGGAACTCTGGTGATAAACCGAGTGCGTGGACAATATTCCCCAGACACGGGACGCTAAGGCATCAACAGCACAACCCAGCTGCTTCAGAACTTGGAGGAGAAAGCGTTTTTTAGCTGCTTCTAGTTTAAAAGACAAAGAAAGGAGGGAATGTGTGTCCTGTGACCGCACGTCCTTGCTCAGCCCCTTTCCATCCCTCCGTTAATGGCTTGCGGGGGGGGAAGGAACATCCTTTCCCTGACACCTCAGGGCGGCCCCTGCGCTGTACGGAGCCGCTCCCGCGGAAGCAGGCGCTGGATCGCGGTGTGGCGGGGGTGACACCTCCCGCTGTCCCTCTCTTCCACGGGATACGGCCGGGATGCTCCTCTATTCTAGAGAATACGCCTGCCCGCCCCACGCCGGAGCCGCTTGCTGCGCCGCTACTCGGAGCAGTTCGGCGGGGCGGGGCTGGGCCGGGCCGGGCTGGGCGGCGCCGCTACTCGCATCCTTACGGCGGCCGCCGCGCTCTTCCCGCGCCGTCAGCTGATGGGCGCCGGGCCGGTGGCGCGGCAACATGGCGGCCGAGATCCACTCGCGTCCGCAGAGCAGCCGCCCCGTCCTCCTCAGCAAGGTCGAGGGGCACCAGGACGCGGTCAGCGCCGCGCTCCTCATCCCCAAGGAGGACGGCGTCATCACGGCCAGCGAGGACAGGTGAGCGGAAGCCCGCGGCCCGGCCCGCCCGAACGCCTCACCGGGCGGCCAGGCCCCTGAGGGGCCCCCGCTTCCCGCCGGGGGTTCGGCGAAAGGTCGGAGCGGGCCCTGGGATGGCGGGAGCGGGGCGGACAGGGCAGGCCCGGGCGGCCCCTCGGGTTCCGCTCGGTGCGGCGTGGGGCTGAGCCCCCGGGCCCCGAGGTTGGATCCGGGCGGCGCGGTCTCTTGGGGAGGTGGCGGCCGGCGGAGCGGATCGCAGCCCCGAGGCGGGAGGGGACAGCGGGTGCCGCGCTGTGACTGCCCCAGGAGGCGCGGAGCCCCTGGCTCCCTAACTGGAGCTCTGAGGAAATGCCCTTGGAGGGAGGAAAATAACAGGAGGCGGCTTCCCGGCGGAGGCAGCGGGGCCGCAGCGGTTCCTCCCGTGCGTGTTCCCAACCCCTCCGTGGAGTGTGTTTTCCCCTGCCTGCAAGGGAATCACCTGTGGGTTCCCTTCCCCCGCTGTCAGAGTTGGGTCTTCGGTGGGGTCACCATCCCTGGAGGGGTTTCAGAGATGTGTGGCCGTGGAGCCGAGGAATGTGGTTTAATGGTGGATGGGGCAGAGCTGGGCTGAGGGTTGGATTTGATAACTTGAAAGGTTTTTCAACCTAAATGGTGATGATTCCCAAGCTGCTTCTGTCAAAGCAAACTCGATCTGATGGCTTTAGTCTTAGTGTCCCAAACCTGGTTCATCCTGGCTGAAAGACTTCAGGGAGTGAGTTGGTGGGTCTGAAGGGAGGGGTGATGATGGAGCACAGACCCTGTGAGGAGAGGTGAGGGAGCTGGGGGTGTTCAGCCTAAAGAGGAGGCTCAGGGGAGACCTCATCACTCTCTACAACTCCCTGAAAGGAGGTTGGAGCCAGGGGGGGGTTGGGCTCTTTTCCCAGGCAACTCTCAGCAAGACAAGAGGGCAGGGTCTCAAGTTGTGCCAGGGGAGGTTTAGGTTGGAGATGAGAAAGAATTTCTTTCTGGAGAGGGTGATCAGGCATTGGAATGGGCTGCCCAGGGAAGGAGTGGATTCTCCGTGTCTGGAGATCTTTCCAAAGAGCCTGGATGTGGCACTGAGTGCCATGGGCTGGGAACCACGGGGGGAGTGGATCAAGGGTTGGACTTGATGATCTCTGAGGTCCCTTCCAACCCAGCCACTTCTTTGATTCTATGATGAGCTACTGAGGATGCTGTTTTCTGGTTCAAAGGGAAAATGTCTAATCCAGATCCTCAGCACTGGGTCACACAGCATGTGAGCCATCTGTCTGAAAAGCTGGTAATGTCTTTGAGCAGTTATTCAGATGAAACAGGACTGGAAATGAGGAAGCAAGTAGCACAGAGGGGGTTGAGCCTAGGAGAGAGGTGAGGTGTCTACAGTGTGGTGGTGAGAGCTGGAATTTCCCCCAGCTATGTGGAAAGTGACTTTTAAATGTTAAGAGGGGTAGGGGATGCTTCTTAAGAAGTGCTATCCACAAACTATGGTGTAGCACTTAGTTGCAGTATCAAAGTCCATTCTTTGAGATGTAGCTTGGCAGAGGGTTTTTTTTTTTTTCCTGTTCTAATATAAAACTTCTAAAACTGAATTTGCATTTATGGTTGTATGAATTTTCATTTGAAAATCATGATCTTATGAGAATCAGAAGGGTATGACTGCTGAAAATCAACAGAGCTCTGATGTTACCTGAACTGGTAAATTGGGTATTCTGGCATTTATTTTTAGGTCAAAAAGAGTGAACAGGCTGGATAGCAACAGCATGATGTTAATGAAGTAAACCAGGATTTGGGGGGGAGTTGAACACATCAAGTGCAAAGGATGTAAACTTGTCCTGGTTTGAGTGAAGTTTACCAGATCCTGCTAGTTTTTCTTTAGATGTCATTAAACCAAGGATGTTTGTAACAGGATGGCATATTGCTCTGATGCAGATCAGGTAGAAACACTGTCAGATTTGTTGTGTTTCTCGGTGAACTGCCAACATAAATCTGATCCTACAAAAGCTGTGGCTACAGCTGCACTTGGTGCTGATTATCAGCACTTCTGAGAAACTGGAAAGCTCTTCTCTATCTTTGCTTCTCAGGGGGAGGTGGCAAGAATGTGTTTTTCCGTGGTGTGCTAAGAGTTGTTTTCGAGTGCCTGTTGAACTCTTTGGAGGTAGTTGAAGGAGTTGAATTTGGAAGAGGAAGACTTATTAAGTAGCTCTTTAAAGTGACTAATTCCATCTCCCCCTGCCCTTTTTGCTTTTTTTTTTTTTTCTCCTTTGCTTTTTTTTTTTTCCTCCCTGAAGATCAGCACACTTAATACTGAGGTGAGAGATCAGTTATTGGGACTGGAGTAAAAACTTACCACTGAATTATAAAAATCTGACCTACAAAAGCTTTGAGTTTGGGGTAACAGAAGGCAAAGATCTCCTCATGTTGTTTAAAGGCTATTTGAAAGTATTTTGCTGAAGCACTTGGGGTGGGACTCCTGTTCCTCACAGATGTATTTTTCAGCCTTTTTCAGTATTTTTTGGGTGCCTGCTGTCAAAGAAGGGCTCTTAAATGTGTTAATGTTAGCACTAAGGCTATGCCACCAGTGTGTGGCAGATACTTGGGTGGTCTTTGCCAAGCTTCCAGAATGCTGGAATTTTGGATGCTGGAAGGATTCAGCACAGCACTAGCAGGATCAGAGGATAAAAGGCATGTATACTTCTCTGACTGTACAGTTAAATATTGACTTATTAAATATTTTCATGCTTTTAGACTGCATGACATGAAACTGCAACGTGAGCACTGAAGGGTGGGCGACAGGGAAGCAAGAGTTTTGTGACTACACAGAAAAGGACCTGTCTTAGAGCCTGATTTTGAAACTTGGGGCTTCTTGGAGTTTAAAATGCAACTTCCTGTCTGTAATACTGCTTCTGTGAAACTGGCAGGGTTTAGGCCTTGTGTAAAAGCAGCAGGATTTATGTCTTGAGCCTCTGAAGCAGTACTGCTCCTTGGTGAACCGTGGCAATAATCGTACAGCAAGCAGTGATAGGTGTGTTTTCTAGGTTTGATTGAAGGATGGCCTTGGTTGGTTGGTCTCTTCCCTTCTTGTGGAAATGACCTTTTGTAGTAGGATGGGACTGAGCAGCTTCCTTTAAGTTCCACTCTTACATAAAATTCTTCTGAGCCGTGCAGGAAAAAGTTGGATTTTTTTTCAGCCAGCTTGGGCTGAATCTTAACACGTTTGTGTACAGTTTGCTCTAATCTGTTTCCTGAAGGAGAGAAGAGGAAATAGCAGTTTTTAAGAGTTGACATGCAAGTTAAACATGAACAGAATTTCATGGCAGCCTTTAAAGTTGGTCCAGTGCTGCAGGTTAGCAGTCTGCATGCTTAGGCTATGTCGGTGAGAGGCAGGGATGCAGCTGCATCTTTATCTGGGTGAGTTTTGATGTCTGATACAGACAGGAGAGGCCATTGCCAGTGCTGGGTGTAAATTTTTGGGAGAAGTTTTGGAAACTGAATGAGTGTAGCTTGTTTTCTATGGGTGTTTATTATATCTGTAAGATTTCAGGAACTGCTGCACTGTCTATCTCTAATCTGGAATGCCTCCTACACTGTGTCAAAGCCTGAGAGAGTATCAGGTATCCTTCACCTCCAGTTTAACATGTTATCAAACTTACTGCTCTCCTTGTTTGTTCACTAAATGGTGTGTAGGTGTTAATACTGCAGAACTGATTATGCTGCAAGAGAAGTACAGAGTTCAAGAAGTGAAAGAGCTGCTGTGTACACCAAAAGAGCAGGGCCAAAGTATTTTCAATTACACCTTAATACTCAGGTATTTCATAATAACGAGTCAGAGGAATGTGTTTACAAGTTAAGCAGTGAGGAAAACACTGGTGGTGCACAAACATTGTCCAGTCATTTTGTAGATTATTCTCCCATTAGAGAAATTGTAGTTCTTTCTATTTTAAATGGTATTTCCTATAATAAGAAGTGATGTGTCAGTATTTTTGGTGGGGTTTTTTTTGGTTTTGGTTTTTTTTTTTTGAGAGTACAGAAGGTGCCATAGTAGGTCTGTGAATACCAATAAAAAAATCTAGCAAGAATATCTGCAGGACTTAATTAGTTAACTTTCCCAGTCTGATTTTTCAGCAGGACACTTGCCATCTGTGAAGCTTTCTCAGAACTTCCCTAGAAAGGTTGATTAACTCGGTGTCCCTGCAGGCCCCCTGTCTGACCCTGGCTCCAAGACACTGCTTGGGACTGCTGCAATGTGTCCCTCAGCCTGAGCAGCCATCTCAGGTACCAGCTGGGACCTGGATCCTTCTCAAAGCTGCCTTGTGTTTTCCCAGAGCTGAGAGAGGCCAATGTGGGCTGCACAGACCTGTGATGGAATCAAATCTCTGGACTTTGCCTTATGATCCTTGGTCTCAGCCAACAAATACCTAGAGGCTGGATGAGTGCTGGGGATTCTGAGGGATGGTAAGCTTGTGTACAAGACCCTAAATGCAAGACGAGTGCATTAGATTTACTCCAGGCTAGCAGGATCTGTAGGGTCACCAGCAAGTCTGGATACTGGTGTTGTGTGACCATCAGCAGCTGCTCCTGCATTGAGGTACTGATTAAGTGGTGGTATTAGGGGGATGTGTATTGTTGTTTTTTGTTGTAGAGCTTAAATATTGGTCAAAATTAATGTTTTAGTGAGCAGAAATTCGATAAAAAGGATCAGGTGCACTCTGTGTCCTTGAGCTTGGCAGTGCTTTAATCCACTGTGATTAAACCAAACTCCTAATTCTGTTTTGGGAACACACTCAATGGTAATATAAACACTTGTAGTTTATTTTGACTACCAGAAAAATGCAGTCTTCTCTTCTGGTGAGGAAAGCAGTTGTTAGTGATAGATTTCAGATGGGAAAGCAATTGTTAGTGGTTTGAAGGTGTTACTAAGATGCAGTTCTTGGGACAGGGCAGAGTGTAGCTGCATAGTACTTAAAGCAGTGCTTGTGTTGCAACAAGTTTGGATTTGTCTGCTAATCTTCCATTGCTGCTTTCTCCCTGACATGTGCATTTGGCTTCTAGGGGGCAGCTTTTGTGGCAGGAGCACAAACACTGTTGGAATGCTGAAGGATTTTTTGTGCTCTCTAACCCCCATTTTTTTTCTCCAGCACTGTCGAGTGCTTACTGGGTGAAAGAAACAGCAACTCAGATAAAAATTGTTATGGTAAGGCCACACTTGAAGATCTGTTTCTTTACATTCTTTACATTAAAAACAAAGAAACAAAACCAATGAAAAAACCCCTTTGAATTACTGTTCTGTAACTGTGCATGCTTTCTAACTGAAAGCAACTTCTGGTTCACTACTCAACGTTAGAGAAGTCTGGAGGTCTCTTAATCTTGTTTTATTTCCTCCTGTCACTCTCTGCTGTCTGAGTCTACTGTAATTTAGAAATTATTTAGCCATTATAATCTCTGGGTATTCCTTTGTGTTCCAACATTCTTACATTCTTACTGAAACTGCTGTCACCCAAACCTGTGTCTTTCTTAGCCCTTCATAGGGATTCCTTAGAGGAAGATGAGTGGCAGCCAGCTCATCTTGGGTCCTAAACACAGATCTCATCATTAAATAAAGACCGAGTTTTGAATAGGAAAAGAGTGCTAAAGACTCTGGGGTTGATATGGTGGTTTTCATGACAGGACAATCTTATGGTAGAAGGGGACTGTGGAAGTGGCATTACTGGAGGACTCCTCTAGTCCTTTAAGCTGGGACTGGTATTTCACAGATGAATTTGGCCTCACAAAAGGAGGTGCACCACAACAACAGGCCTGTAAGAGAGAGAACAGAGGAGAAGTGGAATGTTGGCAGAGGTTATTTGCTGACTACAGTGAAAGAATCTCTTCACATTTTGCCCAGTCAGAGCTTTGTATAATTAAATATAAAGCTGTCTGACAACTTAGCTTTGCAAGCAGGAGGCTAGTAAAATCTAAATCTCACTTAAACCAAAATAAGAAGCTTTCAGAAGTTAACTTTGGTAATTCTTGCAGCTGGTTGCTTAGGTTTTCAGCTTTAGAGAGGGACTGTGTTGTCAGTGATCACACAAATTATACTTGACTGGAAAAGGTGAATACTGCCTAATGGATCAGAATGCTGAGAGGAAAATCAGCAAGATGTGATCTCGGTCACTACAATAACTCCTGGTCTTTGTATTACTGTAAATAATGGCATGATTTTTGTTAGAAGTGAAAGATTTCAATGAAGAGGAGTGGAAGGTACCATCTGAGATGATCAGAATACTTTCAGTATGATGGAGCTGCTTTAAAAAGTGGATTAAAAGGCTTATCAAAATGTGTAGGTGCTAACCCATGCTGCTGCTGGCGTTTGCATCATAACAGTGACCTGGAAGCATTTTTGTTTGGTTGTTTTGGTTTGGTTTTTACTCATGTTACAAAGAAATAGTAGCTTCTCTTCTGAAATGTTAACTTTCTGACCCTGAAGCAGAGTGTTGGTTATTGTAAAGAGCAAGTGATAGCTTTTAAGAAAGAGTCTTAATGCAAAATCCCTAATAGATTAAAGTAATGTGCATTGCCACTGAAGTGGTAAAAGTGACTGATTTCAATAGCTGGAAATTGCTGTTCTGAGGCAGTGTGTACTCAGCTGTATTGGTTTCAAGTCTTAGAAAAGGGAAGTACATGAAGAGTGGGCACTGTCCTCTTTATTTTTTAGTGGTCTTTTAAAGAAAATCTCTTCAATGGATTACAACATTAGAGTGCTACCTTTATATCTTCAACCTGAAGAGTTCTCGTCCTGATGCAAGATACCAGTCCCTCCTGAGCTCTTTTTGTTGGTGTCTTACTGGCAATCCTATTTTTTTTCTAAAGAATTCTAAATACCAGCCTTTTTATATCTAGAAATAGAACAACTCACCTCAGTGAAGTCTCTCGACAGTGTTACCAGGTACATTTATTTACAGATCATTTTTGTTCCCATTTAAGAATAAGGAAGTTGGATTTAGCAGTAATAAGAAGGAAAACAATGGTTTGGAGAGGAAATGTCAAGTAGTCCTAAAATAACTAACACTGTCTACATGTGTGCTTTTCCTGGTGCTGATTCCCTTCAAACGTGCCTGTTGTAGGTTGTTTTTAATTGAAACTAACTTTCCACTTCCTTGCTGCTTTTTTTTTATCTCTCTCCTCCCAGAATTTAACAATCACAAGTGACACAACGCTAAATGTTCTCAAGAATGTTTTTCCTTTCCTTCCAAGCCCTGGCTCTGGGAGGTTACAAACTAAAAACACTTTTATAAAGAGCTTTAGCATACTGTCTGATTTGTCATGTCAGTTTATTTCAAGACCCATTTGACTGGCTGATACCATCCTAACTTGTCTTCAAGCCAGAGGAGCAATGCTACTAAAGGTGCTTTTCCTTGGCAGGGAGTAGAGGTATGGCTCAGAGGGAATAATATAGAGCTAGATGTCCTCTGTGACTCCATATGTCACTATTTGTGGATGGAGATGTCAGTAATGTGCTGGTCTGGAGGTTGAGGTGCTTCTGTTACTAATATTCAGTATCTGGCTTGCTGGAGGATGAGTTGTGCAGAGAAGCTCAAAAAAATTCTCAAGTTCAACCTTCTATAAGGCAACGATTTGCAATTCTGTTTTATTTAGAGTATATCAAACGCTTCATTTGCTACAGAACAAGCTGTGATTTGTTCTGCTAAGGCTGGGAATTTCTTCTGACTTGAATTTAACTTAAATCAGCAAGAGCCAAGGAGAAAGAATTCAAAGGGATGTAAGATGTAGCAATTTCAGGGATGATCTGAAATTCCCATTTCCTGCTTCCTGAAACACAGGGTATAAACTGCTCTGAAGAATATTCCTCATAATCCAAAGGTGGCTATTCTTAGTACTGTTGTTATGTTAGAGTACTATTATTTCTGTTACTGTTTTATTCCTCTCTTATGCTCGGGTAGCACAAAAGCTAAGAGGACTGAAGCTCATATGCAGGTAATGAAGTGGTTGAGATACAAGGGATGCTGCACTTCAAACTTTCTTTCTCCCCTGGCTTCCCCTGACACAGAACAATCCGAGTGTGGCTGAAGAGAGACAGTGGACAGTACTGGCCCAGCATCTATCACACCATGTCATGTAAGTACAGTGCTGGAGATGGGAAGTGATGGCCAAGTGTGGCATGGGGTTTGTACCTGTGCTGTGTGTGGGAATAATTCCTTCCTGTTCCCCTGAGTGATGGATTCACTCGAGGAGCTTGAATTTGGGAACGTGCAGCAGCTCTGGCTTAGACTTGAGTTTGAAACTAGCTGAGCAGTGGGTGAGATCTAAAGCAGCATTCTGTCAGAAACAGATCCTTCACCAGGTAAATCACTGTGTGGATCTGCAGCTACAGATGTCTCACAAATGCTGGCAGCTAACTTGTCTGCTGGATAAGTGAGCTTTTCAAACCATTGGCTGAAAGTTTGGACATCAGAACATGCTCTGCTTTCCAAGGTGTGCATTTTTTTCCCCCTAGCATTTAGATCTTTAATAATAGCAGCTTCAGTGCTGAGTAGATCTAGAGTGTTAGTGTCCTTTTGTGTTTTTGATTTAGAAACATCACTTGTATTCTGGGTGCTTTGCTGTAGCTTCTTTAATGTAGACTCTTACCAAGAGACATTATATATGCAGATGGATTTCTATCAATCTACTTTATCTTGAGCAGCTTTTGTTGTGAGTGACATAATTGTTTTCCATAAAAGTCATGTGTTATCCTCCTAATACTTGTATTTTAATAATTGTGATGTGCTTGCTTTTATTGACAGCCCCATGTTCAGCCATGGCTTATCATCATGACAGCAGAAGAATCTTTGTAGGGCAGGATAATGGAGCTATCATGGTAAGTTGCTGTGATTTTCTTCAGAATGTAGATTAGAATTGCTCAGCTTGTCTGTGAACATCAGGTGTTGCTGGCAGCTGATAATTTGTTTTCTTTCCCTTCTTTTTGGAGTGCAGTTGCTACTAAATGGCTGAACTTCTTGGCAGTTCACCTGAGATGTGCATGGGAAAACTGCAAATAAACAAGGGTCCTTCTGGCTAGATGTGAGCCTGCTGGCCTCGAGAAGTCCTTGGGCCATTAGTGTAGCAGTGGACCCAAACAATTGCACTTCATCACAGAATTATTTTGAGGAGTACAAAGCAGTTGCAAGCTGGGCAGAGTGCTGTGACAGAGCGGTAACGGGGGTTGTGAACTGCAGCTGCAGGCCAGAAGTATGGATCTGCTTGGATCTTACCATGCATTGGTCTCTGGATTTTCTTGCTGCATGTGATGTTTTTATGATGTAAACATTTCAACACTAGCTCTAAAATCACAAAAGGCAGAGTTGGTTTGTTTTCTTTCTGGGAAGTCTCCCTTCTGTCTTTCTGTGCTCTTGAAATTGGTGTCCCTCTCCTGAAGAGCAGATAGATATGGCAGAACAGAAAGTGGGTCTGTGTTCTTCCTCTCTTTTCTTGGCAAAGGAGGGGAGTCTTGTGACTCTCAGATGTTTTCGTGGTTTTCTTTCTGTATGAAAATAAGGTCAAAATAATAACTGTCCTCTAAGGAGCCAAAGTACTGCATGAATGTCACTGTGATTCTGCTGATAACTGCTGTGAATAGCCTATGCAAAGCTATATAGAACAGTGATTCTAGTGATAACTACTTGAAATTGTAAGCTTTTAAAGTTTACTAAGCCTAATGGATCAAATAGAGAATATTCTCACTTAAAGCTGCCCATTATGAAGGCTCAGACACCTAAATCTGAAATACTACAGTACAGTTTTCTTTGTTCCTGCTGGGGACAAACGAGCTCTTCTCTCTTCCTGTAAGCTTCCCTCAGCAAACTTGGGTCTGAAATGATGCT
Organism: Calypte anna; assembly: GCF_003957555.1. NCBI lineage: Eukaryota > Metazoa > Chordata > Aves > Apodiformes > Trochilidae > Calypte > Calypte anna. The sequence goes on from NC_044255.1 coordinate 1,441,670, forward strand.
CCCTGTTGAAGTTCACTAATAACCTTGATTTACAGTTGGTGTGTCAGTGTGCTGTACTTCAGCCCAAGAAACTGCTAATTTGTAGTGAGATAACACTGCTGCTATCCAAATTTTGGCCAGTTTGGGAGGTTACTGCTCTTTTCTGGGGATCAGTGTTGCTTATATCAATGCACCACCTTTTCTGACACTTTCACTTTGCTTTTAGGAGTTTCATATTTCAGAGGACTTCAATAAGATGAACTTTGTGAAGACCTATCCAGGTAAACTGTTAACCAGTGTTTACACCAAAATTTGTGTGAAGAGGAAAAATCTGAAATGCTTGGGAAACTGGACACCATCACAGATTAATCAAGTTCAAATGTGCTTTAAAGCTGACTGGCCACCTCCTTGTCACTTAGTTGAGGATAATCCTCAGTCAGCTGAGTCTGAGTTGCAGTTATTATCATTAATTTCAGGACATCATTAGCCTGTGAGTTTTAAAGCCATAGAACTAGTGAGTTCAGGTTTTGCTCTTCAAGTGGAGTAGTTATACTGTATGAATGTTAGGGTAAGAGCTTTCTAAAGGTGCATTTTGGTATTTGCAGTTTCAGTATTTACTGTCTGTAATCACTTGCCTTGGATACTTCCAGCTGAAGAGTCCTTGACTTCTCTGTCACCTTTGGAGAGCAATCAGGATGAAAGAGTTTTTATTTTTCTGGTACATGGGGAGTAGGGGTTGTTCTTATACTCACAGAGATGTTAATTTCAACATCTGTGTGCACATCTTTAGAGGAACTACAAAAAGTCAGCTGCTGGTCCAAACTGGAATATTAATGTGAATGGCTTGAAGGGAGACTCTTAAAGCCTGCAGATTATGTAGTAAACCAAAATGCAATTTGTTTTATACCTTTCTGACAGAAAGCCATGCTCTTACTTAGGAGAAAAAGACCTTGTTCATCAAGCAGCAAACCCCCCTTTATCCTAAGAAAGATGACTTGACAACTCAGTCGAGGGAAGTACCTGCATCTTGGGGTGCAAGGGAGGTTTCTGACTAGTGCTCATGGAACATTTTAGACAATGCTGGGTGGAGTTTGGTTGCTGTCACAGATAGGAGTTTAAATGCTGTGAGCTGGATACACTTTCAGGTGCTTAAAAACATGAATCTAAGCTTAGGTCTCCTGGAGTCAGGAATACAGGGACTTAAAGAACTCAGTAAAGGTTTTTATATGTGTAAAGGGTTTTAGATCTCCAGGAGTCCTGGCCTAGCAAGAGGAGGGTGAGGGTTTGTCTGCTCTTTAAGCAGAGCATCTTGGGGATCTGGGCTGAACTCAGTTTGTCTCACAGTGGGAGGAAGGCTTACACTAGCTTCCTGATGTGCTTGCTTCATGTAAGCTATTCATAAGGCAAATACCAAGAAAAACAATGCTAACCTTTTAATTCAGTCTGGAGACAAGTATAATACAGTGGTAAAAAAAAGCCTCCCTGGGGCATTGCAGGGATATCATCTTTAACCCATGTCTTTCTGAATTAGAACAGGAGAGCACATGACTTGGATTTTTAGGAAAAACTAACCAGAATCTCTTTCTTTCCACAGCTCATCAGAACCGTGTGTCTGCTATTACTTTCTGCCTGACATCAGAGTGGGTGATCAGCACTGGTCATGACAAATGTATCAGCTGGATGTGCACCAGGAGTGGGAGTATGCTGGGGAGACACTATTTCACCTCTTGGGCTTCATGTCTGCAGTATCCTTTGAAAAATTATTTGCTGCCCAGAAAACTGGGAGAATACTTGGTTCCTTCAGTTCAGTTTGTTCCATCCTGTTTCTCTAAAAAGCTAAGAGTAAAATTCCTTGCAAGTCTGCAAACCCTTATTCTGATTAGGTGTTTAATACCTTTATTTCTGTTAGTTGTTGTTAGATAGTAGAAGGGGATGCTGTGACCTTGATGTACCAAAAACACAGTCCTAATTTGGAGATATTTGTAGGATCTTGTGAAAGTACTAAGTAACTATTTGTATGGCCTGCCCCCTATACTTCTAGGCTCTGTTCAGATGCCAGTATGCATTTCAGTCCTACTAGGGCAGAAAAAAACAATGAAAACCCTTTGGACTGCTTGAATTTTTCTCTCTTTGCTCCCATTAATCTTTTCTGTCTTTAAGCTACAGGGTACACTGAAACTTTGTTACTTCTGGTACATTTTTTTTGGTTCTGTTGGCTTTCCTGCAGCTTGCTTTTAACTGGATTATCTGTAGCCTAACATCTCTGTTCAGCTATATTAGTACTTCAGGGTGCTCTGTATCCTATTCAAAGACTTACAAACCCAGTAGCTTAAAATGTAGTTCATGTATCAAAAATGTTGAGCACGAGTTAAATACTTTAAATGGAAGAACTGGTTTTGAGCACTTGTTCCTGGTGGCAGTTTAGATGTGACTGGCCAGTGACTGGAAACACTGGATGGTGGATGAGGATTAATGGCAGGGAAGTTGCAAAGTGGCATGATTTGAAAGCTGAAAGAAACCACCTAGAGTGCTTGAAAAAACAAAGCCCTCTCTAGAATTGCTGAGTCTCTGTGTAATGCTGAGAAATGAGGAGGAAAGCTATGCTGGGTTGCCAGCACCCTGTCTAAGCCTTCTCCTGTCTGTGCAGACCCAGCCTTACTGACTGAAGAGCTGAGGGGTTCATATTGTGCTGTTGCCAGTTTTTGCTGTCCTGGTTTTAGAGTTCAGGGGGTTTGTGTCCCACAGAACATTTCACACATAGCTCACCTCAGCTGAACACAGCACAGAACTGGGTTAATACTGGGTTAATACTGGGGGGGGATGTGTGCATTAGGGGACTAGCTCACAGAACAGAGTGCTGCCTCTGACCCTCACTGTTGGGTCCATTAGCTAATGATATTGCAAGTAGTGGAACAGTTTGTTTTGAAGATGGGGAAGAGTATGGCCTTTTCTGTCAAGACAGAAATAAGGTTCCACTGAAGGCCATGGCATTTAAAAATGTGTTGTGATCCTGCCTTTGGACTCATGTTTGGAAGAACTAACTCTCTGGTCTGTGTATTAGGTGCTTGGTCTCCCTGTCAGGAGATATCTTAGGAGATCTCACTTATTAATGATCCTATATGTAAGCTGAAAGCCAAAGCAGAGTGCCTGTTCTTTACTAGATTAGTGGGATTATGCCAGCCTGAACTTCCAAGGTGAGGAAGTGATCACATGTTCACAGTCCTGCTGGATTTGTTGAGTTGCACATTGTGTATCTCAGGATTCTGAAGGCTTAAGCGTGTTCAGAATGTCACCAACTGGCCAAAGCTCTGCTTTATCACTTCCATTGTTGGGCTTTTTGGTACACAGGCTTTTTAAGGTCAGTCTTTTCTGCTGATTAGAACAGGCTGCTGTGCTAGCTGTGCTAGCTGCTGCTGGTGGTTTTGTGTGGTGCCAGGAGGGACAGGTGAGTTTGTACACAACCCTTGGGTTACATGATATTACCTGTATGGGGTTTTCACATCTTTTGCTTATATCCTGAATAGCAAAAGTCTTCTAAAGGCAGCAGAAGATCTTGTTCTGTTTAGCTTGCTAGAACATTGCAAGTATATTTCCACCACCAGGTAAACTAGCTGCAGGCAGCCAGTGACCTTGTATCTGAGTTCTGGGGGCATCAACTAGTATAACATGCTAGAAAACTTAAGAGTTTATAGGAGCAGATACTAAACAAGACTGAATGCCACCCAGTGGCCAGTGAGGTGCTTATGATGGTAGCTCTGCACTGCAACAAGTAGCCTGAGGAGTTCTCACTTGGAGAAGATGATGTGTTCTGGGAATATCTGATACAAACGGTTTAAATCTACTTGGCTTGCATTAAACTGGGGGATGCATCATCTCATGGCTTCCCCACTGGCTTTCTAAGTCTTTTCTCACTTTGCATCCTGTCCTGCTTGCACACGTAGGGATGTGTGAGGAGAGGAATGAAAAAGGTTTATATTACAGTCTCCAGCCCCTTTAGAAGAAGCCTTGTAAATATTTATCTGGCATATTAAAATGTTATCTTCCAGTTTGTGTAGACTCTGTAGCTGACAGCTGTGCTGTCTGTTTCATCTCCTAAACTTCTCTTGAGAGCAAAAGGAGGGTTCTCCTTGACTGGTGTTCAGGTATGACCATGAAACTCGGTATGCATTTGTTGGTGATTATTCTGGACAGATCACTCTCCTGAAGCTTGAACAGAACACATGCTCAGTTATCACAACACTCAAAGGACATGAAGGTAACATACCTCTTCCTCTTAATTCCACTTGAACCTGAACGTAGCATCTCTGTAAATCAGCATGGGATGGTCAGTTGCATGTCTACCTCTTAAGGACAGATACTCAATAAACAAATAGTGCAAGGCAGTAGGTATCAAAAACTGCTCAAAGCTATAGATATAACTAACCCTTAAAGAATGAGACATTGCTGATGAGGGGAAATCTTAGTCCTATAAATACTAGCAGGTATTATTATTATTATACATTAAAAATAAACACAGCATTACACTAAACACAAGTTACCCACTAGATGGCCACCTTTAAAAACTTAAGTCTCCTTCACATTGAAAAGGCAAGAATGTGTTACTTTTCCCCTGCAGACCTTGTAGTACTAACAGGAGCTTTAGCAACCCTCAGCCTATACTGTAAAAAACTTAATTCTTCCCAATGCAGACTTTGCTCTTCTGCTCAGCCTTTTTAAGACTAGTTGAGTTTCTTACATTTAGCTGAAACTAAGGATATGCAAGAAATCTAGAGAGCCTTTAAAATCAATTCTGCCTAATCAGAGATAAATTTCCTGCAGTATAGCTGAAGTCCTTAAATCAAAAGAAGAACCAGATAGTCTGTAACATGACACTGAGTCACTGTAATGAGTAAGGCAAGAATGTGTAGTTTAATAATATGCTGAGAGAATTAAACAAGACTTAATGCCTTGTGGTACTGGCAACTTTCAGAGCAACTGACTGGGTAGGGATGATTTGCTGGGTCATGAGTCTTTGAGCCACTGGAAGAGGCTGCCTTGTTTGATCTAAGTATAGAGTAGACTTTGTTAAAGCTGAGCAGACCTCCTGATTTACAGATGACTGTAAAATGATAGAGCTGCTTTTGAGGCAAGCTGAGGCTTTTCAGATGGTAAATACCTCTTCTGTTTTCAAGTAGAATTTCTCATTGTTTCAGTTAAAAGAAAAATTGTTCTCCTGACCCTAGAGACTCCCTTTACCTCTGTATGCTTTTGTACTAGTTTGTCTTGGAATGCAGCTTCTTGATAGGTGTTATTGTTAGGCTGAAAGCATTCTATCTGTTGAGGTGCAGTGGGCTTCCAAGTACCAACTTGAGCAGGGCTATCCTTATAGCAAACAACTTTGGCTTATATGTAAGTTCCTTGAGGTGTCTGGGATCCTCTAAACAAGAATTAATGTAGCATAAAATCTGCATTTAGTTTTCTTCTAAGGGATGTTTTGTTATCCCAGGCTTTTTGTTTCTCTAGTAGGATGCTGTTGCATGCTACCCTTCACCTTGGTGCTTTCAGTGTCTCTTACTGTAGTAAGGGAGTACCTCAGGTTTCACTTCAATGACCCAGAAGAGCATCCTTGTGTTGGGGAGTGGTTTCCTTAGATCTAACTGCTGAATGTTCTTTCCTAGGAAGTATTAATTCCCTGTGGTGGGATCCTGTTCAACGACTGCTCTTCTCAGGTGCCTCTGATAACAGCATTATCATGTGGGATATTGGTGGAAGGAAGGGCAGGACCCTGCTGCTCCAGGGACATCAGTATGTAATGGTGTCTTGTTCTTCTTGTATGTTGTGTGATGAACACAGAGTCCCAGGAAGACTGAAGAGCATGGCAAAACATTTTCATCTTTGTGAATAATGGAGAAAATAACTTTTTGCAGAAATCTGGGGACTTGGGGGTGGAAGAAAAATAATTGGTACTGGAAAAGCACTACCCATAAATGTTTGGAGTTTGGGGTTTTTTATGTTAATGACACTTTGAAACCATGAGAACCTACTTCTAAACAATGAGAACATCACATTGGATAAAAGTAGGTTCTAGAAAAAGGTAGGTAAAATCCTAAATCATCTTGCTTGGACTTAATGTAGAAGTTGGATGCTTCTGTACTGTAAATACTTCACTGAGTTGCCTTTGAGGATGGGACTAGAAGCTTAATGTTTAAACATGTTTGAGTACCCATGTAGGATAAGCTTCAGTATGTTCTCGTTCTCTTGTCTCTTTCTTTCAGTGAGGTAAAAAACTTACTGGCTAAATTACAGGGTTAATCTCAGCTTCAGAAAAGCATGTCATGTCTCCACTGGTCTGTGGATTAGGTACTTAGTTGTCCCTATTTACTCAACTCTGTATTGTTACAGAGACATAACACTAGCTACCATTTTTAAAACTAGGGCCTCAGCTCAGCCTGACAGGCAATTCACTGCAGTTATGTTCTACTGAGAAATGCAGAGAGATCTGATTTGTGTAGTGCATTCTCCCCTTGTCTCATTCCATAGGTGCCTCTATCCATCTTTGATCAAGACTGCTAGCCTTAGCCCTGGAACTCTTGTTAAGTCTTGAGTATTTAGTTTTATGGCTAAAAAATCTAGTAACAGAGTACTGGTTATGCAAAAGTAACTGAAGTCTGTACTGGAGAACTTGATATAGTGCTGCTGCTGTTGCATCATGTGTCACAGACTGGAGAGTTGGGCTGATCCCAAGGGGATGAGGTTCAACAAGGCCAAGTGCCGGGTCCTGCACTTTGGACACAACAACCCCATGGGGAGCTCCAGGTTGGGCACAGAGTGGCAGAAAGGGAGCTGGGAGTCTGGATTGCCAGGAAGCTGAACAGGAGCCAGCAGTGTGCCCAGGTGGCCAAGAAGGCCAATGGCATCCTTGGCTGGATCAGGAGCAGTGTGGCCAGCAGGTCCAGGGAAGGGATTCTGCCCCTGTGCTCAGCCCTGGTGAGGCCACAGCTTGAGTCCTGTGTCCAGTTCTGGGCCCCTCAGGAAGTTCAGGAAGGAGATTGAGGTCCTGGAACAGGTCCAAAGGAGGGCAACTAAGCTGGTGAAGGGACTTAAGCACAGATCCTATGAGGAGAGGCTGAGGGAGCTGGGGGTGTTGAGGCTGGAGAAGAGGAGGCTCAGGGGAGACCTCATCACTCTCTCCAACTCCCTGAAAGGAGGTTGAAGCCAGGGGGGGGTTGGGCTCTTTTCCCAGGCAACTCTCAGCAAGACAAGAGGGCACAAAGGGTCTCAAGTTGTGCCAGGGGAGGTTTAGGTTGGAGATGAGAAAGAATTTCTTTCTGGAGAGGGTGATCAGGCATTGGAATGGGCTGCCCAGGGAAGTAGTGGATTCTCCGTGTCTGGAGATCTTTCCAAAGAGCCTGGATGTGGCACTGAGTGCCATGGGCTGGGAACCACGGGGGGAGTGGATCAAGGGTTGGACTTGATGGTCTCTGAGGCCCCTTCCAACCCAGCCAATTCTATGATTCTATTGAAGATTTACCAACAGTTTCTCTTCAGACACCACACTTAGCATCAACCTTCATACTGATGGGGAAAGTAAGTTCTGAGAAGGGGAATGGCTTTTTTGAGTCAACTCCACCATTGCAAAGCAACTGTGAGCTCACTGCCAGTGCTTCCTGCCAGCAGATGTGCACATGGAGCTGGACTTCTGGTGTTCTGGTCAAGCCTGTAAGAACACTGTTCTAGGCAACATCCTGATGCTAGGGTAGTGCTAGGTAGGTGACAGCATCTGTTTGCTCATCTTCATAGCTCTACTTAGGAGACTTTGCAGTGTGTTTGGAATTCAGTTTTAGCTTTACAAAGGTGAAATGGGGTTTGCTGGGAGACAAATCTTGGGTTAAATACCTGTGTAAATAGTGTCTACTTTTTTTGCAGTGACAAGGTGCAGGCTATCTGCTACATCCAGCTGACAAGGCAGCTGGTATCCTGCTCAGCTGATGGGGGAATTGCTGTTTGGAACATGGATATCAGCAGAGAGGAGGTAAGGTCATGTCTGAGGTCAAAGGCTTCACAAAGGACAGATCATGCCTGATACACTGGTGGCCTTCTAGGACAGGAGTGTTGCCATGTTGGTGCATAAGAGAAGAACAGTTGATGTTATCTACCAGGCTCATGCAAAGCATTTGGCATTGTTCTGTGGAACATCCTTGTCTCTGAAGTGGAGGGACATGGATCACTCGATGGATAAGGAACATTGACTGTCTCAAAGAGTCACAGTCAATGGCTTGATTTCCCAAGTGGAGATCAGTCCTGGGACCATCACTGTTAAATGTCTTTGGTGACATGACCAGTGGAATCTTGTGTACCCTCAGCAGGTTTGCTGATGACACTTTAGAGATGCACTAATGCACATAAGACAAGAAGAGTGACTTTTTTATTAGAAGGAATGGTAAAGGCTCCACTGACAGCTGTGCTATTGGTCTTAGACAGTTCCAACTGGATGTTGGTGAGAGCACTGGTAGAGTTGGCAGGTTTTTAGCTCAGATTTAATGCCTGAAATGAAGATGAAAAGAATAGGAAGACATGCTTCTCTCTCCTGGGAGACAGGAACTGGGTTGTCTTCTCAAAAATGCTATTAAGTGAAAACTGCTATTGTCAGTAACTGAAAGAAGCACTATGGAACTCACGTGGTAAAGAGGTGACTTATTTTCTCTGCTCTCCTCCCCATTCCCCATGCTGGACTTGTTAGTACCCTTTACAGTATTTTCCACTAGCATGGGGTAGGGAAGGAAATGCACTCAAGGCTGAAGATGTAGGAACTGGACATCTAGTTTAAATAGGCATGGTAAGGTGGTGGTGCAACTGACAATACTGTTGGTTTACTGCTGTCAGCAAGGCATGTTAGTGAACTGAGGAGAAAAGCTTCATTCCAGTTTTCTCCTGTTGATTTTCAGGGAGACCCCCATCAGATGGCTGAAGTTGTACAAGCCTATGTGCTAAAAATGTGCTTCTCTCTCATCTGTCCCTTACTAGGATGCTCACTCAAAGTATCTGAGAGTGCTGAGATGTATGAAAGCTCTGACTGTTTTCATTTGCCCTGGTCTGTTTATGGCAGGAAAAAAAAAATGTGGGTGTGAGAAGGATACTGAGTGAGGATGTGGGCAGGATGCAAAATGCAGATGAGTTCTTAATTATTTCAAGCTGCAATCATAGAAAGGATATTTAATTTCAGAATTCACTTCTCAGTCCTCCCACCACCCCCCTTTGAGGGGATGACTGCTTTATGGATTTTACAGATTTTACTAGCCCTTAAAAATCATCTAGGCAAGCAGATTAAGTGAAATAAGGTTAAAAACATAGATGTTTGCATTAGTTTTCTTATTAAGGTGGTAACATAACATCCTGCTCTGTGCTTAAGAAGTACAGGAGGTATGTAGCTAACAAGTAGTAGTTGTTGTAGTATTAGTAGTAGCTGTAGTCTTCTATTTGGGTTTTTATATCCTAAATATTCTGTGTACTGTGCCCGAGACAGGGCATCTTTCCATATAAAACTTTACTTTGGGTTCTGAAAACAAAACTTCCTTGTCTCTCATGAGGAAAAATATTGCTGATTGCTTGCATCTCTTGTTCTCTTGTAGGCTCCTCAATGGTTAGAAAGTGATTCCTGTCAGAAGTGTGAGCAGCCTTTCTTCTGGAATATAAAGCAAATGTGGGACACTAAGACGTTAGGACTGAGACAGGTGAGGCTGCTTGTCATGGTTTAATGCTGGGCTGGTAATTAAACCAAATAATAGACCCTCTCTATTAATCCCCCCCCTCCCTGATAAAGAAAGGAGAGAGAATAAGGGGGAGAGACTTCTGGGTTGAAAACTAAACTGCACAGCTTTAATGGAACAGTAATGATAAATAGGAAAAATGACTAAATCTATACAAATATACAGGAAAATTGATCCCAGGTTCCTCCCCCCTCTCCCCCAATAACTCTCACATCCCCACTGAGGCTGCAGGGCAGCCCTGGGAAAGTCCAGGCTGGAATCCTGGGGCCAGCAGCAGTTGGGAGCTGGAGGCAGGAACACACAAATTTCAGGCTGGAATGGATCAGGAATGGACAGAATCCTCCCAGGATGCTGAAGCAAACAGAGACAGGAGAAGAAGGCAGGGGTTTGACTCTGGTGATCCCTCCAGTTTATACTGAGTATGATGTGTATGGGATCATAGACATGTTTGGTCATGTGTATGGTCAATTTTGGTCATTTCTCTTGTCTGTTCCTCCCTAGGGGAGGGTTGCAGGTGTGACCTCTTTACTCCTTTTCTCCTTCCAGAGGGCAAAGTGTTCCTCAGAACCAAGCAGTGCCCTTGGTTCTGCACACCAGTCTCTAGCAGTAACTATAAACATTGGGCATTATCAGTCCCAGAAGCAGACACTGGCTGAGAAACTTGCTGTTAACTTCAGCAAGTGCAGCTACTTACAAGAGACTGAGCTAAAAGCAAAAGTACAAGACAGAAAATCACCTTTATCCTGGCCCTGACCAAGATGCCCCTGATGAGAATGCTTAAGTGTACTTCAGCAGAATGTAAACAGAAAATCACTAAAGCTGTTAGACCTTTTAAAGGTTGAATATTTTTGCTCTTTGAAGTGGGGGTTTATTGAGAGGTCGAGGCTTCCAGGCAGTGTTAGGAAATTTCCAGATTCTGTGGAAAGTGTTGCATCCAGCTTCTACCACAGAGCAAAGCAGGCTGCTCTAGGAGTGCTCTGGTTTCTCTGAATATTTCTGTGCACTGAACCTGTGGACAGCTAGTCCCTAAGTGTAGTGTAGAGTGACACACAGTGCCCCATAACTGAGCAAAATGCAGCTTAATGTGGCCCTGCTCTTTCTGGGTTAGAATGTGGAAGATTTCCAGAGACCTTTCTTTGTGGAGGGACTGGACAAACACCAAGACACTCATCTGTTTCTGGCTTTCTTAGACTGCTTGTTCAGCCTCCTTGCTCCTTGAAGGAGCTTGCAGACAGAGAAGGTGTGGATAGGGACAATATGGAGGTGTGGATAGGGACAATATGGAAATAAGCCCATTAATGGCCAAGAAGACTGTTAAGAACTCCAGAATCCTGGGTCATTGATGGAAGTAACAGAAGACTTCCTAACATGTTGCTTCTAAACAGGTTACAGAACAGAAGCTTTGTTCAGGGAACACTTGGTAAGGTGGTTAAGTGGCACAATACAGTGATTTTTACTTTTTTTTTTTTTGTTTTTCATTTGTTTTCTTCTTCCTCCATGAAGCATCATTGCAGGAAGTGTGGGCAAGCAGTGTGTGGCAAGTGCAGTACCAAACGCTCAAGTTACCCAATCATGGGGTTTGAGTTCCAGGTCCGTGTCTGTGATTCCTGTTTTGAGTCAATCAAGGATGAAGAGTGAGTATTAAGGAATAATAAATTAAAGGAACACTGCAGAGGTTCAGAAACACTTGTGCTTGCTCCATGGTCACACACAATGCTACACAAACATGCCAAGTTGACTCTGTGCTAATATTTGGCCACCCTTGCCTTGGGCACTAAAAGCACTCCAGATCCCTCAAGTGGCTCTGCATGGTGACTTGGATAAGATGTGGTCTTACAACTGGTTTTAACCACTTTATTTCTTCTTTTCCATGAGCCTGGATCTAGAGTTGAAACATAATTGTCTCAAGGTTTCTGTTCAGGAACAGGCTATTGATTGCATTGAAAAGTGCTAAATGGGTTCTTGAAAATCCATCATAAGTGCCAGCATTTATATGCATTAGTTCATGTACACTTATTGAAAGCTATGTATGGGAGTATTCTTTTCATCCTTACATCCTTACATTATCCATCCATGCAAACAAACTGCTGGGGAACATCATTAGCTGCCTTGTTAAAGTCTTCCTTGCAGTGAAATGTCTTGTCACCTTCTTGGACACCTGGAATGCTAAAGGACAGAAATAAATCAGATGCCAGTGTTGGGAGTAGTTGGAGTTTTCTTGTTGTTTTGGGTTTTTTTTTTTTGTTGGCAGGGTTTTTTTGTTGGGGTTTTGTGTTGGTTTGGTCTTTTTAAAGAGAGTTGCTGTGCTGTAGTTGACTGAGTGGCCAGCTTGCAGAATAAAAGTCAAGCTGAGCTTGACTTTATAACCAATATTATTTAGTAATGCAGTGTCCCACTTCTGCTCCAGTGCTGACAGTCAGGGTGCAGGAAATGTCACATCTGTGTAAATACACAAGCAGTGCCTTAGCATGACTTGCTGATTTAATTCTGTCCCCTTTAATATGGCACTGCAGTTCTCAGGACTCATGGATTAGTACTTGGACAACTTGTAAGTTTGTTTTGCACTGCTCTCATCAAGTTTGCCTCAAGTTTGCCTCAAGTTTCGCCTGGTGCTTGGCTTTGATTTGATTTTTTTTTTCTTTTGCAGCCGTACTTCCTTGGCAACCTTTCATGAAGGAAAACACAACATTTCACACATGTCCATGGACATCTCCAGAGGGCTGATGGTGACTTGTGGGAGTGACCGAATTGTGAAGGTATCCATGTACTTTTTTTCTGCACTTATTAGAGATATTTAATGGAAAATTACTGTTTATGTGTTGCCACAAAGCTAACTGTTGTGACCAGCAAGGATTGTATTTGTTGCAGACTGCTCTTCCTGCAGCTGAATGAAGCAATGATCTGTAACTCTGCTGTTATGGAGTCAGGCTGTCAGAGAAGGTCCCTGTTAGTGTCCTCTGGACAAACAAAGCAGGCGTTGGCAGCAGGAGAATCTGCCAGCAGCCTTAGAGATACAGACATAATGAAATGTGCAGCCTTCTGTGACTCTGAGCATTGCCACAGGTTGTGAGACAGTGACATGGTAATCAGACTGATGTAGCATCTAGCTATATATCCACCATGCAGGTCAGAGCTGAGGCTCTTCCAGTCTCTCCCTGTTTTTCTGCAAGCATGCTGATAACAAACTGCACAGCACTTTTTAGAACAAGCCTACAGAGAATTGCTTGAAGGCTCAAGCCCTAAGTTTGGCTTTTGATTTGTAAGGCTGGTGTATCTTGTTGTGACATTCTCATCAGAATGTGTCACCTTGTGCCCAGGGTTGTCTTTATGCTTGCTGCTATTCTGTGCCTCTTAGAGAAATACCTCTTAGGTCTTACAGTAATGCTGTGTCATTCTCACACACTGTTCTCTTCCAGATCTGGGACATGACACCAGTAGTTGGCTGCAGTCTTGCAACTGGCTTCTCCTCACGCTGATCTCACACCTGAGGGGTTTATGCACCTTATGTACAGCAATATGCACCCAATGAATGGAACCCTTCCTCAGAATATTAACTGCAGACACCGGTTGCTTGATTCTCCTGCTGCTGTTCCAGGATGGATGGTGGTCACCTTTGTAGAGCACGATTTCTCTGTTGGGCTCACCAGGAACCTCCTTGGTGCAGAAATGCAGTTTTGCAGCCTCTTGGACTACCATAAAATGGCTTCTCTGCAATATCACACCTTGATGAAAGGACCTGTTGTTTCTTGGTTTACATATGTAGTATTAACAATGTGCTATCTCTGCTGATGTATCTTGTGCAGGTACCTTGTAGCTAAAACATCAGAGTAAAACGAGTGTAGTAAATTCAAATTTGTGCAAATAGTTAAAATAACTTATTCTCTCTTCCAAAAGCAGTTCTGTAGAAATACTTCTGAGCAGTCACTGTCTAAACTGCCTCCACAAAGGTATGTTGGCTGTTCCTATGGAAGAAAGAAGTACTTCAGAGTATCAGGGAGCTTCTTTCAGGTGATACAAGAGAACCTTGGGTCACACAAGATTTCCTTTATTGGCTTTCTTGTAGTGTATGTCTTCAAGTTCAGTTATTAGTGCAATCACTTTTGTGGGGCAGCTGTTCTGTCTAGGTAGCTGGTGAGTCTTGAGCAGTTTTAGGCTCTCTGAGTAGTGTTTTAGCATAGCTAATAAACTTCTATTAGTTCTTAGAGAAATGTGCATTCCAGCTACCACTCTACTTTCAAGACAGGCTGTAGAAATCAGCCAACTCTATAACAGTTAAATGGGAAGCTAAGCAAATCCACCTTGTTAAATATAATGGCTAAGAAGAAGTGGCCAGCTAAATTCTAGATACTTTTTTCCTGTGGAAAGGCTGCTGTTTCTGTAGTGATAGGGAAGCTGTCTCTGCTGAAGTGCAGGATAAACTGAAACATTGCCCCAGTGTTGCTTAAAACAGATAAGTCCTGAGCAATAATTACTGAGGTACAGAACAGCTTTTTGCCCTTGCACCTAGGTCTGTTAATCCTGAGATGCTTCTGTTGAGTCTTGTTTCAAAGCTGAGAAGTGTAAAGAAGAGCTGGGAGACTTCTGTGACTGTGCAGTTGGCATGTACAGGAGTGAGGTAAATATATACCAGTGAGGTATATATACCTCAAAATACCAGTGAGGTATTTTGAATCAGTTTGTCAGTTGTGTGAATTTCTGACGTTTGAACACTGCTGGGAGGATTTATTTTGATTCTTTGAAAGCTAAGGTAATATGTCAGAGAGCTGAAGCTTGGAGCTGTGTAGATTTCTCTGGAAACAGATGCTTGTGTGAGAACAAAAGATGTGGTAGGTCAGCTGGCCTGGAAGAGGTGGTGTTGCCCAACTACCAGACATAATGGGCTCTTTGTGGCAGAGGACTTAGGGGTTAGGCTGCCTTTATTTACATCAAAAATCAAGTGGTGCTATGAGTGTCAGTGGATTCAAGCCCTGGCTGTGTACTTTGGCAGGAACAATCTGCATTGGGCCATGCTGCAGGCTGAACTAGATGAAGATGATGGTGGGTGTTGATATGTCAGGATTCACTTGCATTTTAAGCCAAAAAGCTACTAGACTCCAAAGGGCATTAGAATCCAGAATATGTTGGTTACTCTTATTTTGGATCTGGCTTTGTCTACCTTTTCATGGGCCTTTTCTGGAAGTTTTGCAGAAGAGTCTTTGCTGGGGTACTGGGCCACTGAAGAATAAACAAACCTCTCTTTTGTGGGGATTCCAAAACTTGTCTTGCTTTCAGTGCAGGATTTAGCACTTGTGACACTGATTTAATTCATCCCTTGCTAGATGCTGCATAGATTATTATTTTTTGTGTGTGTGTGTAGGCTTATTTCTAAGCTATTGAGAGAAAATCAGCTTGTACTGGAAAAAAAGTTGCAAAGCTCTCTGCTTTGGAAGCCTTCACCTTTGTATATTAGGAAGGAAAATGAGGGTTGAGAGGGAGAATGCTCTGCATTCACTTTCAGACTTCTTCCTACCTGGCTCTGGAAGAGAATGGAAGCCTCTTCCTTGCAGCATAAGGCAGAACAGGAGTTACACTGCTAGAACTGTCTTAAAACCCTGGTGTGGTAGGTAGGGAGGATCTGGGGTTGTGAGTTAAGCTGGGAGATTGATGTAGATGTGGGATGAATACCCTGTTTTTCAAACCAGATGTTCTGAAGCTGACACCAGTGATACTGAGGTGTTAACTCCTTTGCAGCTCGTGCTCCTGAGCTTCAGCTCTCTTAGTTCTGCTCAGCCAACGTGCCCCCTGCTCAGCATCCAGCTTCCCTGTGAATACATCCTCTGCCTCTGCACACACCAGTTTTGCCACTAGATAATATATTCTTTACTACATACTGTTAAACCTGAGGAATCTATTTTCTAAAATTGATTCTACTTAAAGATAGTGCCAGTTCAGATACCACAAGACAGTTCCAGCTGCTAAATCAGTAGTCATAGTCGTATGTTCTTGGTGTCCAATGAGTAATGCCACAAACCAATAAAAAGAGATGGTGGGTTTGTTTATAAACAACTGTTTTGAACGCACATGCTCTCAGAAAACTGAACATACTTCAGCTCTGTCAGTTCAAGTGTACAATTACTGAGAAGGCTTGAGTTGAAGCATTACAAATCTCACCTGTATAACCCTCCTTCACTGGGGCAGGGAGGGGGGAGCAAAGGGTACTAATAAATGCTGACTCTTTACTGGTTGTATTTCTGTACCCTGTATACGTGCTTGATAAATCTGTCCCTTGCTCCTTCTTGTCTGTTTTTTAAACTTTGATTACATGTACAATAAAATATTTCTTGGTACTCAGTCTGGTTGGATGAGCCATCTTTTCTTCCACTCTGAATGCAGCACAGCCATCGGATGCCCTGGTTCACACAGAATCACACAGAATCACAGAATCCTAGGGGTTGGAAGGGACCTCGAAAGATCATCTAGTCCAACCCCCCCTGCCAGAGTGGCCCATACCCAAATTCTGGGCTGGGGGGAGAGTTTGTCACATGTGCTGTGTTGGAGATGAGTGAGCTGCAGCACTGGGGTTAAAGACCCACAAAAGAAGAGGTGAACTGAGCAACGAAGAACTTCGGCGTGGTCCCATCTAGGGGGGGTACAACTCTATCCTGTGTCCTGCTTGCCAGCTCCTGAAGACACCTCTGCTTCGTCGGATTCCCCGTCAGTGGTCTACAAAAGTTCTGAAAACACAGTATCAGGGGAACATCCCCTCCCTGAGATCCTTGGACACATCATATCTGTGCTTTTTCTCCCTCCTCTCACTCTCTGCTCTCTCTCTGTTTCTCTCTCCCAGCATTTTCTTATTTTCTCTCTCTTCCTCCTCTCTGATTCCTTTCTGCTTCATCTCTCTCATTGTCTCTTTCTCTACATCTTTCGCTCATTCTCTCTCTGTCGCTCTCTATTTCTCTCACTCGTATCTGTGCTTTCTTCCTGCTCTCTGTGCTCTCCTTTCTCAGCCTTTTCTCTCTACCTGCTTCCCTCTTCTCTTCTCTTCTCTTCTCTTCCTCTCTTCTCTTCTCTCTTCTCTTCTCTTCTCTTTCTTCTCTTCTCTTCCTTCTTCTTCTTCTCTTCTCTTCTCTTCTCTTCTCTTCTCTTCTCTTCTTCTCTTCTCTTCCTTCTTCTCTCTCCCTTTCTCTTTTCTTCTCTTTCTTCTTCCTTTCTTTCCCTTTCTTTCTTTCCTTTCTTTCTTTCTTCTTTCTTTCTTCTTTCTTTCTTTCTTTCTTTCTTCTCTTTCTTCTTTCTTTCTTTCTTTCTTTCTTTCTTTCTTTCTTTTCTTTCTTTCTTTCTTTCTTTCTTTCTTTCTCTTTCTTTTCTTCTTTTATTTCTTTCTCTCTTTCTCTTTCTTTCTTTTTATTTCTTCTCTTTTTCTTTCTTTCTCTCTTTCTCTCCCTCTTTCGTTTTCTTTCCTTCTCTTCCTCTCTTTCTCTTTTTCTCTCTTCCTTCTCTTTCCTTCTCTTTCCTTCTCTTTCTTTCTCTCTCTATTTCTCTTTCTCTCCCTCTTTCTCTCCTTTCTTTCTTTCTCTTTCTCTCATTTCTCTCCTTTCTTTCTCTTCTTTCTCTTTCTCTCCTTTCTCTCTTTCTCTTCTCTCCTTTCTCTCTTATCCTTTCTCTTTTCTTCTCTCTTCTCTTTCTCTCCTTTTCTCTGTTTCTCATTCTCTCCTTCTCTCTTTTATCCTTCTCTTCTTCC